>NC_133649.1:295022688-295625781 GCF_009905375.1 Apium graveolens
CTACCTTTCTAACCACTCTTCCACCACCAAAGAAACAGAAAAGAAAACCAAAATCTACACCTCCCATAACCTCTAAGAAATTCACTCAAAAACAAAAACCTAAGCCTAAGTCACCCATTTCTAAAGATGATTATGTTCACATCTGTGACATAAAAGAAATTTCAGACATTGAACTCTATCTGGATGAGCTGGAGGATGTAAGGGGAATAGCTGCCTACAGACAGCTACCAGAGAGATTAGTGTTCAGATATAAAGGAGCTGGGGAAAGAACATGGCCTCTCCACAGGATTCTGGATGAAGGCTACTCTACCTTGATTAGAGTCTTTTCAGCCATACAAAAGGATTCTGGCTTTACCAGAACTGCCAAGACTGAAATTCTCAACAAGATAGCCAATATAAGGAAAACTTGGAGGGAGCCCAATGCTTTACCCAGGACTTTACTCATTCAAGAAAGGGGAATTACAATTCACAAATCACCTCATTGGTTGATGGAATTTAGAGATGATAAAGGAGTCAGAAGATTTTTCAGACTTGAAGACCAACTCAAGATTGCCAGCAATGAAACTCTCAAAGAAATGCAATCTAAGTTGGATGTCAGTGTTGAAGATGAAGCTGAATTCTTCAGACAACTCCAACTCCAAATTGAGGAAAATGACAAAAGGCTAGGAAAGAAAACCAGGGAACAAAGAAGAAAAAGATGATCTGCTCAGACTAAAGGAGTGTCCTTGGAAACACTGTAAATCTTCAATTACCTCCCAGTACATACACTTTTGCAGCATTTTTAAATTTCTACTTAGCTTCAATTCATATATCTGTTAAGTGTTTTGTTATCATCAAGTTAACCCTGAATTTATGCCTACAATTCTTATAGACATAAATAGGGGGAGATTGTTAGGAATGTATGTGCATTAGTTTGATGATATGTTTAACAAAACACTTAAGTAGAAATTTAGTGTCTGTAGCCTCAACGGATAAGACCACTTTGGCTATCCGTTGATGGTGTAGCTTTACTTAGAAATAAGTTTAGTGTTGTAGCATATTTCAGTCTCTGTATTTAAAATGTAATTCTTAGAAGTTGAGAGAAACTATGAGTCATGTTGACTACTAGATGATATGCAGATAGGAAGGCCAATTGTAAATACTTCATGCCTTGTAATTTTGTATAAGTGAAGTGGTATCAACGGATGACTTAAAGACCTTCAACGGATGAGAAGCTAAGCTTCAACGGATGTCTCTAAAGCTTCAACGGATAAAGTCATCAACGGATAACATCCTTCAACGGATGAGTGCATCAACGGATGAAAGCTTCAACGGATAACATCCTTCAACGGATGAGTGCATCAACGGATGAAAACTTCAACGGATGTTCTGATGATTAGCCGTTGATAAGTGGTAGTTGTACCTACGAACAGAGGTACATGGGTTGATAGAGACAACTGAGATGTGGTAGCCGAATTTCAGGAACAACAGAAAAAGCAGCCGTTCTTCTTCAGTACAAAGATGCAATAGTCAACAAAGTACTGGAGTGAACAGGAAAAGAAGCAAGTGAAGAACTTATTTTATTACTGTATTTTAATATTTGTTTTTCACTTGTACACTTGGTAATATATAAACCAAGTAGAAGCTAGTAATTAGAGGAGAATTTTCCAGAGCTGTTTAGAAAAATATTGAGAGAAAATTCATCTAGTTTGTACTAGGATGCAGCTGTGATCAACGTTGTTTAATCACAGATTTTCTGAAATACCATCTCTGGTGGAACAACAAATCCACCAGAAAAGTTTTTAAGGTCTGTTGTGTTCTTTACATTTGTGCTTGAATATATATATGTCTGTATTAGCTTAAAGCAATTCACACACTTGTTCTTCTTGAACACACAACTTTATAAACTGCTCAAAACTTGAAAAAGTTTTGAGATTTACATTCAACCCCCCTTCTGTAAATCTCATTGTTAGTCCACTAGGAATAACAGAAGGCGTCATCCCTGTTTTCCTAAAAGAGCAACATTAAAATCCCTTAAGTTACGAAAGCCCATCCCACCTAAAGACTTCTTCATAGCCATGTTGTCCCAAATTTTCCAATGAATGTTTTTATCTTTTTATGCATTTGAACTTCACCAGAACTTTCACATTAACTTCTCATTTTCTTTGCACAATTTTATAGGTAATAGAAATACAGACATTGCATAATTAGGTAGAGTTTGAGCTACTATCTTCAATGCTATCTCTTTTCCACCCATTGACAATGTCTTCTTATCCCACCCCTGAATCCGCTCTTTCAATCTGATCCCCACATCCCAAATTAGTTGTCCACGTTGACTTTTACGCGTATTTTTAGGTATCTTGACCACTTTTTTTTTTAATTTTTCTTTTGTGAATAATAATTTAAATCTTAAACTTTCATTTAGTACAAGAAAATTTAAAAAATAATTAACGGAGATATGCGGTCAATACACCTTATATTACGTGCAGTAATTAAAATGAACAAGTAAATTGGGATGGAGTAAGTATCTTTTAAGAAGTTGAAGACTGCCTTCTTATTTCTCCCAAATGCATTTGGTAAGCCACGTACAAGCTATGGTCACGTGCTTCTTGATGCCTGTATTTTGATGAAAACAACTGATGGTTTTTCAATGTTGATTTGTTGACCTGATGTTGATTAAAAAGTGAATAACATAGTTATCATATGATTGGCATTCTCCCTATTAGCTTTGCATAATGTATATGAATCATCTATAAAAAAAATATCTGATATGGAAGGAGCTGTCCGAGCCACACGTAATCCCTTAATCAATTTCCTGCTTTAAAATCATTTATCAATACAGTGAAACCCTCCATACAAATCAGAAAAAGATAGGATGAGAGATGATCACCCGGCCTGATTCCCCTCTATAGGATTATTGAGCCAAAATTTCTACCTGCATAAGTAATTTGGTAACTAACAGAAGTGATGCAAGTTATGAACATCTCTGTCAACATGCGTTCAAACCCTATTTTTGTTAAAACGGCTTCAAGAAAATCCCATTCTAAATGAGCATAATCCTTACTCATATCGAGCTTCAATGTCATTCATCATTCCTTCCCTTTAGACTTTCATTTCATGTAGTACATTATCTCGTAAGCCACCATGATATTATATGTAATCAGTCTATCCAGAATTAATGTGTTTTAACTGTCCAAAATTATCAAATTGAGAACTGATTTCACTCTATTGGTGTTAGGAATATATGTGCATTAGTTTGATGATATGTTTAACAAAACACTTAAGTAGAAGTTTAGAGTTTGCAGCCTCAACGGATAAGACCACTTTGGCTATCCGTTGATGGTGCAGCTTTACTTAGAAATAAGTCTAGTGTTGTAGCACATTTCAGTCTCTGTATTTAAGATATAATTCTTAGAAGTTGAGAGAAAATATAAGTCATGTTGACTACTAGAAGATATGCAAATAGGAAGGCCAATTATAAATATTTCATGCCTTGTAATTTTGTATAAATGAAGTGGTATCAACGGATGTCTTAAAGACCTTCAACGGATGAGAAACAAAGCTTCAACGGATGTCTCTAAAGCTTCAACGGATAGAGCTTCAACTGCTAACACATCAACGGATAAAGCCATCAACGGATGAAGGCTTCAACGGATGTTCTGTTAAATAGCAGTTGATAAGTGGTAGTTGTAACAGCAGACAGAGGCACATGGGTTGACAGAGATAACTGAAATGTGGAAGCCTAATTTCAGGAACGTCAGAAAAAGCAGCCGTTCTACTCTAGTACAAAGAGGCAATAGTCAACAAAGTACTTGAGTGATATGGAGAAGAAACAAGTGGAGAACTTATTTTATTATTGTATTTTTATCTTTGTCTTCACTTATACACTTGGTGATATATAAACCAAGTAGCAGCTAGTAATTAGAAGGGAATTTTTCCAGTGCTGTTTAGAAAAATCTTGAGAGAAAAATTATCTAGTTTGTACTAGGATGCAGCTGTGATCAACATCTTGAATCACAGATTTTCTGAAATACCATCTCTGGTGGAACAACAATCCACCAGAAAAGTTTTTAAGGTCTGTTGTGTTCTTTACATTAGTGCTTGAATATATATCTGTCTATATTAGCTTAAAGCAATTCACACACTTGTTTATCTTGAACACAAAGCCTTCAAAACTGCTCAAAACTTGAAAAAGTTTTGAGATTTACATTCAACCCCCCTTCTGTAAATCTCATTGTTAGTCCACTAGGAATAACAATTGGTATCAGAGCAAGCTCTTGACACACAAAGAGTTTAAAGATCTTGGTAACTAACAAAGATGAGTGAGAAGGATATTGGAGTAAAAATCTCAGTTCTTGACAAAGACAGTTATCACCATTGGAATGTGAAAATGCACCTTCATCTACTCTCCCAAGATGAAGGTTATGTAAACTGCATTGAGAATGGTCCTCACATTCCCCACAAAGTAGCCACAGTTGCTACGGCCACAATTGCTGTTGGTCAATCCATTCCAAAACCTAGAGCAGAATGGACAATGGAAGACACAGAAGAAGTCCACAAGGATAAGAAGGCTATGAACATTTTGTTTAATGGTCTTGACAAGGATATGTTTGATAATGTGATAAATTGCACAACTGCCAAAGAGGTTTGGGACACAGTTCAGCTACTGTGTGAAGGTACGGAACAAGTAAAAGAAAACAAAATACAGCTTCTCATTCAACAGTATGAGTATTTTCATTTTGAAGAAAATGAATCTTTAAATGACACATTCAATAGATTCCAAAAGCTGTTGAATGGACTGAAGCTGTATGGTAGAGTGTACCAGGTGAAGGATTCAAATCTTAAATTTTTAAGATCCTTGCCAAAGGAATGGAAACCCATGACTGTCTCCTTGAGAAACTCTCAAGATTATAAGGACTTCACTCTTGAAAGATTATATGGAATCTTGAAGACTTATGAACTAGAGCTGGAACAGGATGAGGTATTGGAGAAGGGAAGAAAGAAAGGAGGTTCAGTTGCCTTGGTAGCTGAAAATAAGAAAGAATGCAGACAAGAAACTGTGAGATCTACATCAAACTCCAAAGATGGCACAAGCAAATCAGAATCAAGCAAGGGTAAGGAGCAAGTTGCTGAGAATGAAGACAACTCCAGCCAAGATGACTCTGATGGTATTGATGAGCATCTTGCATTTCTGTCCAGGAGATTTGCAAAGATGAAATTTAGGAAAAACACTAGAGCCACTAAACCTCATAAGAACATGGTGGACAAATCCAAGTTCAAGTGTTTCAATTGTGGTATAAGTGGACACTTTACAAGTGAGTGCAGAAAGCTAACTTCTGAAAAGAAGAAATTTGACCAAGTAGATTACAAAAAGAAATATTTTGATCTGCTCAAACAAAAGGAGAGGGCTTTCATTACTCAAGAAAAGGATTGGGCAGCTGATGGAGAAGAAGAGGATGAAGATGTGGAATATGTCAACTTGGCTCTCATGGCTGATTCTGAGGAAAATGAAGTTAGTTCATCAAGCAACCAGGTAATCACTACTGATTTAACACAGCTTACTAAAGAAGAGTACAATGATGCTTTTAATGACATGTCTACTGAATTGTATCATTTGCGTGTGTCTCTTAAATCTCTTGCTAAAAAAAATAGTAGGATTAAAGAGAACAATCTGTTTTTAAGTAATAGAAATGTTGTGTTAGAAGATAAGTTGATTGACCTAGAGAAAACTAAGCTACATTGTATATCTGTTGAAAATGAACTAGCTGAATCTGTCAAGAAAGTAGAAATACTTTCCAATCAATTAGAGAGAGAGCAAGAGGTGATTAAAGCCTGGAAGACATCTAGGGATGTTAGTGCTCAAATTTCCAAGGTCCAAGGAATTGAATCATTCTGTGAGACTGCCTGGGATAAAAACAAAAAGAAACTGGAATTAATTGATGGGCTGTCAACGGATGTGGAATCAACGGATGATGAAAGTTATCCGTTGAAGGAAGAAAAGGAGCATCCGTTGAAGGTTCCTCAATTAAAACAGGCAGATGTTTCTAAAAGTGAAAATCTAAAGAAACTCATCAAAAAGTTTGGTTCAACTTCCAAGAACTTTGTCAAAGAAGAAGCAAGCACATCCAAAGATTTCAGTAAGGTGAATATAGGACACATGACCTTAGAACAGTTAAAGAATAGGCTCAAAGTGGTTGAGGATAAAAAGGAAACTAAAAGGAAATCTAATAGAAATGGGAAGGTAGGGGTTAACAAACATAACAATTACACACCTGATAAGTATGCTCCTAGAAAAAGCTGTGTGCATTGTAGTAGTGTTAATCATCTATCTGCTAATGGCAAATCTATTAAGAAAACTCCCATACCTGTGCCCTCTTCCATGCCTAATATGTCTGCATCACCTCTGCATGTTATGCCTGTTATGTCTCAACAGAATCCTTATGCACATTTTGCAAACATGCCATATTTTAACAATCCTTATCTTGCTGCATTTAGTATGCCTCAAATGCCATACAATATGCCAATATGGAATAACATGCTTGCACAATCCATGCCTTATCAAATTCCAAATGTGCTAAATAATTCTGTGACTAACCCTACACCTCAACCAACTACATCTAAGATCAAGGTTGACTCAAAGTTACCTAAGTCTAAAGATGCAGGAGGAATGAAGTCTAGGAGAAAGGCTAACAGGAATGGACCCAAGGAAACTTGGGTACCAAAATCAACTTGATTGATTTTATGGTGTACAGGGAAAAAGAAGAAATCTATGGTACTTGGACAGTGGCTGTTCAAGACACATGACAGGAGATTTCTCCCTGCTCACTGAGTTTAAGGAGAGAGCTGACCCTAGCATAACCTTTGGAGATGACAGCAAAGGGTTTACTATGGGATATGGCTTGATTTTAACAAGGAATGTCATCATTGATGAAGTTGCATTAGTTGATGGTCTCAAGCACAACTTACTGAGTATCAGTCAACTATGTGATAGAGGGAATACAATTTCCTTCAATTCAGAAGCCTGTGTTGTCACCAGCAAGAAAGACAACAAAGTGGTTCTAACTGGAGTTAGAAAAGGGAATGTGTACTTAGCTAACTTCAACTCTACAGATGCAGAATCTATTACTTGTCTCTTCAGCAAAGCAAGTTCAGTTGAGAGTTGGCTATGGCACAAGAAGCTATCCCATTTGAATTTCAAGACAATGAATGATCTAGTCAAAAAGGACTTAGTTAGAGGAATTCCTCTAGTTGAATTCTCAAGGGATGGTTTGTGTGATGCTTGTCAGAAAGGCAAACAAAGGAAAGCATCATTCAAAAAGAAGCTTGAAACAACAATTGATGAACCATTACAGCTGCTGCATATGGATTTGTTTGGACCAGTCAATGTATTGTCAATCGGAAGAAAAAGATATTGCTTAGTGATTGTAGATGATTTCTCAAAGTTTTCATGGGTCTATTTTCTTGGATCAAAGGATGAAGCAAGTGAAATCATTATCAATCACATCAGGCAAGTCAATAATCATCCTGACTTGAAGGTTAGGAATATCAGGAGTGACAATGGAACTGAGTTCAAGAATTTGTCAATAAGGTTGTTCTGTGAAGAAAATGGAATCATGCATGAGTTCTCAGCTCCAAGAACACCTCAGCAAAATGGGGTAGTTGAAAGAAAGAACGGATCTTTGATTGAGGCTGCCAGAACAATGCTTGAAGAATCAAAGTTACCAACATATTTCTGGGCTGAAGCTGTTAATTGTGCCTGCTACACTCAGAATATTTCTTTGATCAATCAAGCTAAAGGCATGACTCCTTATCAGTTGTTCAAGAGAATAAAACCAACTCTAAACTTTCTTCATGTCTTTGGATGTAAATGCTTTATACTGAGGAATCAATCTGACCATAAAGGGAAGTTTGATGCAAAGGCTGATGAAGGGATATTTGTTGGTTACTCAGCTGGAAAATCTTATAGGGTCTACAATCTAAGAACCAACATTGTTATGGAATCTGTGCATGTTGTGTTTGATGATAAAAAGATTGATGGACTAACAGATGAGGGACACAATGAGAGACTCAAATTTGACAACATTGAGATATATTGTGATGATAGTGAAGAGGAGATTGATGGAGATGACACTTCAAAAGGGATTCAAAATATGCCCTTGGATAATGCACAAAATTATGCACCCGTTGATAGAGCCAATGCAGTATCCGTTGAAAGATATAGTGCATCATCCGTTGAAGTACAAAATGAAGCATCCGTTGATCATAGTTCATCAACGGATAATCGATTTACATCATCAGTTGATAGAACTCCAAATTCCCTGCAAAGAACCAACAACTCAGGGGGAGTTTCAACTAATCAACACTCTGTCTCACATCATGACAATACTGAGGCCACCTCATCTAGAGCACATCTTCCACCTCAAAGGAAATGGACCAAGAATCATCCCTTTGAACTAATCATTGGTGATGCATCATCTAAAGTGCAAACAAGAAAAGCTACTCAAGATGAATGTCTGTATAGTAGTTTTCTATCTCAGGAGGAACCTAAGAAAGTGGAAGAAGCTTTATTGGATCCAGATTGGATATTAGCTATGCAGGAAGAGCTGAACCAATTTGAGAGAAACAAAGTTTGGAAGCTGGTACCCAAACCAAAGAACAAGAGTTCCATTGACACAAAATGGGTATTCAGAAACAAGATGGATGAAAATGGCATTGTCATAAGGAATAAAGCCAGATTGGTTGCTAAAGGCTATTCTCAACAAGAGGGAATAGATTTTGATGAAACATATGCTCCTGTTGCAAGACTTGAAGCCATCAGAATTTTTCTAGCCTATGCAGCCCATGCCAATTTCAAAATCTATCAAATGGATGTCAAGAGTGCATTTCTAAATGGGAAATTGGAGGAAGAAGTCTATGTGAGTCAACCTCCAGGGTTTGAAGATCCAAATTTTCCAGACTATGTGTATTATCTGTTGAAAGCACTCTATGGACTGAAGCAAGCACATAGAGCCTGGTATGAAACCCTATCAAAATTCCTTTTGGAAAATCACTTCACTAGAGGTACTGTTGATAAAACTCTCTTCTTTAGGAATGTTAATGGCTCTATTATACTTGTTCAAATTTATGTAGATGACATAATATTTGGTTCTAAAGATAATAAACTTTGCAAAAAGTTTGTTAAGCTAATGCAAAGTAATTATGAAATGAGCCTGATGGGAGAACTAACCTATTTTCTTGGTTTACAAGTTAAACAAGTTAGTGATGGAATTTTCATTAGTCAAACTAAATATATTCATGATCTTTTAAAGAAGTTTGACTTAATGGAATGTTCATCTGCAAAAACTCCCATGGCCACTGTCACCAAACTTGAATTAAATAAGACTGAAAGGTCTGTGGACATTACAAGTTATAGAGGCATGGTTGGTTCACTTTTATATTTAACTGCTAGCAGACCAGATATAATGTTTGCTACATGTCTGTGTGCTAGATTTCAAGCTGATCCTAGGGAGTCTCACTTAATTGCTATCAAGAGGATTTTCAGATATCTCAAGGGTACACCAAATTTAGGTATTTGGTATCCTAGAGAATCTGGCTTTGATCTAATTGGTTATTCAGATGCAGACTATGCAGGTTGCAAAATAGACAGGAAAAGTACAACAGGCTCCTGCCAATTCCTGGGAAACAAGCTTGTATCATGGTTTAGCAAAAAGCAAAATTTAGTCTCTACTTCAACAGCTGAGGCTGAATACATTGCTGCTGGAAGTTGCTGCTCTCAAGTGTTATGGATGAGGAATCAACTCCTTGATTATGGACTTCATGTTGATAGAATTCCTATCTTTTGTGACAACACAAGTGCCATAGCCATAACAGAGAATCCTGTGCAGCACTCAAGGACCAAGCACATTGATATCAAGTACCACTTCATCAGAGAGCATGTCATGAATGGTACAGTGGAACTACATTTTGTTCCAAGTGAATAACAAATTGCAGACATATTTACCAAGCCACTTGATGAATCAACATTCACAAGATTGGTAAGTGAGCTAGGTATGCTTAATTACTCATAAAATTTACGTCCTAATTGCAATTTGAATTGAAGCCTGAAATGTATTAGTTGCTAGAACAAATTTGACTTTTTAACACAGATTATTCCATCAACGGATATTTCCTATCCGTTGAAAGTCAAAATTGTTCTATCAACGAATGTTCATTATCCGTTGAAAGACATATACATTTCTGGAATTTTTATCCGTCAACGGATAAAACTGAAGTACCTTTCAACGGATGACAGTTTACTTTATCCGTTGAAATGTCACATCAGTCGATTCAAGTGTTTCACAGCCGTTGATTCTATTTTCTTAACCGTTGATACTCATACATACAGCTGTATGTATTTGTTTTAAAGGTAGTTTTTAGAATACTTACAGTTTATTCTTAAACGGCTGAAATTCACAAACATATATTTATTGTTTAATCTTTTATTTATACTTTTTAATTTGAGAAAGTATATAAGCCCTTCTGATTTCTCATTTTTACTTTACGCTTTCTTGAAATTTCAAAGCTTTTACCATTTTCTCTCTGCAAAACCTTCAAGTTATTCTCTGCAACTTCTACTTACAAAATTGGCACCTGTAGTAAAAATTATGTCTCAATCTGGGTTCATCTATGAGAAGAACAATTTCATAGCTTTGGTAGCAAAGAATGAAGCCCACTCAGATTATCACAAAATGATGGACTTCATCAAAAACTGTAAACTTAGCTATGTAATGCTGGAAGCCCCAACGATTTACTGTGAAGTAGTCGAGGAGATTTGGACAACTGCTGAGTTCAACTCCATAGATATGACCATCTCTTTCACTCTCAAAGGTAAAAATCACTGTGTTAACTGTGATGATTTACTAGCATGTTTTAAATTGCCTGAGAACAATGCCATAACACCACACACTGATAATGATGTATCCAGCATGTTAGATTCCATAGGTTATTCTCTTAACTCTGCTAGTTTAGGGGGTATTAAAAGAAAAGGCCTTAGGAAAGAATGGAGTTTTCTTGGGGATGCCTTTATCAAGGTTTTCTCTGGGAAAATTAGTAATTTTGATGCCATAACTTCATCTCTTGTTAATATGCTCTATATGCTTGTTTCTGATAGGTATTTTAACTTTAGCAATTATGTTATGCTAGAATTGGGTACTAGATTAGGTAACAAAGCTAATAGACCTAATAACATCTATTATGCTAGATTCTTTATGTTATTGACTAACCATGTTGCTGAAGGTTTGGTCATAACCAATGAGAATAATAAACTCAAGTGCTGGGCACAAGAGAAAAAAGTTCTTGCAGATTTATTGAGAATGGATCTCAACAGCAGTGTACCATTGGTATATTTACCAATCATGGATGCACCTCAGGTAAGTGAGGTAATTGTTTCTACAACTCCTACTTCTTCCAACCCCTCTATTTCTTTATCTTCTAGTGTGCCCATGGAATCTGTGACAATGCCCCAACAGATTCCTACCAAGGTCACCAAAACTAAAATTTCAAAATCAAAGACAAAGAAAACCACTTCTGTTGTTTCTCAAAAGACAACAGTTGTAACACCTACCCTTAACCCTGAGGGGAGTGAACAGGGTGTGAGTGGTGAGGGGAGGGGTGAACATCAAAGAAACCCCCAGGATAAGGAAGGAGAGATAAGTGTTTCCCAAGCTAGCCAAGCCACAGTTTCTCAAAAAGCTGTCGTGGTTGAAAAGGTTACTAGCACATCCCTAGCTGTATTCTCCAAAAAGGATGTAACTATTGAAAATAGTTCCCAACCAGGAACACAGAACAAACGAGGGAGGGACACAGAAGCCAAACACTCACCAACAAAAGCTTTTATTAGAAGAAAGAGGGCTAGAACCCAATCTTCTACACAGGGTGCACACACTGCACATATACATCCATCTGTATCTATGCCTTCTCAAACTCAGTTTGATGTGGCTCCAATAAATATGGAGTCACAGCCCCATTCTCTCATAATTAACACACATCAATCAACACACACTTCATCACCATCTCTGGATGTGGATATGTTATTCCCATCAATTCCTGATTCTCCCTCTTTATAACTCAGGGAGGAGCCCCACTCAAAAACAGGTGATCATCATCTTTTAGATGATTTGTTGGATCACCCGCAAATTCTTTCAGATGTAATTGAAGGATCTGTGTCACCAAAACTCAAATCAATCCACACAGATTCAACAGTTATATCACTTTCAATTTCTACTTCTTTTTCTTCTTCAACGGATATCACTCATCCGTTGACAAGTGGTTGTTCTTCAACGGATAAGCTTAACAGCAGTTATCCGTTGATACCATCAGTGTCACCTTCAACGGCTATTCCATATTCGTTGATAGTCTCTACACACACAACTGAAACAAGTCCAAGTGTAGAAGACATGATTACTATACAATCACTTTTAGGACTGAGGGAAGGGAGTGACAATTTGAGTGAGAGGCTGGGTTGCTCTCAGGCAAAAGGAGAGATTGAGAGCTCAAATAAGCATGCTATTTCTTCCAGCATGGTAAAAGTAAGTGAGAGGAGTACCATCTTAGTAGGTGAAGGTGAGGGTGTGAGGAGTGTGAGCCAGGGGGAGCCCCTGATGCAAGAATATAGAGAAAAAGAGAGAAAGGCAGGTACAGCAGATATAAGGGTGGATCCAACCATTGCTAATGAGTCAATGATTGTGGATGATGCTGAAAAGGAAAGACAATTTCAGCAACATTACAAAGCTGTAATTGATAACATTTCCTTGGATGCTGACACTTTTACTCATCCTGTGTCAGCCTATCAGCTGTTGGCTGCTCAGGGCAATGAGAAGGCAGAAAAGACATTACATCTAGCACATACAACAGAATCTCTTCAAAGGGATAAAGCTGCTATTCACAAGATGCCTTCTACAGCTGGTGAGTCATCAGAGGAATTTGGAGTAAATTCTGATAATGATGACTCTGTTTCTTTTGATGGAAGCATGAACTTAGGGGGAGATGAAGGCCCTAGTTCTATTCCAAATTTACCTGAATGGGCCTTGACAAAGGAGTCTACATCAGGGCAATTCAATATCTCCTTAGTCAAACAAATTAGTACTATCCAACAGGCCATTCAGAAAACTTCACATGCTGGTACCAAGGCAATCCTTACAGCTCACCTGGACTCACTGCATCTCATGAAGTTGCAGCAAGTAAGACAGAATCTGAGTGTGGATGAACTCAAGAAGGATATTGCTGACTTGAAATCCTACAATTCTGAAAAATTGGATTCAGTCATGCCCTATGGTACAATGAAGGACTTATTGTTGAGATTGAAAAAGGATTCAAATACTGAAAAGAGGCTGGCTAAGTTAGAAGACAGAGTCCAAGTTATTGAAAATTCTGTGGCCAGCATTCTTCACAACCAACAATCTCAAACAAGTCTACTTATGCAGCTGGCAAAGGCACAAGGCTTGACCCCTCTCCTTGATGATAACAAAAAGGGGGAGAGAAAAAGAGAAGGGGAAGGAGAGCCATCTACAAAAATCCAGATATCAAAAGTGCTAGTTCCTGTCATCACTACTTCTCCAATTATGCAAATCAAAGGAAAGCCTGATGGAATTGGCCTAATCCAGCTAGCAGCAGCTGAAATTCAAGTGAAAGAGCAAAGGAGGAGAATTGATGAAAGGGTGCAACAAATGTTTGGCTCAACACAAGATAAATCAATATCTGTGAAACATAGCACAAAGGTTGAACCAATCATTATGGAGCACAAGCCAGAAAGGAGGAATAAGGTGGGAGAGACTTCTTTCAAGAATCTAAAACCTATGGTTCTCAAGCCCAACACTAGATCCAGCAAGGACTCCATAAAGAACCCCCTAGACTTTGCTCAGATGAAAGAAGTGGACTTTCCTCTTCCAAAGCCTGATGAAGACAAAGTTTTGGGTGCTAACATCATAAAGTACAAGGAGGCCAAGGACATAGTTGAAAGAATGAAAATGGCCATTATCTTTAGAAAGGGAAAGAGTATCTGTGTGATGCAAGGACATCCCAAATTCCTAAAGGCCAAGAGGGAAGAAACCAAAAGGTTGAAGAAAGAAGCTAAAAAACTCAAGGCTGACAAAAGAGCACAAGCAAAGCTTGAACAACAGCTAAAGTCAAGTCAAGTTGAAGGAGAGAAAGGAATTGAAGTCAGGGGTGAAGACAAGATTGCAAACCTAGATGAGGTTTTTGGGAGTATATTTGGTGAGAGTATGGAGGAAAGAGAGGAATGGCAGAAGGGAAACAGAAGAAAGGCCAAGACACATAGAAGGAGTGAAGATAACACTGAAGAAACTAAATCAATATCTAAACCACTACCTTCCATACCTGAACCTTGTGTTGCTGATCCCACTATAAACATCCATGGTGAACTAATCATCCCAAAAGAGGAACCTATTGATTGGGACACCATCAAATTGCCTACCTTTTTAACCACTCTTCCACTACCAAAGAAACAGAAAAGAAAATCCAAATCTACACCTCCCCTAACCTCTAAGAAATTCACTCAAAAATAAAAACCTAAGCCTGAGCCACCCATTTCTAAAGATGATTATGTTCACATCTGTGACATAAAAGAAATTTCAGACATTGAACTCTATCTGGATGAGCTGGAGGATGTAAGGGGAATAGCTGCCTACAGACAGCTACCAGAGAGATTGGTGTTCAGATACAAAGGAGCTGGGGAAAGAACATGGCCTCTCTACAGGATTATGAATGAAGGCTACTCTACCTTGATCAGAGTCTTTTCAGCCATACAAAAGGATTCTGGCTTTTCCAGGACTGCCAAGACTGAAATTCTCAACAAGATTGCCAACATAAGGAAAACTTGGAGGGAGCCCAATGCTTTGCCCAGAACTTTACTTATTCAAGAAAGGGGAATTACAATCCACAAATCACCTCATTGGTTGATGGAATTTAGAGATGATAAAGGAGTCAGAAGATTTTTCAGACTTAAAGACCAACTCAAGATTGCCAGCAATGAAACTCTCAAGGAAATGCAATCTAAGTTGGATATCAGTGATGAAGATGAAGCTGAATTCTACAGAAAACTCCAACTCCAAATTGAGGAAAATGACAAAGGGCTAGGAAAGAAAACAAGGAAACAAAGAAGAAAAAGATGATTTGCTCAGACTAGAGGAGCACCCTTGGAAATTCTGTAAATCTTCAATTACCTCCTAGTACATACACTTTTGCAGCACTTTTAAATTTCTACTTAGTTTCAATTCATATATTTGTTAAGTGTTTTGTTATCATCAAGTTAACCCTGAATTTATGTCTACAATTCTTATAGACATAAATAGGGGGAGATTGTTAGGAATATATGTGCATTAGTTTGATGATATGTTTAACAAAACACTTAAGTAGAAGTTTAGAGTTTGCAGCCTCAACGGATAAGACCACTTTGGCTATCCGTTGATGGTGCAGCTTTACTTAGAAATAAGTCTAGTGTTGTAGCACATTTCAGTCTCTGTATTTAAGATATAATTCTTAGAAGTTGAGAGAAAATATAAGTCATGTTGACTACTAGAAGATATGCAAATAGGAAGGCCAATTGTAAATATTTCATGCCTTGTAATTTTGTATAAATGAAGTGGTATCAACGGATGTCTTAAAGACCTTCAATGGATGAGAAACAAAGCTTCAATGGATAGAGCTTCAACTGCTAACACATCAACGGATAAAGCCATCAACGGATGAAGGCTTCAACGGATGTTCTGTTAAATAGCAGTTGATAAGTGGTAGTTGTAACAGCAGACAGAGGCACATGGGTTGACAGAGATAACTGAAATGTGGAAGCCTAATTTCAGGAACGTCAGAAAAAGCAGCCGTTCTACTCTAGTACAAAGAGGCAATAGTCAACAAAGTACTTGAGTGATATGGAGAAGGAACAAGTGGAGAACTTATTTTATTATTATATTTTTATCTTTGTCTTCACTTGTACACTTGGTGATATATAAACCAAGTAGCAGCTAGTAATTAGAAGGGAATTTTTCCAGTGCTGTTTAGAAAAATCTTGAGAGAAAAATTATCTAGTTTGTACTAGGATGCAGCTGTGATCAACATCTTGAATCACAGATTTTCTGAAATACCATCTCTGGTGGAACAACAATCCACCAGAAAAGTTTTTAAGGTCTGTTGTGTTCTTTACATTAGTGCTTGAATATATATCTGTCTGTATTAGCTTAAAGCAATTCACACACTTGTTTATCTTGAACACAAAGCCTTCAAAACTGCTCAAAACTTGAAAAAGTTTTGAGATTTACATTCAACCCCCCTTCTGTAAATCTCATTGTTAGTCCACTAGGAATAACAATTGGCAATCACCTTTGATATGATTTTGTACACGCCATTGCATAGAGAAATTGGACGTAGGTCTGTCATGCGACTCGGGTTCCTATTTTTCGGAATGAGCACTATATTTGTGTTCTGTAACTGATTATCCAGACTTCATGTTTCAAAGAAACGATTTACTACCTGCACTACATCATTTCCAACTATTTTTCAAATTTTTTGATAAAGTCTTGGACTCATACCATCTAATTCGGGGACTTATCTAGATGCATAATAAATAAAGCTTTATTTACTTCTATTTCCTCCACACTTACTAGCATCATGACATTTTGTTCATTTGTAAGTTTACTGGGCATACATCTTGTGACAAGCCCCCAATCTGTATTCGAAGTTGTTAACAACTCAGCGAAATATGACACCATAGTGTCTCCGAGACCTGAACCTCATTCCACCGTAACACCTGCATTATTTTATAGGTTAGTGATCTGGTTTGCTCTTCATATGTTCATTGTAGCAGCGTGAAAACATTTTGAGTTTTGGTCCCCCTCTTGTAGTCACATCTATTTTGACCTCTGCATCCAAAATATTTCCTGTTGGATATAGATTTCTGACAGCCTCTTCTTTTCTTCCTGAATAATTTTAATAGAGTTAGCATCTTGCCTGCCCTTTAATTGCTTCAAAATCTTCTTGCATTGGCTGGTTCTCTTTTTAAAATTCCATGTTACCTCCTGACCTTATATGGACAAAATATTAGCATATCATGTTAATTTCTTGTAGAGTGTAAGGTGGTCATCTGTTGTTTGTACATCTTAAACTATTTGTTGGCACGTGGGTTTTTTAAGCCATGCATTTTCAAAACGGAAAGGTTTTGCCTGTTACGCATATTTATTCTTGTCAAGCTCTAATAGTAATGAGTAATGATCTAATGTCGAAATCTCCAGATTAATGAGTCTGTCATCAAAGCTTGAAGATATTAATGCCCTGTCAAGCCTCACTTTTATACTATCATCTATTCCAAAACCGCTTTCCCATGTGAACTGATAATCATTCAAGTCCATGTCAATCAAGTTGCAATCCAATAAAATAGCACTAATACCTTGGATCAGCCATTGTGGGTATGGTTTTCCCCTTCTTGTCGTTTTAAGACAATACATTATTCATGTCGCCTATTAAACACCACAGGCATACATTATTATCTGCCAGCTCTCGAATTAGATTCCATGTTTCCATTCTCTTTGAACGATTAGGCTCACCAAATATACCACTTAGTTTAAACTATTTTCCCTCTCTCGTTTTGACTACTGCATCAATGTGGTTCTTACTTTGTTTACATAAGGTTTTCATTTGTGCTGATAAAGTTTTACCAATGATACCAATGATACCATTCTTAAATTATTTTTTTGCATTTGGTACCCTTAAGATAATAGTTGACTAACAGAGTGGTTTTGATAAGATATAAAATCCTTCTTGGACTTGGGCCTGGGTCACCTAGTCCAGGTCCGGCCCAAGACTGAATCAACCTCACGGCTCATATCCAGGAGGCCCAAAGATGGACAATCCCTTATTCCAGCTTTAGAGGAGCATCTTTGCATGAATCAATACTAACTCCTCGGTCAGCTGACCTTCGATTTCGGAGATTAAAGCAGAAGAACTCCGTAACGGCGGAGAAGGGTTTCGCCTCGAATAAAAAAACTCAGTCAATTTTGGCTTTGACACAGCCCCCATTCTTGGGTATTCGACCAGGTATAGGTATACTCGTTGCCCTCATAACCGCAGTGAATGATGCCACAATCATTAATCGTTTTATTTTTTTTAAAGAGAAAAGATTTGGATTTGGAGGTCTGCAACCAAGTTTTTCAAACACATCTAAAATTGCGTCTACCCCCGAACCAGCAGCCTTCGCCCCGCAATTTCTTCTCGAACAGTAAGAGCGCATTCAATGTCATCTCTTCCTAAGAGCTGATCATTTGCACGTGGATTTTCTAACTATCGATCCTTCCTCCCTTTCGTGGATTGTGGATTAAGGCAGTTAAGTTAATGTCATCGAGACGGGTTAACCACTTTTAAACCGTCAGAGGGAGGTCATTCAGAACCCGCTGGCTCCATAATGGGGGGCCAGCACCGACGGAAGTACCCCCCCCGCTACCGATAAAAAAAAGAGTGTGCGACACTTCGAAGGGATATTAAAACTTTGATTCGTGAGCAACTTCACAAACCAAACAAGACATGTCATATCTAAAAGGCAATTTCCTAACTAAGAAACCTAAGCTAAAAGCACAAATGGGGTGTATGTATAGTCGGCTTTGCCGCTTCACAGCTGCGCAATCCCGCTTTATCTAAGCTTCGCAAAGTGCACTCTCAGTTCCCTTCGTACTACAGGGCTCCTGCCCCATTCTTCCCTCTAAAGAACAAGGTCGAATCCTCAACTACATTCTAAAAGTAAAAGGGGTCTTGGCAATCTGCCAAATAGAGTCTAAAGTTGCTAGGGGCATAATACGTGAATCATAAATTATGACTAAGGATCTCACGTGATAATGACAGATGTGGATGGATAATGATCAACATACTTATGTACCGTCCTGACTTGGACACGTGTAATGCATTTATAGGTCCCAGGTGCCCCTCCGCTCCAGAAATGAGCGGCCCTGATTGAAAGGTATCAACCCATAAACCCTAACCTTGGGCTATAAATAGTCTAACGAAAAGAGGTTTAAAGGTTACACACTCTCTTTTAAACTCATACACACACACCCACAACCTCCTTACATTTCTATCTTTATCATTTAAAACCGAGTTCTTACTTTCTCATTAGAGGCGCCATGAGATCTAAACCCCCCTCCGGTGTTGTTTTGTAGACACCCGACGGCAGCTAAACTGCAAGAAGGGTCCAGTCACGGTGTCGGAAGGATCAGATCGTGAATTGAAGTTATAAAGTAAGGTATTATATTGATGAAGTCAAAAGTACACTAGTGTTTGTGCCCTTTGAAATATCTTAAAATTTATTTACAAAAATACGAATTTGCAATCTCGAATGCAACCAAAAAATAAATTTAGTTATTTTTCAGAAAACGTAAAAAAGAGTTCCATGTCTAGTTATTTTTTGTTTCAAATCATGTTAAATATTTTAAGAAGATAATAATACCGCAAATTTTATTTAAAAAAATAAAGTAAAGTTCTATGAAGACCACTATTTCATCGGAGACTATGTACGTTCTGCAATCAAAACACTATAAGATATAATGTTTTGTGAAGTATATTCATTGAATATCAATCATTTTTTTAATTGTTGAAGATTAATTAAGTTTAATAAGTAAAATGTGTATATTCTGCAAGCTGAATAAATATTATGCAAGCTGAATAAATATTTTGCAAACCAAATATGTTTCGCCGAATTAAACAATTGCAATGTTCCACATATATATATGATATTCAAACTTTAGAATAGAATAATGATCTTTGTAGAGTATGATTCGTGAAATAATACATTTTGTACTATTTTTATGTAATATTTTATTTACAGAAATTAAGTGATTCCCGCATTAAAAAAAATGTTCTCCGTACTATTTCTCAAAAATTATCCTCACTGAATCAAATTCTCGTTCCCCTAAAACTCAGTAAAAATTAAATTTACTACTCCCTCCGTCCCTAAAAACGTTTCATATTTGTGTTGGACACGTTTGTCAGTGCACACGTTTGATTGTTAATATCTTTAATTTCGTATTAGTATTAAATATAAAAACTTTATTATATTAAAGTACTCATAAATATGAATTCAACAAGATCACTCATGACTATATTTGATTTTATAAATTAGACATAAATTAATAGTCAATCGCTAACCATGAATAGTGTCAGAAGTCAAGATAGGAAACGTATAATGAGACAGAGGGAGTACTTTGTTAGCTAATACTCCCTCTGTTTTTTATTATATGACGTTTGACTTTTCTGCACATATTTCTAAGTGCTTTGACTGCATAGTTAAAATAATAATTTTTAAAATTTTCTTTTTTTGAATAAAAATATATAACTAAAATTTTAATTTACAAAAGGAAAATTTTAAAAAATATTATTTTAACTATGCGGTCAAAGCACTTAAAAATATGTGCAGAAAAGTCAAACGTAATATAATAAAAAATAGAGGGAGTAAAACAAGAGGGAAATGATAATTGGCCCCTTAATTGTCGTTTTGTCGTTTTTGTCTACTGCTTACTAAATGTGAAAAATAACCATATTAATCGATATGAATATGTATTTTAATGCGTCTTCCCTCTTTAGGGTTGTTAGATATATAAACGATTCATAAAAGAAACATACCCCCAGAAATTGGTATCAGAGCCAGTAATAGGCGAGAGATGAACAGTAAAAACACTGTAGCAAAGTAGCCGTGAATAATAACTAATGAATAGTAGACAGTGAATAGTAACTAATGAATAGTAAAAGGTACATGAATAGTAAAAATGAAATAAATTTGAAGGTTAAATGAGACATCCGACAAGAATAAATAGAGAAACGGATAAAGAATATAAATCTAAAATAATAGCAACTCTATTAATTTTATTTATAGTAGAAAACAAAGCAACACAACAGATGTGTAAGAAAATTTTATACAGACAATTAATAAGAAGGAATTTGACTTATGGAAGATTTGAGGATACAATCAATTCAGTATATAGCTGATAAAGAACCAACATATAACAGGCTAATAAATCAACATATTGAAAGTTATAAGATAAGCATGCAAATAATAAATGAAAAATTAGATATTATAGTTATGTCACGAACAATGTTGGAAGAAAGAGATGAAAAAATTAGGAGACTAGAGGAAGAAAATCTTTTATTAAAACGAGAAAAATTTATTAAAGAAACTAATTTAGAAATCCAAATAAAAGACTTAAAAGAAGTATTAACTGAACAAAATAGATTAATAAACGATTTGAGACAAAAAAATTAAAAAATGAATTGGACAGATCCAAATGCAATAACTAGAAATAATAGAAAACTAAAGCAATTAATAAAAAATCAAGAAAAATTAGAAATAGATCTGGAAAAATTACTAGAAAGAAAAAATAAAATAACATGGACAAGAGAGAATAGCGAAGAAATTATGAGAATTTACCAACAACTTGGAAATATGATAATAACATTTAGAAATGATAAACTAAGAATACAAGGACTTAAAAGAATAATTTTAACAAATAATATAACTGGATAAAATATAGATGGATAAAATGTCATTAGAAGAAATAAGTGAAAAACAAGATATATATTATCAAATGGATGAATACGAAGGAGGAACATCACAAACCCTAAGTTTTAAACCAGATATATATAATCAAATTCAAAGTGAATCAGAAGAATTAATAATAAAAAAGATATTCAAGACATCATATTTTGAAAAAATAAGGAAGTTAGGTATATAGCCCAAAAACATGAGAATGTAATAGATATAGATACAATAAATGGAAAAACAAGAATAAATTTAATAACGGATGAATTAATAAAAAGAGAATTATCCAAATTAAAACAAAAGGAAGCAAATAAACTAAAAAATATATATTTTGGAGCAATAAAATTTACAATAAAAGAATATTTTCAGAAAAATATCGATACTCCTATACAGATAAATGTATTGGATGATAGAATAATAGGAAATATACAAGATTCATTAATAGCGGTAATAAAAGGAAACTTGATATATCAGAAATTAAAATTTATAATACAACCCGATTTCAGTATATCACTAAGGGATGAAAATAAAGAAAGATCTTTAACATTATACTATAAGTTAGATGGAATAAAAATGCAAAAAGGAAGTAAAGTTATTAGTATAGAAACCAAAATAGTTTATGCTATGACTGGAAACCATCACGTTAAGAAACAAACGGAATTAGGAATAATAGTACCAAAGTTATATAATGATATATTAGAAAAAATTGAACATAAAGAAGAATCTCAAATAATAATCCCAGAAGAAATTACAATAGATTTTAGTAATAGACAAATGATTCCAAGGCAAAGAATTAAACCAATATTAGAAAGATCTAGATTAAGTTTTAGAAAAGAACAAAATCCTATAAGATTAATTAGATCAATGAGTATGGCGAGTAGAAAGATAGATTTAATAAAGATAGATACTGATAGTTTGAAAATAAAAATAATAATATTTGACGAAACAATAACAAGAGACTGTATAGCAGAAATTAATACAGGAGCTACCAAAAGTTTTATTCATATAAGCAAGGTAAATGAAGAAAATTATAAATGGATAGAACCTCAGACTTACAGATATGCAGAAAATGATAGAGAAATATTTATTACTAAATGTACTAATTTAAAATTTAAAATATTAGACTTGGAATATAATATAAATATAGGAGTAATAGAATATGATAGTTCGAGTGAATTATTATTAGGGAGCGACTTCTTAAAAATGATAAATTATAAAATTAATAATAATGGAATAAAAATAGTAGATCAAGGAAAAGAAAGATTTATAGAAAAACTATGAATATACAAGAAAAATTAAGAAATAAGAAAGAAAAGTTAAAGAAGATACAAAGTATGTTAGAGAGCGAAATAGATTCACAAATAAAATACTTAGAATGTAAGGAAAGACAAACAAAGTTAGAAAATGATATTAAGAAATTAGAAGAACAGAGTAAAAATACTAGTAAATATTGGATAGATGTTGGAAATGGTTGGAAGAAGCGAATCAACAAATAATAAAATGTCAGACTCAGAATATATAAAAAATTTATGGGAAGAAATAATAGTTAAGGAAAAACTAAATGCAATAATGAGACTGATAGAAAAACAAGATAATCAAGAAAATTTGAGACAAATAATAAGAGAAGAGTTAACAAGCTTATGGAATAATTCTAAAATACCTACTTTAAAAATGATACTAGACAAGTTAATAAAATTAGAAGAAGGAAAATAAGAAATTATACCAGAAAAAGAAATTACAAATAAGCCAGAACTAAAAGCCATAAATGCATGGAGAAGAGTTAATGAGCCAATGATGATAGATATAAGTAAAATGAAACCTAATATATCTGAACCAATAGGAAAAGTATTAGATAATTTGGGACAACTTAGTAAAAAATGAAAGTTCTAATGGAAACTAAAGAATAAAAAGAATATAATGTGATAACATTTTTAAAGAATCATGGAAAAGAAATTTTAGAAAGAGAAAAATATAAGTATGAACCATTAAAAAAAGAAACAACTAGTGAAACTAAAGCTGAGTTTAAGATTGATACAACTGTGATAGAATATTTAAAGTCAAAATTAGAACAACAAAAGGAAGAAGTAGAAGAAATAAGAACGGAGAATAAAAAACTATGATTAAATACTAATGAAGAATGGTTAGAAAAATATAAAAAATATAAAAATAAATATAAAGAAACTAAAAAGGAACTAAAAGAGGTAAAAAGAGATTTAAGATAAACAAAAAAGGAATTAAATGAAAAAACAGAAGAAAATAAAAAAGAAATAGAAATATTGAAAAATCAATTAAATAAGTTAAAAGGAAAAAAAAGATACAAGTGAAGTTTCTAGTACTGTGTCTACAAATAATAATACAAGTACTAGTGAATCGGAATAAGATAATTTAGGAAAAACGGTGAATATAATAGAAGAATATAACAGTAGTTATGAGGAAAATTCTGAAATAGAAATAGAAAATAAAAATATAATAGAAGCTTTAGAAAGAATGAAAAATGTAAATGCAGTAATAAAACAAGAATCTAATAGTGACCAAGAAGATAAAAATAATTATACTGATATAGAAACTGAAGGAATAAAAAATGAGGAGATGAATAACTACCCGAAAGAAGAAATAACCGACCATAATATGGAAGTTATAACAAGATATAGGAACACAATACCAAAACACATACCAATAGGACAACATAATGAATTTAAAGAATTCATAGGATCAATGTCACAAGGCGTAAACTTAAATGGATACTTTTTAGACTTAGATAATGTATATGAAGAACGAGAAATTAGTAGGAGAATAACTGATTGGAATTTAGGAATGTATATAGCATTAATGAACTCCACTCATACAGATGAGTTAGAATATACTTATAACTTGATCTCAAAAATGTTAATTGGAAAGGTAGCATATTGGATAGAATCCATAGAATATCAGTTAAAAATTGAAGTACTAAGGTATGCAACGGATTGGAAATCAATGTTACAAATATTTATATAGCATTAATGAACTCCACTCATACAGATGAGTTAGAATATACTTATAACTTGATCTCAAAAACGTTAATTGGAAAGGTAGCATATTGGATAGAATCCATAGAATATCAGTTAAAAATTGAAGTACTAAGGTATGCAACGGATTGGAAATCAATGTTACAAATATTTGATATGATATTAAAAAGAGAATTCTTAGGAGAACCTTGGATAGTAGCTAGAGACTAAGTTCTAATAGAAAGAAAAATAGAAATAATAATGAATCTAAATAACATGAAATGCTGTAAAATTAACAAGTTACCAGAATATACTATAAGTTTTACTAAATTCTTTTATGAAGCTAGATTCTTACCCGAAGAAGGACATATATATCAACAATTATATTATGATCATTTACCAGAACCTTATAATACTGAGATAACTAAGGAATATAATAAGTTAGAACCTCGTGAGAACACTCTGGGTGAAAGAATAAGAGTACTAAGAGGATATCTAATGAGAAAATGTGAAGAATATAGGGTACAACAGAAGGTTAAAAAGGATTAAAAAACTAGGATTAAGAGAAATATGTGGATTCACTGAAAGAAGACTAGTATTTGGATGTGAAGATAAAAAACCTATAGGAACTATAAGAAGAGGTATAATAAGAAAAAATCATATGATAAGTACAGAAGCAAACAGAATAGAAATAATTACCCTTATAAATACAATAGATATAAGAGAAAAAGATTTAGAAAATTTAGAAATACACCAGAAAATAGGAGAAGATATAAAAATAAGAGAAAGTTTAGAAGAAAACCTTTTAAAAAGAAAGATATAAGTGAATGTAAATGTTGGAATTGCAATGAAAAAGGACATTATGCTAATAGATGTCCTAAACTGAAAGAAAAGAAAGTAAAATATATAAATACATCACAATTCATAATTGAAATAGAACAAATTAAAGAAGATGACAATAGATGGTATGAATATGAAGAGTTTTATGTTAGTGAAACTGATAATGAAATAAACCTTATAAATTATGAATCATCTAGTGAAAGCAATTGAGAGGAATGGTAGCAATATACATAGAAGCAGATGTAGAATATAAAAAATATAAATTCCTAAAACAAAAAATATTTATAGATAGTGGAGCAGATCTATGTCTAGTAAAAAAGGAAGTTTTAGCTTCATATAGATGGGAAAAATCTAATGCACATAGAACTAGGGTATCAGGATTTAATGAACAAAAGAAAGAATTAGATGTAATAGCAAAAAATATGAGAATAAAGCTAAATAAAACATTATTCAGTTTACCTATTGTATATCAGAATAAGATGAAGCAATCTATATTATTAGGAAATAACTTCTTAGATTATTTTAAAACACATATAGTAACTTCAAATACCCTATCATTACAAACTCCGTGTAATAAGTGGATAGTATTAAAAAGAATTATGCCAATAAGTACTATAAATATTATAAGAATAAACAATCTAAGAATAGAAAGAAATAATAATCTACAAGAATTAACTGAAAAATATAATAATTTACTAAAATCCAACTTCGGAGAAAATCCTATGAGTTTATGGGATAAGGAAAAGATATATGCTGAAATAAAATTATTAAACCCTAATGATATAATAAGATCTAAACCTATAAGGTATAGCCCTTTAGACCAAAAAGAATTTGATAATCAAACCAATGAATTATTAAAACTAAAATTAATACAAGAAAGTAAAAGTCCACATAGCAGCCCGGCTTTCCTTGTAAGAAAACATAATGAACAGAAAAGGGGAAAAGTCCGTATGGTGATAGACTATAGAGAATTAAATAAGAAAACTATATTTGATGGATATTTCTTACCATATAAAAGAAATCTTATAAATAGACTAGGAAATAAGAAATGGTTTAGTAAATTCGATTGTAAAAGTGGATTTTGGCAAATAAAATTAACCAAAGAATCAAGGCCTTTAACAGCCTTTAGTGTTCCGCAAGGATATTATGAATGGATAGTATTACCCTTTGGATTAAAAAATGCGCCACAAATATTTCACCGAAGAATGGACCAAATCTTTAGAAAATTAAAAGATTTTTGCATAGTATATGTAGACGATATATTAATATATAGTGAAACTCTAGAAGAACATATAAAACATTTAGAGCAATTTATAAAAACAATAAACCAGCATGGAATATTATTTTCTGAAAAGAAATTTGAAATCTTTAAGAATAAGATAGAATATTTAGGATACAAGATAGATAAAGAAGGTATACAATTACAAGATCATATAGTAACAAAGATTGTAAATTTTAAGGATAAATTAGAAAATAAAAAAGAGGTACAACAGTTTTTAGGAATAGTAAATTATGCCTCAGATCATATTAAAGACTTACCTAAATTAAGAAAACCATTACAGGAACTAACAAAAAATAAACCTTTTGAATGGACAAAAGAACATGAAAAATGTATGAAAATTCTTAAGGAAAAGGTGAAAGATTTACCAAAACATAGAATACCCATAGAAGCAGATCATTTAGAATTATATATTGATGCTAGCGATATAGGATGGGGAGCAGTCCTAATAGCATATGAGAATGATGACATAGATAAAGAAAAGCCACATATATGTGGATATGCAGGAGGAACTTGGAAACCTAATGAATCAAACTACCACATAAATGAAAAAGAACTATTAGCTGTAAAATATGGGATTAAGAAGTTTCATTATCATTTATTGCCTGTTAAATTTGTAGTAAGAACAGATAATACTCAAGTAAAAGCCTTTATTACTAATAAAATAGAATTATTACCAGAATTAAATAAAAGAAGAAAATGACAATCTTTTTTCTGTTGTTATGATTTTGTAATAAAAAATATATCAGGAACAAAAAATGTGTTAGCTGACTATCTTAGCAGAGAAAATAAACAATGAAAATAGAATATACAAGAAGACAAGCTCAACCATGAAAAATAATATCGGGATCTTTAATAATATGGACTACTACTTCAGAAGCTGTAGAATTCATAAAAAGCTTTGCTTTCGAAGGATTAGATGAAAATAATACAAAAAAACTAGAAGAAGCATATAAAGGATTTCTAGAAATAGAAAAACACATTGGTTATTATTTCACTCCTAATAGAAGGTATATTGATGAATTATTAATATCAATTATTAGAAAATTAAATGTCATTGAATGTCATGCATTTTATTTTTGTAAAGGGAAAATTTAATTGTTTGTTGTTCTTAACAGGATAACAAAAGATGGAAAATTTTGAGAAATATATCACTGATGTCACTTCTTATATATCAACCAATAATGAGAAAATCACCAAACTCCAAAAGGAGAAAGAAACCCTGGTTCAGGAGAACCAACATTTTCTGAAACAAATTATGGAAGCTATAAAAGACAAAACAACTCTACAAGCTTCAGTTGCAATCCCTACAATAAAACCTATAACATTTTCATCAAAGCTTGCAACCATGCCATCACCTTCAACCAACATATCAACTACTCTGTCAAATTTATCAATGAGTGATAAGCTGAAACACTCACCTGAGATAGTGAAAACATATGAGCAAATGATGAAATATTATGATTATAAATCTAACCCTGATATTTGCAGACTGACGAAATCTACAAAATATCCCAGATATATTTGTTGTGAAAATGCAAAATCTGACATAGTCTATAACCTGTTTATACATGGTTTTGTTGATAAGATCTTAACAAATGAAACCATGTATTGTATATCAAAACTATCAAGTATAATTGTCAAATCCATGGAAGCTATGGTATGGGAAATGGGAGCAGGCTCATACGGAATACAAGTTTTTGATGCATCAACTGATCTAGTTGGAAAACCCATAATAATATGTCAACTATTTAAATTGGGAAGGAATATGGCAGATATTGTGGGAGAAACCAAAAGCTTGAAATTGCCAAATCCCTGTGATATTAACAAATTCCAGGAATGGTTATGTGAAAAATGAGCCATTGGACTAGCTACCCTCAGGTCCAAAATACAAGATATACTACGAGTTCGGAAAGTTATAATCATTTCTGAAAGCCATGGTGGAGGTTTCACCGAAAGTATAATAACCTTATATTATGATAATATTATACAAAATTCAGGTACTATGACATTAGAGATAATGCTTGATAAAATAGAAAACCTGAAATATAATCATGCAAAATATACTACTGAATATTATCAAAGAATAACAGGTCCTAGAAAGAGACCTATTATCAGTCTAAAAGATGATGATAAAGGGAATTATGATCCCTTTGCATGATACAAAAATGGTGTGATACACCAAAACACTGTAAATTGAATGGTGAAAACCAAAAAATATGAAAGAGTTATACTACCAGGAGATAGAAGATTCCATTCAACAATAAAATATCAAGGCAAAATGACAAAAATGGAGAAAGAAGAAAAGAAAAGCAGATTCCCTGGAAAAGATGACAGATCCTGCAAGATATCATGGCAGACACAAAAGATAAAGATGAAGAAAATATGAAGAGACGACAAAAGAAGAAATGGCAGACAAAGAAATGGCAGACAAAGAAAATAAAAGATTCCTGGAAAAAACCTGCAAAAGAGAATTATTAGTAATTATGTAAAAGAAACCGGTTATCCCGGTAATCTGTAACCATATAGAAGGACTACTATAAATAAGTCCATGCATGAAATGTAAAGGACATCTGAAATTTTTGAAGTTAAAAAATTCTCTCTTTGAATATGTCTGGCTAAACTTCTTCACTCTCTATAATCTCTACTAAAAATATATCATAATAATAGAAAAGATTATTTTATATGTATTATATACAATCAGGATTGATTCAGAAAAATAATACCTTGAAGAATAGCAATATGGAAGAGACCGTGTGAGGACTCCTGCATCCAGCCAAGAATATCCAAAGGAGCTTAGAGAGCGTTAAGGATAATAGGGCAAGGGTGTGTTGAGACTTCCGGTGACCAGAAAGCTATTGTAAGAGGTAAAAATTCTGATTTGGATCTTATTGTGTATGATAGCATTATAAAATAATGTTCTCTAAGATTGTGATGTTTAATTAGTATGAGGTTATAGGGATGATTTAATTTAAAAAAAAATGAATTCGTTTTGTCGTTTTTGTCTACTGCTTACTACATGCGAAAAATAACCATATTAATCGATATGCATATGTATTTTAATGTGTCTTCCCTCTTTAAAATTGTTAGATATATAAACGATCCATAAAAAAAACCTACCCGATAAATTGGTATGAACGCGTTAAAGCGTGAGGTGGTTGACTTTGCCAATGACCCAACAACAGTCAATGTGTCTGTCTCTTTACAAACAAGCCGGGAAGTTGAGGAAATTCGAATTTTTGACCATAAAATAATACTACCAAGTAAACAGAAATGAAAAAGTCAGAAACAATGGCAGGAAATTTACATCAAATAACATGAACTTAGACACTGAAACAGACAGGGACATGCAATCATCTTTTCTTTATTTTCAGAAGTGCATTGAACTTGAGATTGGTTTACAGAACCTTCTGGAGGTACATATATCTAAATATCTCTACATCAACATCTCTGTATATATTAGTCATACGTAACTCAATCTACCGTATCCTGATTCCGATTCGAGTCATCTGTATTGACACTCTAAAGTATTCATTGTTGTACATTTAGACGTTTAGTTCATGAGTTTCGCTGACAAAACGAACAAACCTTAATTTTTTATTACAATATTTGAATTACCATTTCGCTGATAAAATAAACAAACCTTAATCTATTACTGTCAGTGTTTTAAAAAGCGCAAATCGGTCATACGTGGTGAAGAGACATTCTAGCACTTAAGCGGTTAAGCGGGTGCTTAAGCGGAATTTAAAACGGGTCTATAAGCGGATGAATAATATTTATTAAAAATTTGAAATATAATAATAATAATAATAATAATAATAATATGTGTAATACTAAAATAATGAAAATAAATAAAGTATCAAAAATATAAACATAGATTTTTCTTAAACAGTTATATTTTTTTTAATTTTTTAATCAAGATCATTGTTTAATTAAAATAAATACTAATATTTAGAATTAAAATTTTGACAAATCAAAATTGGTTTGACCGCTTAATAACCGCTTAATCCGTTTACAAAGCCGCTTAATCTTTAAAAACGCTCAATCATCCTATTAGTATAAAATCGAAGCGCTTTATGATCCGATTCCGCTTAAACGGCCGCTTAATGCGCTTTTTAGAACACTGACCACAATATTTGAATTACCAATTTCATACAAGTATTGAGTTACCAATTTTGCTGATAAAATGAATAAACCTTAATCTCTTACTACAGTATTTGAATTACAAATTTCAATGTATGAAATAAGAATTTCATTCACTTTTAGTAAATAAAGCATTCCTTATACATTCTCGGAATATCGTATCATTCACATTCTCGTTAACCAGATATCCATACGCATGGGAAGACGTGAACAAACATAACACGCAGTATAACCCCTTAGAATCAATGGATCTAGGCTACCTAATAGTGATTCCGTTCCTTGCCAATATATCACACTCACATGTATGCTTGTATAATTATACACCCATACCTCAAAAGGATCTCTTTGATAATTTTGTCTTGAGCTCAACGTTTCGTTCATTTTCTTTGTTTGTTCAACTATCTCTATGTATGTATATATTCCATGCACATTGACATTGTCATATCTTTCGGTTTCATTTTTAAACTCTTTCTGTACCTAAACCATAACATGCTAATCTTGTATAGAAATGAAACCAAAGGCAAATTCGAGCTCCTTTAACAAGTTTCGACTCGATCGGTTTGGTTTGATTCGAGCTCGTATATGACCCGTACTTGAATGTAAGGCCGGGTTAAACAAGTTGAGTATGTGCCGAACTCGAGTAATACTCGACTCGTTTAAGGCTCGAAATTTCACTTGAACTATGTTTATGATTTTGAATAAATAATTATGAAAATGGACTTCTGTAAATAAGCACTACAACAAATTTGGGTCCGGCAAGATAATTACATCTGACGCTTCCTCTGTCGTAAGTTCCTAACATACGACAATAGATTTCGTCGTATCTCGTAAGTTGCTAACATACGACAATATTTTCCGTTGTAGGTTTATTTATTATTTTATTGAGAAAGTGGGTCCATGTTCAATAACTTGCGACGAAATTATATTTTCTGACGAAATTAAACTTACTACTCGAGCAAAAACGACGAAAAAATTTCATCGTAAATTCCTAAATTACGACGATTTCTGTTAAAAAAAATATCATAAATGACCTGATTTGTTGTAGTGAAGTTAGGTTCATTTAAAGGTTTGAGCTCGTTTAACTTAAAAAAACGGCTCAATTCGACACTTTTATTAAACAACTCGAACTCGTTTAGTAAATATCGAGCTCGACTAAACTCCGACTACAACCCTAGCTCTGGATCCACTTGTTCATCACTAAAGTCGTGCATTCAGTATCTCAGCATTCCATATTCCCACTTGTTTCTGCCAATCCCATCCTCTCTTCATTACTATACTAACACTATACTAACACTCCTCAATCTTCTGACACAGAAGATATGAATATCTTATAGTAGCAGCAGCGGCCAGTAGTTTGTTTGTTTTTGAATAATAGTTTAACCTGTGCATGAAAAGTAAGATAAAAAGAAGAAACAAAAGGAGCAATATTCCATGATTACATGGAACTGCATTTGTATCAGGCGTGTTGGCTCAGAGGACTTTAAACGTTGTATATGTATAATGTATGTGTATGCATGGGATGAGTTGAGCATGCAAATGCAGCCACAGTATCAATGTATGTAGGTCCTAACCAATCTCTCTTTCTTACCACCCTGTATCGACTTAATTTAGTTTATTCTCTCAAAATGGGTTGTCAAACCAAATCATCACAGACACGGATACCTAGAATCAATGGATCTCTCTCCCTTGCCATTTTCTCTGTTATCACCTCGGAAGCAGGGATTATTCGTTCATCCAACGAATCCCCGTATCCTCACGCAACCCTGTATCGGATATTCGGATTCTTAGGGATACTCTCATGTTCAGAATTTTCAAAAATTCTCAATTAAAATACATATTTTTTAATATTTATGCTACATATATAAGTAATTTTAGTTTAAATTCTTGTGTTATAAATGCTTATATCATGTATTTGGTACAATTTGTATAAAATTATTAGTTTTGTTAATAGCTTTCATCATTCATAACATCAAATGTATATTTATAATAAATATATGTGTCGTATTTCCTCGCACCCGAATCCCCATATTATTTTATTTACCGAATTCATGTATCTCCGCACTACGCACCCGCATCCCCGCACCCGTATCCTTGCTTCTTAGGTTATCACACTCACTCTCTCTGTCTCTGTCGCCTCTAATTCATAAACTCCGCGCGAGTAGCGTAATCGAGTTGGGCTGAGTTTAATTTGAGTCGGGTTGAGTTAGATATTTGATGAACGAGTTTAAATTAGGGTTTTTTGAACGAGTCAAATTGCTCATGTAAGTTAAATGAGCTCAAATAATTCTGAAAACTCGACTCATTTAATAGACAAGTCAAGTCGAGTTTACTCAATCCAGAGCTAAACGAGTCTAGTTTGAAAGAATTGAATCGCGCGAGTTTGCTATCGAGCTCAACAATTAATGAAAAATCAATTTATTAAAAATAAATTATCTATCAATTTATAACGAGTTCCGGTTCCGACCGAGCCGAGTTTCGGAATTGGAACCTAGTTCTAATCAAGCTCCGTAAACACTCACCTCGGGTAGTTTAATTAAACAAGTTGAAACTTATTCAAATTATGCTCTTATACGAGCAGGGTACCCGTCAAAGACTGCCGAAAAGCATGCCTAAAGGCATAATTTGTGCTAAAATACATGTCCAAATGACATGTTATTTATTGATTAAATATAATGCAATTTAAATCATAATTATTATACAAATACAGAGTGAACTGAAATATAAAATTAAATTTAGTTAATATTAACCATCGAATATTATCATAATACTTAATTATATTAGTAAACTTTAAAAAATTTAAATATATGAAGATATTTTATATTTTTTTATTTTTGAATATTACTTATATAAAATAATTATTAAAAAAATAGTAAAAAATATGTCAAATCTTGAAAAGACATATCCGACTAATTGTCATGATATATCCATCTTGACATACTCGTATCGCTGACACCCTATACACAAGCTCAAGTCACGTTCAATTAAACAAATTCGAGCCGGAGAAAAAAATTGAGCCAGTCATCCATCATCTCAAGTTCTCAACTAATTTTCTTTCATGAAACAGACACTACCTAATATATTTTAATGCATCCTTTATTATCATCTCCTTTATACATTCCCTCCAGTTGCAAATTGCACCACTTGTGCTGATAAATAATAAATATATAGAGTACAAGCATCGCCTTTCCTCACCAAATAGAGGGGCCCCTCTCTTTTGTAAAATAATTCAAAACTAAAAGTCTTTAGCTAACAAACACTTCTTTCTTGAATATTAATATATACTCCCTCCGCCCCATTCATATCTTTACGGTGTTTTCTCGTACTTTGATACGTATTTTAAAGGTAACATAAGCTATATTTTATAATTTTTTAATTTTTTTTTTTCATATAAAATTTGAACATTATACTTTTATTTAAAAGAAAAAAACTAAACAGCTACATTTTATAAAAATTTTAAAGTACGTGTCGAGTCCCCGCTCTTCAATACTCCCTCCGTCCTTAAAAACGTTTTCTATTTGTGTTAGACACGTTTGCCAATGCACACTTTTGATTGTTAATATCTTTAATTTCGTATTAGTATTAAATATAAAAATTTCACTGTATTAAAGTACTGATAGATACGAATCCAACGAAATCACTTACGACTATGTTTGATATTATAGATTAGACGTAAATCAGTAGTCAATCGCTTATCGTGAACAGTACCAAAAGTCAAAAGAGGAAACGTTTAACGGGACGGAGGAAGGATAAAGGATTGGGTGGGTACATATTAAACTACCAATATAACATAAACAAATTAATGGAGGGCAGGAAAACAATCCACTTTCAAGTACATTTTATATGTTTATTCTACCACAAATAGCTTTTATTATATTCATGACTATTACATTATAGGTTATCTTGCATCAATTGGGAATAAATATATTGTACTTTGTCTTTGTGCAACTTTAATACCTTCTTTCTGGCCGTTAGATTGGAGCCTAGCTGAATTTTGACCTAAATAACTTGAGTTTAATATTTATTTATTTTTAACGAGCTGAACCGTGCCAAGCAGAATTTTTTATCGCACAAAATGTTCGAGTTCATTAGCAAACCCATCAATAATAAACAACCGCACAAAATGAGTTGTGCCAAGAAGAATAAATTTAAATTCCATAAATTTAAAGAAACTATTATTTGTAAAAATTCTAAAATACATGCCGACCCGATCTCTAGTGTTAAGAATTTTGAGGGACGTGCCGGCCCGTCTCTGATATTAAGAAAAAAAATCGAAGAATTCAAAGAATGGGTCGGAACAAAGAAATGGACGGACGAAAGTCGTAGACCCGTCCCTAGTATTAAGAATCTCGAGGAACGGAGGGAGTAAGGTTTATATAAATGCGTCTGATCTTTAATCTAGGACCGCAGCAACTTGCAAAACATGATACCAAAGACAAGTGGATTGTTAATACCCTGTCCTGCAATAGTACATGAGTACTAGCTGTCGATTACCATACTCTCTTGTTAGATGATGAGAGCGCATTAATCAAGATTACCGTCCCTAAAAACGTTTCCTCTGTGTTGGACACGTTTGTCAATGCACACTTTTGATCGTTAATATCTTTAAATTCGTATTAGTATTAAATGTAAATTAGTCGTCAATCGCTTACCGTGAACAGTACCGAAAGTCAATATAGGAACATCATTTTGGGACGGAGGGAGTACTTGTTAAACGTACTTAATTAAGAATAGATCAAGCTTCTTAACTTTAACTTAAACCATTTCAATTTGCACACACCATGAAGTTATAATATTAGAAGCAAGTAGACTGTGGACACACTATATTTGGATTAATTTAGTTACTCGGGGCTCGAAATCCAGCTATGTCTTCATTCTATTCGAGGTTTAAACAAGTAATGCTAGGTAATTAATTATGACCCATATAATTAACAATAATGCTTTTTTCTTTTGCGATTAAACATTAGAATTAGCCTGTCAAAGTTTGATTATGCATACGGTTTGCACTTCATTATAGTCTGTGAACTCTCTGGAAACGGGTTGTTTGGTATATTTAAACTGCTACTAGATTCTATTTCATGATTAGTTTATACGTTTAAACCTCTTTTCATATAAATTATTTGTACAAACGATTGTTACAGCATATTATATCGTAATTTTTTTTCGTTATACCTCTTTTTATAAAGAGAGAATAATGTTCCTGAGATTATCTCACACAACTTACTTGAGGAGGAAAAAAACTCTTGTAAAAATATGAGGGTATTATTGTAATTGTGGTGAATGACATACATTTACGAAAATATTCTTATTATTTTATACTAAAAATTACATGCATCTCACGCAAAACCTTAGAAACATTATTCTCTTATAAAGATTATATGTACAAACGATGGTTGCTGTATCACTGTAAAAGATTTCCGCTATACATGTCGAATGTCGAATATGATTTTTGATGTGCATACATGAAATTTATCATTTACACGTATCTCAAAAAATTTTCCCACTATAATATATTGCAATAAAAGTTTGTTCTAAACCATTTTTAACAGGTATGACATGTGAAAAAAAACACAAAAATGCATAAATGAGTTGAAGCAAAACAGTGTAATAAGGAGACAACAAAACTATTTAGCAGACAAAAGTAGACAACAAAATTAACCAAGTTTAGGCATTAGCATACGTTAAGACAGTCATCTATTCTATTTTCTAACATAGGTCGGTATTTGGGTACTATAATATTCGAAACTTAACGATTAGCCCACTTAATCACTCTCCCCTAATTAAGTAAAGCAAAGATTAGTGGATATTTTAATCATAAGGATGGAAGACCGGACCAGATTCATTGTAGACTCGTTGTCTTCTATAGTTTATATCAACTTGGATTCTTGGTCTATAATTAATCAGTGTTCTAAAAATCGGTCTAGGCGGCCGCCGAGGCGCTAGGCGGTGGTAAAACGCCCCAACTCGGATTTAGGCGGTGATTTAGGCGTTTTTTCAAAAAATCATGTCAAAATCGGGATTAGGCGGTCTAGTCGGTCAAAAATCGGTCATAGACGGTCTAGGCGGAAAATAACTAAAAAAATATTTTTTTTACGTTTTTATAATTTTAAATCATTAATTTCATAATTTCACACAATATCATGTCAATTTATAATATAAAGTATTGGTAAGAAGTAACAAGTAATCTAATATATTTATTTTCTCACTAAAAATATAAAAATAACATATTATAATTAATTTAAAAGTGTGAATTAAAATATAGTTAATATTATAAACTCAATAATTAGTACATAACGCATGTCAAATGTGTAGATATTGTTTAATACCATTCTAATTTTTTTTTCAAACAAATATTTGACATGTTGATCATTATATAATTATAAAAATTAAAAATAATATTTATATTTTTCCGATTAATGTTCCGATTAATCGGTCCGATTAATCTCCGACTTGCCGATTAATCTCTCGAAGGTACCCTCACCGCCCTGGCACGCCTAGCGATTTCTCGAACACTGTAATTAATCAACTACTATACATTAAACAGCCTCGTACAAATGTTCCGAGTTAAAGAAATGCATTTGTACTTATTTCGAATTACTAACTTTTCCAAGTACCTTTAGAAACATGCATGTCAATTAACCGATAAAAGAGAATTACAGTTTTGAAGTTTTGCTCGATTAATCAAAATGCTCTAAAGTCATTCATTGTTTTCCTACTTTGCAACCAAGAAGAGAGACGTAGACGTTAAGTGCAAGAAAATGATGCGCAAAAAAGAAATTACACTGAATATTAGACCTGCCTCCTTCCAGGGGGGCTACTAATAATATACAGGCTTCTTTGACCAACGCTTGTCGATGGCCAATACAGAGGCGTTCAGACTTTTTAAAACCCGGTCCACACAGGTGCTCTCGATAATCTACAAAAAAATCTGTACATAATAGCTTCATAGAAGGTTTCTTATTAGTATGGAGCTGGAATTTTTTGCAAGTATTAAGAAAGGAGTTGCTTAACTTGTTAAAGAAAACAAAACCACCCAGGCGATTCCATGTTACAAAGAGTTCTTAAACAAACAGAGAAGAAATAGATTATAAAACAACTTATATGTTATTTCCCAAGGTTCCTAGACAATGACAAATACATCATTGCGGCAAATCCATGTTCAATCCTGGGCAATGACAAAGACCAAGAAAGTGTTATAACCTGTTTATGACATAATCATGATCAAAATCGTACCACAATTGGATGGTGTCAGAAATAGCTGTAATATCATCTTAATATCTTCTGAACTTGGCCTGCGTGTCTAGTTTTACTGTTTGTTGCCTTGACCAAATAAAAGAGATGCCAGACTTGTTCTCCATCCGAACACAATAGAGGAGAGATCATCATTCCTTCTGGATATTAGAGAAGGTAGCCCTGCACTGGAACTGGGAAAAAATGATGTCTCCTGCTTGACGCTTGTTTCCGCCGTTGATGCCCTATATAATATCAGTGTACATATAAGTACACCATTTAGAAGAATTCTCTGCTTGAGTTTGCCAATATTTATACAAGGGATAGTAAGACCTTGTTCATCATTTCCAGATAAATAACTAAATTAATTTTTGGGAACCGAAAAAGAAAACAAAGTAATGATGAGGAAGTTAAATACATTAGAGTAAGTTCAGCAGTTAAGGTTGCAACTTCCTTTGCTAATGACATTCCGCACTAATCTATCATTTAAATATCCGTCAACCAAATTTACTAAAATCTCATATTTGTTAAGCAGTTTTACATAGAGAGAAAAACTTGCTATTGCCTAATGGTTCTTCTAACCTAATATTTTGTTCATGCATGTCATCTACCAGCTTTCATGAATACTACAAAGTGGTCATTATCCTCCTATCAATATAACATATTCGATAAGAATATTTTCTTATAGCGGCTGTGAATAAGCAGTAGTTCACAATAGCAACCCTATCAACATCACGTTAAGACACAACTACATCAATTCAGCAAGCATCGGGGACCTGCACCCTTCTATTGGTTAACTAAGAGCAACTGGGAGGAAAAAAACCTACAGGATTTACCCCAAGAAAAAGAGAAACAATCTTATGCATCACATGCAAGGAGATATGTGAAAAGATCTGACAAACGTTCCATGTGATAATGACACCTATCAAAACTATTTAGAAAAAAAACTAACAAAAACTATTCACACAGATGCCATGCCTGTTCACACAGATGCAATGCCGGAGCCAGGAATGTAACTTAGTGGGAGCCAAAATCCATATTTAGGTAAAATACAATTATGACTATTTAGATGTCAAATAAAATTTTCATTCTAAAAAAGTAAAATTAACACAAATATAAATCAAAAAAAAAAGATGATACAAATTTGACTTTAAATTAAAATGAAAAACAAATCAATGTAAGAAATTATGATAATTTTAGAAGATAACACATATCATGAACCAATTAAAAAGAAAACATAGAGAACATGATGAAATAAGATTAACGATGAGTTTAAAAAAAATTGTATTAATGAAATTAACTAACAAAAGGTGACACTGCCTCCAAATATTTGTTTACAAACATGCACATTCAACCATCATTTGATTAGCTTTGGCAATATTCCAGGCAAAAACTTCCTATTTTAATGACTTGTACTTGATACAAAATCTTATATATACCACTAGCGGAATCATGCTCAATTCTCACACGACTTGGTATACAATGGAGAGAGTAATATGTAACTTACGCTATACAGAATTTTAAAAATGTTGCCTGAATAACTGAATACAGATTTAATAATTTTTAATAACACGAAAATACTTTGTTTCTTATATTTAAAATATAATATACTATAATGAATACTATCCATTATCCAAATTAAAGTGTTTATCACTCTCAACATTGGTGTAATGGTGATAGACTATTAGTTATTATTATAATCAAGAAATAAAAAAATTATCTTAAATCTTACCATTCATGTGACTCGTGGAACATATAATCATGAAAGCGAATTAACTATGTTCAATTTTTCTTACATGAAAGATTCTATTTTTAAGCCAAGAAAGCGGTCAAATCCATTTCAGACAACCATGTCTATGAATATAGTAATAGAATAGCATGTACACAGAGATCAAGTGAATAATTCGATCATCAAAAAGAGTAAATAACACAACACATACAGTGGAGGTAGTGGTCCCTCATACGCAAACGTAGACATGCCCTGGCGTTGTTTGTGCTTGGGATTTGCGGTGCATAACACATACACCCGACCCCGACGTTTGACTGTTTTGCAGAACTCACACATCTTCTTAACCGATGACCTTACCTTCATGGTTACTGCAGGATGAAAAAGGGAAACCACTTAGGTGTTGTGTAGGATACAGATATATAAATAAACAATTTTTCAGGTGCATCATCAGAGATGAATGAGCAACAGATGGGAGGGTCATAAACAATTTTTCAGGTGCAACATCAGAGATGAATGAGCAACAGATGGGCGGGTCATAACCAGAAAAAAGAAAGGACAAGAACTTCATCTTCAACTAAAAATGGCAACAGTATCCTGGGGGTTGCGTCCAGTTAGCATGAACAGTGTATAAATGCAGAGGAGCTTTAGCAATTCTGTAGACATGACAAACTTAAGCATAGATACTATGATGTCATTATTTCCGTTCTGTTTCATGTATATAAACAACTATTGCTTTCTGCAACACATATATTCCCGTATCTTATCATAAGAAAATACAATCTTATCGTATTTCCCGCACTAACCTCCTCCACCTCCAATTCTGATGTAGTCAGGGACATCCTAACCTAACTTAAGAATTCGGCTAAATTCAATAATAGGCACAAATTGATGAATGTATTTTCATAATCTATGTAAACTATCAATGTTAGACAGTATATCATTGTCTTACTTAAAATTTGCTTCTGCTTTTCAGAAGCAAGAAACACTAATTAACTTTTATTAACATTAACCCTTTCTAGATAATATAGGGATATTCCCTTAGTTTTTGATCTTTTTGTACATCTACTTCTCATTTTTTTTGCTAAATAGAAACAAATGTTTGAGGACCTAAGATGTTAAGAAAAATATTTATATACATGTGGACCTATCAATATTTGGGCATATTAACAGATTTAAGGTGAAAGAGGTACGAGAAAAAAGGGAAGAAAACAGAGACGGAGCAAATCTTATATTATGCGATTTCTAAAAAAAGAGTAAACAAAACGAGGCATTTATCTCCAAATTTTTGCAATTAATTAAGCTTGAGTTTAAAGTTGTAGGAACGGAAAGGGGAGACGGAGGAAAGAAAAATTATACATATTTACCTACAAAATAGTAAAGTTGCGTTTAGTGGCAATTGGGATGAATAAAATCGAAGAGAATGAAATGAAAATTTGCGCTCGTTTTTTCTTTTATAAAAATCTTCCCTTCTACCTCCACTATTTCCCGTTAATTTGATTCATACCATTCCTTTCTCCCAAACCAAACTGAACATAACAAAACTATTCCACCCAAACCTAAGTTCATTCCATTCAACTAAACTAAGCATAAAAATATTTAACCCCTAACCAAAAGTAATGTACAGCCGAGAAAATGAAAATTGCATATCCGCCACAACACAATATATATGTTAAATATATGATCATATTGGGGTCTTCCTCTACTACCTTAAGGTTTTAGATGAGCTGGTTACTCAACATGGTATCAGAGCAGGACCAGCCACCCCAACATTCTCACAATTTAATGTGGACACTAAAGGCAATTAATGCCCCAAAGATGGGCGTCACTGTACCACTCTTCAACCCATAAATGGGCTTCGAGTGAGGGGGAGTGTTTAATATATGATCCTATTGGGGCCTTCATCTACTACCTTAAGGTTTTAGATAAGCTGTCACTCAACAATATACAACGTAACAATAAAGAGGTTCACATAGACACAAAAAAAACTGTGTTATAAAACCCAAACTAGAGCTAAAACCCTACGATATAAAAATCGAATAAATAAATAAATCAAACAAACAAAACACACATTCAGGGTCTAAAACTATACGTAACGACCACGGGCTTATGACTAGACAAACAAAATATAGAAACCTAAAGAACTTATTATGAAATGTTTGTAAGAGTACAATTAAAGTGAACAATTATGATTAAATACATCAAGCATATATAATTTCTAAGAGCTGAATTCAATTATAGATACATGTCTGTATAACTATGTTGAGACGGTAGAGAGAGAGAGAGAGAGAGAGAGAGAGAGAGAGAGAGAGAGACTTGCCTGATTGTTGCTAGTGATTGTATGTCGATTGAAATTGCGAAAGAGGCAAAATGGGTTGGGTTTGACCCGAATTTTAAGAAATGAAATTGAGTACAAGTGGATGTTGATAATGTTTGGGCTTGGGCCGGATGGTTGTAACTGATATATACGAACGCTAAGTTAGGCCTTGAGAAAGTTAGGAGAAGTAATCCGACAGCTGATATTCGGGCCGACCGATTTAAAACCGAAACCGAGAGAACCGAAGAAAATCGAACCAAAAAAATCTGCTCAAAAATCGAAACCGAAAAATAAAAAACCAAATCGATTTAAATGACTTGGTTCAGGTTATATCTACTAACTGAACCGATAAAAACCGGACCGAACCGGTTACTAATATTAATAAATAAATATTATATTTTACATATATAATATATATATTATTTATGAAATTTCTAAAAATTATAATAGTATTATTATATTGTAAAATCAATCTGTAATTTGTTAAAACTAAAGACATGCAATGGGCCATGCTATACAAACTGCTGGGCTTGAGCCCAGACCAAATTAAAATCAATCATATTGTAATGCGAGTACAGATTTAGGATTAGGTCATCACTCTCTCGTCTGATTAGGTCTCCTAGCGACGACGCGAGAAATAACTGAAGAAATTTCGCAAAAAGGAGCTCGTGTTCGGGAATGAAATTTCTCAAGAAGAAGCTTATCAACAAGAAGAAGCTCAACATCAAACAGCTTGAGAGGTTGTTTTTTTTTGGCTTAATTCGTGATAATTTGAAGAAGGAAATATCCCCGTTGTTGAGTCTATGCATCTAGGGCTTTTGATTTCTGTGATTCTGCCGCAAATTGAAGTTATGGGAAAACTCTCTCTCTCTCTCACGCAATTCAGGTAACATCCATCATCATCTTCAACTTTTTCTGCACTACTTATTACAAGTTCAAGATCAAGGGCACTGGAAATTCTTTATTTTACGTCTTATAGGAATACGAATCAAGTTTGGAACAAAAGCGGTTATCTTCTCCCTTGTACAGTTTTATTCAAAAGCAACTTTGATAATAGAAAAATGCATCTTATTCATGTAGTGGAAACAACTTTATTTCGAGCAGTTACTTTTTGTATTTACCAATCATACACATATACATACTTGTTCATCATTATCCACTTCAAAATGAATTTTCAAATTTCTTACCCGATTGGTTGCAACTTGCAGGCGACCAAGCAACAAGTAATTAGGTAAGTGCTATGTGAATTATACCATGTGTTAAGGTTTGTTTCGAATATTTTCAATTTAAGTGATCAGATTTTTTATTTGTTTGAAGTGAGTATTGATTCTTGTGTATATGTTATATTATTTTTTTCACTTTTTACGTATTTTTGACACGCACACATAAACCGGGGGTATTTCGGGAAACAACATCTTCATTCTTCGGAATGGGGGGAAGGCTGCGTACATCTTAAAGACCCTGCATTAAGCGGGATATACTAGGTATATTTGATTTGGTTTATATACTTGTGTTTCGTGTATATATGTCTTTGACTCTGATATGCTTGTTATTTTTATAAATTTTGGTTTGTGAGTTAAAAAATGAGAAAATGGATCGTGTTTGCATATCCATATACAAACACAAAATTTTAGACTAAACTATGATAATGGAAGGCGAGGAAAATGAATTTTAAAGATATGAACTTACCTCTTTAACATTGTCGTTTGTAATCCGAATAGAGTGTTATTAGAAGAATTTTTCCAAAAGTTCTGAAATGTTTCTCGAGAAAAGCCTTAGTATCGTAATCTTCAACATGATAATATAGGTCCACAGCAACTTGGTTAAATGTAAATGTAGAAGGCGTGACGATTATATTCTTACCCTCAAGCTTAGTCCAGTTAAAGACATCGATTGCAAAGTACGTTGGAAGCAAAATTGAAAAAATAGAATAAAATAAAAATAGCGTCAATTACTTGAAGTTATTATTCATACTTGAGCATTAGTTTACGCGTGTGTTTCTTAATACCGTGGATTTATTATTTATGAATATAAGATGAAGTAAATGATATGCAAGCTAAGTAACATGACATATTAATTCGAGTAGGTTCAGGTTGTGGATAAAACATTCTCAAGAGCTTTGTTAATTCGCAACTTGGTACTGGACTAATCCGATAATTATGAAATATTTAAATTGTATGATAATTATCATTGTTCATCGTAATATACTTTAAAGCCGTTAATTTTCATTTGTAGATTCATGTGGACTTAGAAGATAGATAACGTATTGATAAGGCTGAGCAGCGGGGGAAAAGTTGGAAAAGAAGGGGAGGAGGAGTTCAAAAGCATGAGACTATTTCGATGAAATCAAAGGTTATCCAAAAGGTTTTGACAAATCGAGGTGCAAATTTTATGGTGTGGTTATCGAATCCAACACAAATAGAAATGGAACATCGGCGATGATGAACCATTTAAAAACAGTTTGTGCTAAATCACTATTGCGTACAAATCTTGGCAAGCTACGGAGAACATTGAAGTTTGAGAAATTGTCCGCGGATGAGAATTCTCAAACACTTAAAACTCACACTTTTAATCAAGAAAAGTTAAAGAAGAAGCTCACATTAATATGTATTAAAGGTAATCAGCCTTTTCGAATCGTGGAGCACGAAGGGTTTCGAGAACTAAGGAATGAAACTGAGTCAAAATTTAAGATGCTCGGTAGATGAACTGTTGCACGGGGCTGCCTAAAGATGTATAGCGAAGAGTTGGTGAAATTAAAGAAGTGTCTGGTTTCTGAAAGAGCGTCATTTACAACAGATACATGGACTTCCATCCAAAATATAAATTACATATATTTGACAACTCATTGGATCAACAAGGATTATAAGATTTGCAAGAAAATTCTCAACTTTCGCCAAATTGGAAGCCACAAAGGGGACGCAATTGGTAAAATGTTAGTTGAATTATTCGCAAGATAGGGTGTAAATCGTATTTTTACTATAACACTTGATAGTGTTAGTTCAAATGACACAGCAATCTCGTACTTAAAAAAGTTTCTTAGAGGGCTAGAAGTTATTTTGGAGAATAAATATATTCACATGCCTTGTTGTGTTCACATTTTGAACTTAGTGGTGAAAGACGGTCTAAAAGAACAACATGACTCAATTATATAAGAGAATATATATAGTCGCGGTTCCGGTTTTAGCCGAAAATCAAGACGAACCGGCCCATGTTCTTCCCTAACTAAAATTTGTTAGTTAGAAATATGTGTGTTCTCAATTTTGGATTGTGATTTTCTTGATTTGTAATTGTTAATGTTCCGAAGGGGTATTTGGCTTGAATTTTCGGTTAAAATTGTTGTCTGGATATTAAAAAAGTTAATTACGTGTAGTATTATATATCTTAAGAAGGAATTTTAAGAAAATCTAAAAATGACGACAATATTTTTGTTTGTGTGATTTTAGTTATGACGACAATATTACTATGTTAATTAATCGATTGTGAGAAATTTATTTGTTTGGGATTTGAAAATTTTCCAGCTAGGCTAAGTCGTAACTCATCGACTAAAGATTTTATATATTTTATTAACATTGAACTTATTTGCTAATACGTGGGTTTCTTAAAAGCAAGAATCGGACTTAGCATGTTAGTAGGTGGAGATACTATCCATGAATTAATATTGAATTAATATTGAATTAATATTAATCGGGTCATTAATTAAAACTAATTTAATATTCTTTTATATATAAATATTAACATATATAATTTTTTTATTTTAATAATACATTTATAATTATTAGATATATTTATACAAAATAAATTTAATATATATAATATTATAAAATTAGATATAATTTATAATATTTGACTTATGAATTGAGCTAAATTTAAGATGAAAAATTAAGAAAGCTCATTATTTGATCATTTAAAATAGTAATTATGTAAATAAGAATAATCTTTTTCCTTAATTTTTTAACAAATTTAAATATTTCAATTTTTTTTATTTTTTTATTTTTTGACGATAAAGCCAATTTTTAACTAATTAACCTGATTTGACCGATTTTCTTAAAAAAAAATTTTAATTTAGTCTTTTTAACATTATATAATGTACTTTTACAAAAGAATATGATTAAATAAGTATGTTATCATAAACATAAAATTGTTTAAAGTATAAATTTTGCTTATGTCGGGTCATATGCGTTTCAGGTAATATATTATTCGGTTTTAATCGGTTTCAAGTTATAATCGGATCTTGTATTTCGGATCATTTTCGGTTAAATTTTCGGTTCGGATATTTTTTCGGATCGGTTTAAATCGATTTTCAGATAACTATCGAATTGTATGATTCGGATCTCGGTTTAATGAATTTCGGTTTGATTTTTCAGATCCAGACCCATTTTGACAGGTCTAGTTGGAAGTAGCGAAAGATATTTACGAACATAAAAAAATCTTAGCTTAAGCCTTAAAGAAGTACTAACCTATAAAATAGCGTCACAAGTTATTATTTATCTAATTTTGACGATAAACATCGCCCATTACTCCGGTATATTACGGAATATGCTAGGTTCAAACTTGAAAAGGTCTACTAAACAATAAATTATTACCAAAACTGGTTTGATCACTGTGCAGTAGGGTTATTCTTATCTAGTTTAGGTTCATTTTTAAATAAATTAATTGTTTGGGGACATATAAGAACACCCGTTAAAATAAATATTTTTTTTTGTCAAGCCCTTTAAAATAAATATTGATTACAATTCTCCACCTAGGTCATGCTTATTTGAGGGGGTTATAATTCTCGGATAACAATTTCGGTATAATTAATCTCATCAATATTAATAATATATATTACATGATCCTACTATATGTTTATCATATAAATTAAATAATATATATACGTTTGTTTCGAAAGATTAAATTTATAATTCGATTATAATCTTTTAAAATTTTATTCAAGTTTATTTTGTGGGATAGTCATTCGAATTGAACTACATTTATTTAAAAAAATTCAATTTTATGATTGTTTTATATGAAACTGTAAAGAGAGAATTATAATCCTTTAAAAAATGACTTGTCGGAGTGAATTAAATAATACCTCCTCCAATTAAGTATTAGAGAGAATTATAATCATATCATCTGATTCAATATAACATAGTTGGAATAGAATAATTTAAAAAATTATAATTATTGGATAAGAAGAAATAATTTTTATAAAATAAATACGGGATTAAAATTTTAAAAAATTACCCAATACACACTCAAATAATGGCGGCCGCGGATTATCACCATAAACAAATGATGGGATTTTCTATGATGTGCCCAATAGCACACAATCAGGGCCGAGGCGCCCTAGTCGAAATCAGTTTATGAGGCCCTAGTATACATATATCATGAAAATTCATATATATTTACTTAAAGAAGTTAGAAATTTTTTGGGTCCTCGTGTGTCCAGTGCATATATCATGGAAATTCATATATATTTACTTAAAGAAGTTAGAAATTTTTTGGGCCCTAATATGTCGAGTGCCCTAGGCGCAAGTCTTGCTCGCATATAGTCAGGGCTACCCCTGCACACAATAGTCACTAACTCCCATAGAAATGAGCTCTTCTTACTGGTGGTTTGAATAATAAATGTTAATAACCCTGCATTCACATCAATTTCACCAATAAAAAAACCTATTTTTATTGGAGTTAGAGAAAGACCGGAAAATGATACTACCGTTGAAGGACGTTGACGGGAAGACAAGGTCATCTAGAATCATCTGACACCTGATTTGTCCGTTGATTGTTTTGTTAATCAACGTGATTAGCAAGTTGATGCATGCGTCATTCTGTTTGAAGTAGCTTCTAATTGGATAATCCCGGTAAGGTAAGTTTCTTCTTTTGAGATGTGATTATTTCATCATCATTCACCGGCAATTTAAAATGACAAATTAACACAATTTTACAATTTGTAAAATAATAATAATATTATTGGAACATCATTTGGCGCTAGAAGGAGGGGGACAAATGTTGGACCAAGACAAGATGACCCAAATGAATCATAGTTAGGATAATTATGAAATATTATGTAAAGCCCAAGAAAGCTCAATTTGTAAAATAAAGCTCATTTGAGACTTGGTATAAATAAAAGACAACAACCCCATTGAATGGGGTTGGCAAGTTAAGCAAAAAAGATCATCTCCTAAAAGTATAACCTAATAATAATAATAATATTATTGGAATATCAGATATATACATATCTCTTACGAGTAGTTTAGTTCTGGAAATTTGGATATTATGCATGTATTTTGTCCATTTCAAAATCATACCTGAAATTTGTTAGGAATCAATCTATATTATAATAAAAAAGTATAGTTGATATGTCAAATTCTCGTTAAATAGTTGACATCATCATTAATTTGATGGTGTCATATCACACTGACATTTTTTCCTAATTAATTATAATTTTAATCTTTTTCTTTCATTATAATCTCTACTTATTCTCTCTCTTCCTCATTTCTCATTTTTCCCTCCTCATTTTTAAAGTCACTACTAATTCTCTTTTCCATCAATTTAAATATTCATCAATTTATTATATATTTTTATAATTAATAACATAATATAATTTTTGTCATACTCTTTTTAGTTGTTAAATTTTTTTATAATTTCATTCTATTTTTAAGCATCATAACATGATATAAATATAATAAATATTAAAAATTAAATATATTTTAAAATATATAATTTTTAAAAAAATTATAATATAATCGGGCATGTGCCGGGAACTAACCTAGTTTGATACTTTATGGGGGGTGGGTATGGAGAAGGAGTATGAGGTACCATATTTTTAATTTGATATATTTTTTAATTACTTTTAAATAAAATCCTAATAATTTTTATTTAATGCCAACTATTAAAATTTAATTTATTCAAAAATATTAAACTATTATCTAATTGGTTAAACTATATTATACTAATAATATACTTTATTATTATTATTATTTGTTTATAAATTGCATAAGAACTTAATTTCAATGCACAATATATACTTACACTTAATATTAGAATCAAAATTGAGTTATCTATTATATTTAAAATTAAATGGATATATTCCAGAACTGAACCAAACACATAATATCAGGAATCATTTCTCGTTCACAAACCAACTAAACCCGATTCCTGATTGTAAGCCCGTACTGATTTTTGAACCAAATAATCCCTTAAAAAGTGTAACAAACTTTACCGGAAAAAGATCCCAAATTTATCTATTATTTTATTTTCAGTTTGATTTTGAAGCTCAAAAATATTAATCAATTTGACCGGAAAAATTATTTATAAACTTCAAGAGGACTTACTGAAATAGGACTCGGTTCGACCAAATATTTTGAGCCCGACTTGACTATTGATAAAACTAGCATAAATCTCGTGCGATGCACGGGTTTTCCATTAATATTTTAATTTTTATTTATCAAGTTATATTATATTTTTAAAATATTTATATAAATATATAATGATTATAAATTTATAATAAAAATAATAGAATAACATGTGCTCGTAATTTAGTTGAATAAATAGACTATTTCTAGTAGTTTAACAATATGTAACACTGTTATTTATATCTTTTAATAATAGGATAAGTTGTATTCGTAGTTTAATAATTTAGTAGTTTATTAGATATATAACACTATTTATCTATTTTTGTAATAATTAAAATTAGGGAATTATCGTTTAACCAAACCGTTGAACCAAATTATTTTTATTCCGGCTATTATAATATAGTGTAGATTTATCAGATTAAATTTGATAACAATCGCAGCCAAGATGATAAGCTGTGAGTTGCAACACAAGCACATGCATGTTCACAGCCTACTGTTATTGTCGATACTATACCAGAGAGAGACTAGTTACTTCCTCTAATCATCAATCTAATTTCCTACCACAAAGACCAAAATATCTTCCCCGAAAAGATATGATCCGGACAAACAAAAAGCAGTAAGACATGATCACCGTGAAAACCCCTGCCTTCTTCGGGATTAGTCGGATTAGTCGAGATACGTGTAAACTGGTCCGAACACCTCCGCCTCTTTTGGTGAGTAACCAGCAAACAAGGGGAACTGGTGAACAAGTAATGGCAGAATGATTTGTGTGTGGAAAAATTCATTTACACATGCGGCATGCCCTCTGCCTGCACACCCTCAAAATATAAAGAGTGTGCATAAAATTATAAATTAATCATGAATTTAGTTCAATGATCATGAATTTAGCGACGAAAACAAATCCGCCAGTAATTAATTCCCAACAATGTTTATATCAAAATACCATTTCGGTGGTCATTCCGTAAGCCCGCTGTCTTATTAACGGATTTCCTTAATATGTCAACAATATTTTCAATTGCTAATAATAAAAGAACGAATTTTCTACTATATGTCCATAGACACGTGTTAAGCGCGGAATCTCATAATTTTACTTCATTTTGATTGATTTCATCTATTAATAATAGTGTAACCCCTACATACACAAAAACTCCACCAATCAAAATAAGCTAAATTCATGCGATTTCGTGGTTAGCATGTGTCCATAGGCACACGCTAAAAAACCCGATAAAAGAAGGTCTCAGGGTAACACAATTGCTAAAACTAGCATCCTTGCCATTGATGTTTATAATGAAGTAAACATTATCAGCTAAATCCAAGGCGCTATGACTATTAGTAACTAAAACCTTCTTAATCTTATTTACCAAATCCTATATACACAATTTGTAAATAACAGTTTATCAATTATGAACAGGGAAAGACTGAGCTCCGTAAAATGACTAGTCCGTCTAAAATCTTAAGACGTCAGAGTATTCAATACGAATAGGCAGTGCGGTTAACAGCACGGTCTCGGAGAATACCACTGTAGAGAGCCATTCTGTTAGCTGCCATTTCCCTGTTGCGGTTACGTTTATTTGCAAGTCTTTTTCTGAATTCTTCACCGTTACCAACTGGCTCCACTACATCCTCTGCAAACTGCACTTTCTTTTTCTTTTTCTCCCTTGTTTTCTCATCTGCATCAACATAATTACTACAATTATTCAACATAAAAACAGACAGTGATCAATATTATAGAATAAAGAAGTATTACCGGAAGAGATGCATGATCTTGGGAGGTGATTAACGGAGAATTTCTGAAGGCGTAAAGCGAGAACAATCACAGTACCAGAGACCGCCATAGCAGTTGCCAACACCGCCGTTGTATTAGATTTTAATATCGATGAGGCCATTCGAAACACAACAATAATAAGAAGGAAAAAGAGGATGAAGAAACAGATAACTAGAGAAGGTGTTGTCAGTTTGAAGAAATGGGTAGGTTTTGTAATATGTATAAGAAGATTGATCAGGGTGAAAGAGTATGGTGTTTGCAGTTTAAGTTAATGAAAGACAACAACATTATACTAGTCTACTGGCGGGGATCATCAAATTGCATTATTACACGTACAGTGAAAACTTTTAACGGTATGATATGTTGCAACAATAGTTTGTCCTGGTCAGACTACTTATTTGTATAGAGGTTATTGGTGGAAAAAGAGGAGTCTAGGATTTATATTTGAATTTTTGACTCAAAACCAATCAATGAGGGGTTGGTGTGTCTTGTGGTTGTGCCCTGTGGTGTGGCCTTGTGGGGTATGAAAGGGAAAAATAAACAAGTAAAGCTTAATGACTATTTGGAATGGGGCAAGGGGGACTATTTGGAATGGGGCAAGGGGGAGAGAGGGGTGGTAGGTGATTTTAGAGTGCTTAGTCCATGTGTCATTGCCTATTCAAATGGTTCTAAATTGTGATTGCATGACATACAAGTGTTGACGCAATGGTTGAGCTCTTGTACTCCTTGCGGGAGGTCAGGAGTTGTGCGTAGTTCAACTCCTGCGTGTGCATGTGTAATCAATTAGTAAAAAAATATCAAAACAAAGCAAGTATTACCTAGTGAAGTCTCGGTCAAGGAGAGGGTAGGTAGCATATGGGGAGGGCACGGCAAGATGTAGCCATACTGGCATAACTTACCGGAAGAGTAGAGAGGTTGTTTACCTATAGAAGAGTAGAGAGGTTGTTTACGTAGAGACCCTTAACTCGAAAAGAAAAGGGCACAAGCAAAAAGCAAGTACACAACCAGTAAATTCGATATTACATAAAAACAAGACTATCCATGTATAATCACGGGAGCGCGGGGTGAGCGACCGTACAGAGCTCTCGGAAATACGGGATCTCCAAATGTAAACCTCTTTGTATGTTCCTATTTTTTTAACAAAATGAATTGGTTAATGTAGAGAGAAAGTTCCCGTGATGGAACCTCTGCTCTTCTATATCGTAAATTATAACCTTTGACGAGTTCAAAAATAATAAAAATAACAATACAAACATGATTAACGAAATTTACTGGTAATTTTGTACTCCCTGATACAATTAGTTAATTACATCTACCAACTACTGAGATAACTGGAATTATGTGAAGCTAATTACTTGAATAAGGCTAAAAAAATAGAATTTTTTTTCATGTAGTGAGAATTGGAGGATAGTAATCAACTCTGCCTCCAAGAACATTAGCTTTGGTATCTGGGAAATGTTGCATTCCAGGTAGCTCAGTCACCTTTCCATCTGAGTCAACTCCAATAGGGTAACTCAGCAGATGTCCAGGCAAATCCTGGTCTATGTCGTCGCTAGCGTAGAGGTCCCAGTACTCCTCTGAAAGTTTGTTAACTTTTCGAATGCAATCCACACTTTCTGGATGAGTAAAGCAGTTATTGAGCAATCCGAGGTGCTCGTACCACAATGCCATCCTAAAGCCATGGATTTGTCCCCGGGCTGGCTGCTCGGTCGACAAGTGATGTGCCTGGTAGCCTCCCATAGCTATTTCTGAGTCCCTGGCACCATCCATTGACCTCTGATTGATATTTGCTGAACCAATTATTATGTACTCATCATCAACTGCAGAAGTGAATCAGTTAAATTGTCAGATAAGTAAGCATTGCATTTCTGGATATATTTAGGTAATATTTAACTTAAAGTTACCTATCATCATCTTAGAATGAACATAGATCATAAATCTTCTGGCTTGCTGAGCTTTACTGTAATCTGTATCATTGCCTGGTTTCTCAGAAGGTAAATATTCTCCATCTTTTTTGGTTTCTTTGTTTCCCAGGCAAAAAAAGGTCAAATATTCTTTAGGATTGGCTTGGAGACCTTTGGCTTTGAGGGCTTCAACTATATCAGTATACATCATCTCCATAGTCCTCTTTTGCCAGTTGAGAATATCTTGAACAGATGGGCTCTCAGGCACACCCTCTGGCCACATAGGCATCACAACATACACTGTGAACCGCTCTCCTTTCTCGATTTTACTAACAATCTTCAACGACAACTCTTTTGGGATCAAGTGCAAAGCTTCAACGTCTTCATTTTTGATGTCCTTTGAGTACCAAGAGAAAGAACTCCCGAGGAAATACTGGTTTTCAATGTATATGAAATTTTTTGCTCGACGTATAGCATGGATGTAGGCATCCTGAATGCTTCTGTCAATGATGTTATCTTTACCACTAATGAGGCCTGCTCTGGCTGCAGCATCTGGAGCACCTGGAAATCCAAAAGCAGCTCCACCATCAATGGATCGAAACAATTGTACGTGCCATGTTTCGTTGTCATGTGGCAACATTACTGCAGATGGTGGTATAATAGTGTTTTCAAGTTCTCTCAACTGAACAAGAACCTCCCTTCCTCCTTGTTTCCTCCATCTCTGTTCAAAATTATACAGCACATCCCAAGCAATTGGCCCTTCAAGTTTGCAATGGATATCATGCCAAGGCTCCCTCGGCCCACCTTTTTTTATGGAAGCACCGTCAAAATTAGGCTGATGAAAATCATTATGGTGAGCAGTGCCTAAAGTTCTAAATAGGCTGTGAAAAGGAGTATCATATCTCCCATCACAAAGATCAATACCACCGACAAAACTCACAATCCTCCTCCTCCTGTCATCTCCATTAGGCATTTTACTGTCGACAACAACAATCTTTTGGTGATGAGTAAACATGGTAGAGATTGCCAAGTTTTGAATGATACTGCGTCCATCATCTGGATTACGTGGACACAGAACACAGTAAACGCCAGTGCCTTGGAAGTACATTCCTGTGTCCTCATCATGAGTTGCCATCAATCCATCCTTCTTTAGTGTTTTCACAGAAGTTCTGTCATCCCAAACAAGCAACAGAACCCTGACACCTTCTTTGGCCTTTTTTATGAGTAGCTCGCCTAGAGTGATGTCTCCGCCAGGCTTTGGCCTTCTCAAGTCTCTTATCAGGGTGATCTCGGTGAACACAGACCATCCGGTGATGTAAATTAGGTGTTTAGCATCAGAAATTGCATCAAATATATCTTCCCAGCATCGATGTGGCTCATAATACTTCCCCCCTGACAGAGGAATCCTCGGGATAAAGTTCTCTGGAATATGAGCATCTTGGTAAAGAGAGACTTTACATCCTAGTCTCTGAGTGAAATATGTGAAAGGTACCCCTGGATGTTTTGCACTTGTTATTCCTCGAGACCAGGTACATTCTCTGGTAACATGAAAGTAATGTAGTTTCACATGGATTTTAGGATGTCCAGGTATTGGTTTACGATCTTTACCAACAATCTCGAGGCTTCTGTCAACTTCATTCCCTGCTAAAAGTTCAGTAACAGGCAAGTAGGCTCTTCCGATAATTTCTGCCCCGATAGGATTATCTTCTTTGATAGTGAATATGACATTGGAAGCCATATGAGCACAGTATATGTGGAAAGATTCATTCCACTTGGGATTGGAGTGATCATCCTTTAAAAGCTTGGTGCGGCCAACTCTAGCTTTCCCCAAGTCTATAGTTGCATAGAGACGGCAAGCAGTCTTATCAAAGCCCACAACTTTCTCTACATCTTGCTTCAGCTGCATCAAAAGTCCATTTAAGGTGGATTCATAAGAGAAAACTCCAGCAATTAAATGTGCATATCCATATTACACTGAGATATTAAATGTGGATTCATGTATATGGCAGGTCTTCTGTATATAGTATCTGAGATCTAGAGAAGTTCGAACCTAGTCACCTTTAATAGTGTTATAGAGCACATTTCTTTTCTATAAAGTGGAATGATCAACTTCCGCAGAATAGTTATCTGACATTGATGACCTGTTAACTATATGATCCTATTGAAGCTTTCTCTAACATCTTAAAATTTTAAATGAGCTGATTACTCAATATGGTGTCAGAACTTAGCCGGGGGAGGACTCAAGTTCGACTCCTGGTCAATCCCAATATTCTCACAATTTATTGTGGCCACGTTATATTTTGTAATCGGAATCAGGAGGAAAACTAATTAGTTTTGCAACATGCATAAATATACTACTCTGCTGCCTCAAAAAACCAGCACTTCATGCACCAAACAACAAGTTCAGATATCGAGTTACTCTTACAGATATTCTGAATAAGGAAGAAAGAGGGGGAGAGTAGTACCTTATGCAGAAATTTGCGGCCAAAACCAGCATGAAGCTCATCAATGTCATAAATAGTAGCATGAATGGTTCCATGTAGTAGTACTTGCGCCATTCTAGAATCAAACCTCCCCAGATCAACCTCGATATTCACCTTCTTAAATTACAACTAGATAAGTTCTGTACAGAGAAATATATACGACCAAGAAGAATATAAGAGTAACTAACAAGAAATATAAGAGTAACTAACAAGAAACACTTAAACAACTATTTATTCATGTGTACCTTACCAAGCAATAGAATTAAAATGACAATAGGTGGTGGTGGTGGCCTGGTGGGATTTAAGTACTAAGTTGTATATTCATATTAATAAGGCAATTGATTATATTAGTACCGAAGTTGTTCACTGTCAAGCGATTGTTTCTAACCATCTATCCGTTATATTTTCCCGCCAAGGGGTGAATTGAGCGTGGATAGACGACGTGGCCCCCTTGATTTACAAAAAGTTTCAATATTAAACCTATCTGCGAAAAGTTATAGCGAACAGATGGTTACAACAATCGTTTGTCAGGGACGAGGACCCTATAAGTATTAACTACTATAACACTTTAGTTGTTGAGTTTGGAATGTAACGACTTCCTGATAGAAGACTAATGAAATGGTCATTCTTTATATGAGTTAAGCCACCAAGGTTCTAGATTAAGTTTGATCTCTGCTCCAGTGAAAAGTCTCCATTTCTTAAACAAGCCTCCTTCAACCTACTAATCTTGTACATTTCCCTCACACACACGCACATGTGTTGAGCTGGAGGTCTGGAACTTATATTTGATTAGGTAGCTTCTTATGTTAGAAATTTCAAGGGCCAGCTAATAAAGTTTATCTAATTGTCTAAAGTATAGTTTGTTTATGCTACAAGGAAACGTTTACAAGGAGCAGATTATTATACTCAGTACTCACCTAGCTGACTAAATATACTACTGGTTAATCTCGGAGCCATTATAAAATATAATCAATTGTTGAGTAACCAAGGTGTTAGAGTAATGCCCCCAATAGGATCATATATTTAACACTCCCGCTCACGAGTAAGGCCCACAATAGTATCATATATTTAACACTTCCCTCACGAGTAATGCCCCCAATAAGATGATATATTTAACACTCCCCCTCACGAGTAAGGCCCCCAATAGTATCATATATTTAACACTCCCCCTCACGAGTAAGACCCAAGGTGTTAGAGTAAGACCCCCAATAGAATCATATATTTAACACTTCCCCTCACGAGTAAGGCCCAAGGTGTTAGAGTAAGGCCCGCAATAACATCATATATTTAATACTCCCCTCATGAGTAAGGCCCCCAATAGGATCATATATTAAACACTACCCCTCACGAGTAAGGCCCCCAATAGGATCATATATTTAACTCTCCCCTCACTCGAAACTCATTTATGGGTCGAAGAGTGGAACACCGACGCCTCATCTTTGGGGCATTAACTGTCTTTAGTGTTCACAATAAATTGTGAGAATGTTGGGAGTTGCTGGGAATCGAACCGTAGTCATCCCGCCAGCCTAAGTTTTGATACCATGTTCAGTAAACAACTCATCTAAAACCTTAAAGTATTAGAGAAAGATCCAATAGGATCATATATTTAACATCAACACAACTACCGGTCAAGAATTTACGAGCAGCCGCCAGTACTTGTTCCATTCGACTATGGGGACGTATCGGCTCCTCACTTGATTTCTTGTTTCTACGTTACAAGAGGGTGGGAGATACGAAATGCATGAGAGCCATATTTACGGTTACCGCAGTTTTTTGCCTAGCAATGTTATGTTACAGAAATCGTTTGCCCTGGACCATAGTACATTGTCGCAGAAAGAATACTGTTTTAGCTTTTGTAGAGCTTTTTATTGAAGTACCTGGATAGGGACTTCATACATTGGATGCATTTGTAAAGGGATTAAGCTATTATTGACCTGAATTCACTTTCTTTGTGTTTAGGTACTAGGAATCTTTTTCACTTTATGATCCATTTCAGCCTAAAAATCTTGTTACATTGGTTTCACTGTTTCTGTTGAAAAAACTCACTAACAAGTATAGCAACATAGAGGCAAGTGTATAAAGAATTTAACAAGTTTAGGCCAAGACCACAGTTAACAAAACAAAACATGCAGGTAAACAAAATCAGTAACTGAAATAACGTAGAGAGAAAGAAAGATGTACCCGAAACCATAGCTTTCAACAGTGACTGAAATAAAGGTTTACAGATACAAAGACGCCAAGAAAATGATTACAGCTGAGTCACCAGGCCTTGCTCGAAGTCCTGGCTGCTCTTGAAGAGATTATTGCCCCCTACCTGCTGCGTTTGGGATGTGCGCAATATCTCCACCAGGATAAAACAGCTCGGAGTTTATGTTAACAGCAACAACAAAACCTCCACTTCGACCAGCACCTCAGTCGCCGGAAAATATCAGCACTTCAGGACTTGTGGGAGAGAAATGCAGAGAGGTTGAAGAGAAGAGATGAGAATGTAGTGTGTTATCATTTATTCATTCAGTTTAGCCTCTATTTATAGGAGAGAAAAAAAATGAAACTGTCCACACACTTAATGTCTGAATTAAACTGCTCCATTAATGAAAAAATCAAAACTGATCAGATTTTGAATTCATTAATGAAAAAATCAAAACTGAACAGCTTTTGAATTTAAATTATTTGTAACAGCTTTTCACATTAACACCCACATTATTATCAGAACTTAAGTTAAGTTCTGATTTGACTCATCAGTACTTAAGTTCTGATTCTAATATCAGAACTTGTTAAGTTCTGATTTTATTCATCAGTTCTTAAGTTCTGATTCTGATATCAGAACTTGTTAAGTTCTGATTTTATTCATCAGTTCTTAAGTTCTGATTCTAATATCAGAACTTGTTACAGATCAGATTATTTGCAGGTTCAATATATTTAGACTACTTAGCCTATTTCAGAACCCAGCCCAATAATCCAGTCACCGATAAATAAATTCGAATTAAAATAATTCTCAAATAAATAAAATCCTCGCCCGGGTCGCCTCGCGTACGCGAGACGCCGAGACATTCGCCCAAATCGCCCTTCGACCCGACCCGGTCCGGTCCGGTCCGGTGCGGGGCGTGGCGGGGCGCGCGTGTGTGTGTGTGCGCGCGTGAAGCACACAACAACACAATGGACCATCACACACCTTAGTAGTTGTATACTACTCATGTGGGTAATACCATATAAAGCACACACCCCCCTTTATTTATTTCAATGTGGGACAAACATTCTCAAATTTTCCAAGCTTTTCCAAACTACTTTCAACTCTCATTTCATATGGATTTCATTAAGAAAATTCTTAAAACCATACATGAAAATTTAAGTTCAAATATCATTGAACAATTTCCAATCATTAGATTTTAGGATTAACATCAAGAACATAATTAAATTAAGCTCTAAAATCCTAATTTTCTAACAATCCCCCACAAATCCATACAGAAATGTGATCCATTTCCCATCATGACTTGTTTTTCAGAGTCGGTACCCTTCCGGGTTTGAACCCTCCTAATTCCTCTACTTCAATGGCTATCGGACTCAGATGGAATGTTTCACCTTGAATCTTAATCCGTTTAGTATAACCATATTCCATAGACGATGACAAGTCAAAGGTTATGGTGCCAATCTACGGCTTTGAGACATTAATGGTCATGTCTCGATACTGTTCGTCGAATGCTTCAAGGATTAACCCTATCCTCTAATTGCGACCACACAATTACATTCACTTAGCTGGGCATCTCCAGAGATATACTGCCTCTATCTCGTCAAATGACTTGATCACATTCAGAGTTTTAACACTCTTGCTTTTCTGGCAGTGTCAGTACCTTCTAGGTTTACAGGGGATAGACTCAGATACTATAGTATCATCTATGTAGCAAAGGTACTACCAACTCATCCTTACAGCTTGTTATTACCCATTGAATACACTTCGAGGGATCTCCTCTCATGTGTATTGGGTTCCCACTGTTGATGAATTATGATGGGTTGACAGTCCCATCCCCAACCTTGACTTAAGGACCACTGCAGGTTCCAGTCATTTAGTAAGAGGATCAGCTATATTATTCTGAGTTCCTATGAACTCTATAGCTATGATCCTATCAGTCACTAAACCCCTTATAGACTTGAGTCTAACTTGGATGTGTCTCTTAGTTTTAGCATTATGCTTTTTACTGCTAATCTTGTCGATAGTTGTTCGACTATCACAGTGAATAGCAATAGCAGGAAGTGGTCTGCTTACTACAGGTATTGCAGACATAAGTCCGTGTAACCATTCAGCCTCCGTCCCTATGGCATCAAGTGCACACAACTCAGCCTCAAAAGTAGACCGAGTAACAATAGTTTGTCTGCTTGACTTCCAGGATATTGCTCCACCAGCCAAGGTGAACACGTATCCAGTCACTCCATTGGAACCAGACTTCTTAGCTATCCAACTTGCATCACTGTACCCTTCAAGCACACCAGGAAATCTCCTGTAGTGTAAACTAAGGTACATTGTGCCTTTTAGATATCTAAGTACTCTATCAAGAGCATCCCAATGAGTTCTGTTTGGACAGCTTGTATATCTCGCCAATTTAGACACAGAATATGAAATATCTGGTCTAGTACAGTTAGCAAAATACTGCAAGCTTCCAATAATCTGAGAATACCTTAACTGAGACACAGGCACTCCTGAAGTATTCTTGACAAGGGCAACTTTCGAATCATAAGGCGTACTAGCGATTATACACTGTGAATAACCATATTTCTCAAGTATAGATTTCTCTATATAATGAGATTGAGTCAAGGTTATTCCTTCAGTGGACTGAATCAATTTGATTCCAAGAATCACACTTGCCTCACCCATATCCTTCATTTCAAAATGCCTTTTCAAGAATTCTTTAGTCTCGTTAATAATCTCAATATTGGTTCCAAACAATAAAATATCATCCACATATAGGCACAAGATAACACACTCATTACCTTTAACTTTAGTGTAGACACACTTATCACTTTCATTAATCTTATAACTGAAAGGCAATACAGTTTCATCAAACTTTTTATGCCAATCTCTGGGAGCTTGTTTCAAGCCATAGATGGACTTGATCAACTTACATACTTTCCTTTCATTGCCTGATGCAACAAATCCATCAGGCTGATCCATATAAATCTCTTCCTCAAGTTCACCATGAAGAAAAGCCGTCTTTACATCCATCTGATGAATGATAAGACCATGGACTGAAGCCAATGCTATAAGCATTCGGATTGTTACCATTCTTGCAACCGGAGAGTATGTATCAAAATAATCAATTCCTTCCTTTTGCTTAAAACCCTTAGCTACCAGTCTAGCTTTGTACTTATCTATTGAGCCGTCAGGGTTCAACTTCCTTTTAAAGACCCATTTGCACCCAATAGTAGAACACCCAGGAGGGAGATCAACCAACTCCCATGTTCCATTGGAAACAATAGAGTCAATTTCACTCTTGACAGCGCCCTTCCAGTGCCTTGACTCAGAAGAATCCATAGCTTGCCGGAAAGTTAAAGGTTCGTCCTCGATATTGTAAGTGATGAAATCACCTCCAAAATCCTTGACTACCTTTGCACACTTACTTCTCCTTGGTTCCTCTAATTCCTTAGGAATAGAGCTACTACTAGGTTCCGCCCCCACATTTGTCATCTTTTCCACATGATCAGGAATAGAACTTGATGTGTGAGTAGGATCTTCCTCAGAAGTCGTTTCAAGTATTCCAGTCTTCATGGGGTAGACATCCTCAAAGAATGTCGCATCTCAAAATTCAACTATCGTGTTTGCCACTATACCATCTATGTCAGATTTTAACACTAAAAATCTCATAGCTGTAGTGGTCTCAAGATAGCCCAGAAAGATACAGTCAACAGTCTTTGGACCTAGTTTCTTTCTCTTATGTTCAGGAACAAGCACCTTAGCAAGACACCCCCACACACGAAGATACTTAAGACTAGTCATCCTGCCTTTCCATAACTCCAAGGGTATTTTATCCATGTGTTTCAGAGGGACTCTATTCAAAATATGGCAAGCCGTATTTAGAGCCTCTCCCCACATGTATTTAGGCAACCCAGAGTTAATAAGCATACTATTAATCATATCTTTAAATGTTCTGTTCTTTCGCTCAGCAACCCCATTAGACTCAGGTGTGTATGGTGGAGTAACTTCATGAACTATACCATTGTTTGCACAAAATTCATTAAAAGCATTACTCGTATACTCACCACCTCTATCAGATCTCAACCTTTTAAGTACCTTACTAGTTTGTTTTTCTACTTCAGTTTTATATATAATGAATTTACTAAGTGCTTCATCCTTATGTCTAAGTAAATAAACATAACAGTATATACTACTATCATCTATAAAAGTAATGAAGTATCTAAACTGGTCCTTGGTCAACACACCACCAAATTCACAAATATCAGTGTGTACTAAATCTAACAAGTCTGAATCCCTAACAACGTTATGAAAAGGTTTCCTAATCTGTTTAGCAGACACACATACTTGACATTTAGAATTCTTTTCTATGGTATATTTTGGAATCAACTCTAAGTTCATCATGTACTTAAGAGCACCAAAGTTTAAATGACCTAGTCTAGCATGCCATATATTTGAGGATTCAATACAGTTAACAGTAGGAATAACATTATTATTCAAACTTCCCAAAACGGGATCCGCATTAATAACAAATAAACCATTTGACAAGTAACCCTTGCCAAAGAATGTACCAGTGTGAATAAGAACTACTTTATTACACTTAAACGAAATTTCAAAACCACTAGAAACTAAACAGCTTCCACTTATTATATTTCTACGCATGTTGGGAACATGATGCACTCTCGTCAGAGATAGAATACGTCCTGAAGGGAACTTCAGATCCACGTTTCCAACACCATGTACTTGAGCAACACTAGCATTCCCCATCTTCACAGTCAGGCTATGACTCTGTTGATAAGATACAAATAAACTAATATCAGCACAAATATGTACATTAGCTCCAGTATCTATCAACCATTCATTTGACAGATAGGTAGAAAATATCACAGGGTTGTAGGATACATACCGGTCAACGTTGGTTTCAGAAGCCATAGCCTCACCAACAACCATGTTCACTACAGGCCCACTTGCGGTTCCAAGCACAACATTTGCTTGTGCTACCTCGGTTTTCTTCGCTTTCTTCGTAGGGCAGTCCTTACTCCAGTGCCCAACCTGCCCACAAGACCATCATGGTTTGTTTGCCTTGGGTTTCTTGGCCTTGTCCTTGTCACTCTTAGGTTTATTACTATTAGCTTTCTTAGCCAAAGCCTTCCTCTTTTGTCCTACAGTTGCTATGTTTACCTTCGAGGTACCGTGTTCAGTTGGCATCACATGTCCCTGTTTGGACTTGTGTTGTTCTTGCACCGAGATGTCCAGCATAAGGTTGGTCCAGGTGATCTCTCATTTCTGTCTTTTCAGGGAGAGAGAGAACTCTTCCCAAGACTTCGGGAGCTTTTTAATCACACTCATCACCTTGAACTTCTCCGGGAGATTCATTCCAGACTCCTTCAAAGCATGCACTATCATCTCGAACTCATGCACCTGCTCAGTCATGGACTTATTGTCCACCAGCTTGAACTCGAGGAACCTTGCCACAGAATACTTTTCTAGACCTTGTGAGTCAGTATTATGTGTCTGGTCCAGCTTCTCCCATAAGAGGTTTGCAGAGTAGGCATCAGAAGAATAGACATCAAACAAAGTGTTTGTTAGTGCCGCCAGAATGGCCGCCCTAGCCACTTCATCCTTCTCAGCCCACTTCGCAAAAGCCTTAACTGTGTTAGCCTTCTCTTGATCCACTACTGGTTTCTCATATTCCACAACCGGCCACAGACCCTTTATAGTCAACCACAGCTTCATCCTTTTCTGCCAGCGAGAAAAGCCAATGCCACCGTTGAATTTCTCCAGTAAACCGGTTAGTTCAACAGCCTGTGGGAAACTATAGGTGGTCCAATCAATGGCCCCAGCAGTTACACCCGAACTGCTACCACCACCAACGATAACCTCACTTTCGTTAACCATTATGCTAAATTTTATATAACTAATAATCTCTTCAAGAATGTTGTAAATCCTCACTAACAAGTATAGCAACATAGAGGCAAGTGTATAAAGAATTTAACAAGTTTAGGCCAAGACCACAGTTAACAAAACAAAACATGTAGGTAAACAAAATCAGTAACTGAAATAACGTAGAGAGAAAGAAAGATGTACCCGAAACCATAGCTTTCAACAGTGACTGAAATAAAGGTTTACAGATACAAAAACGCCAAGAAAATGATTACAGCTGAGTCACCAGGCCTTGCTCGAAGTCCTGGCTGCTCTTGAAGAGATTATTGCCCCCTACCTGCTGCGTTTGGGATGTGCGCAATATCTCCACCAGGATAAAACAGCTCGGAGTTTATGTTAACAGCAGCAACAAAACCTCCACTTCGACCAGCACCTCAGTCGCCGGAAAATATCAGCACTTCAGGACTTGTGGGAGAGAAATGCAGAGAGGTTGAAGAGAAGAGATGAGAATGTAGTGTGTTATCATTTATTCATTCAGTTTAGCCTCTATTTACAGGAGAGAAAAAAATGAAACTGTCCACACACTTAATGTCTGAATTAAACTGCTCCATTAATGAAAAAATCAAAACTGATCAGATTTTGAATTCATTAATGAAAAAATCAAAACTGAACAGCTTTTGAATTTAAATTATTTGTAACAGCTTTTCACATTAACACCCACATTATTATCAGAACTTAAGTTAAGTTCTGATTTGACTCATCGGTACTTAAGTTCTGATTCTGATATCAGAACTTGTTAAGTTCTGATTTTATTCATCAGTTCTTAAGTTCTGATTCTGATATCAGAACTTGTTAAGTTCTGATTTTATTCATCAGTTCTTAAGTTCTGATTCTAATATCAGAACTTGTTACATATCAGATTATTTGCAGGTTTAATATATTTAGACTACTTAGCCTATTTCAGAACCCAGCCCAATAATCCAGTCACCGATAAATAAATTCGAATTAAAATAATTCTCAAATAAATAAAATCCTCGCCCAGGTCGCCTCGCGTACGCGAGACGCCGAGACATTCGCCCAAATCGCCCTTCGACCCGACCCGGTGCGGGGCGTGGCGGGGCGGGGCGGGGCGGGGCGCGCGTGTGTGTGTGCGCGTGAAGCACACAACAACACAATGGACCATCACACACCTTAGTAGTTGTATACTACTCATGTGGGTAATACCATATAAAGCACACACCCCCCTTTATTTATTTCAATGTGGGACAAACATTCTCAAATTTTCCAAGCTTTTCCAAGCTACTTTCAACTCTCATTTCATATGGATTTCATTAAGAAAATTCTTAAAACCATACATGAAAATTTAAGTTCAAATATCATTGAACAATTTCCAATCATTAGATTTTAGGATTAACATCAAGAACATAATTAAATTAAGCTCTAAAATCCTAATTTTCTAACAGTTTCAACTATCAGCACTTAAAACATGGAAATCCTGTTTGGATAAAACGAATTCGTGTCGATTTGAACCCATATTATCGAGTCGAGTTCGAGCTAACTCATTTTCCAATTACCACCTTAAATATGTGTGCAGTGGGAATTTGGGACATATCCAGGATGCTAGGTTCTAAAAATCATCGATTTCATCGATTAATCGTTTCAACATGCTCTGCCGATTCGATTTTATAATCCAATTAATCACTCCATTTTTTTCTTAAATTTGTATATTTAATTTAATAATATAATTATTTTTTATTTCACTAAATACACCCGATTAACGTTTCGATTAATCGGTATGCTTAATCACCAATTATCCAATTAATCGCTGAAAGATTACTCTACTGAATAATACGATTTCCGCTCGTTAGAATAATGCGAGGACGATACATTCCATCTCTTTTGGGGCAGGGTGAATACCCAGTTATTATCATCAGTTATTAGTGGGCTTTGATAATTTCCCGTTAATTTGCTAATGCGTGGTTATAGGCTAAAGCCTATAATAGTCAGCCTACATCTTCTTGACTCTCTCATGTCTAATCTTATAGATTCTAAGGCCCATTTGTTAATGGATAATAACTGTTGTCCAAATGTTGACATTTATTTATTAAAAGAGTGTGATGACCTTAATTTTAATTTTTTTGCACAAAAATGGCTCATATATAATAACAGGCACCCATATGAATATATTTTAATTTTTTTAACCGACGATTGCATTCCGTCAAATCAGTTTAATAGACGTTAGTTTTGTCGGGGGTAAATTCGGAAATGTAAAATTAAAGTTATACATATATATTTGTATATATTAAATGTACTGGGATTTAGCTTAAATCCCGTGCGATGCACGGGTTCCCATTAATATTTAAAAATTTTATTTATCCCGCTAATTTTGAAAGTATTTTTATAAATATATAATAATTATATATTTATAATAAAAATAAAATGATAACTTTAGTAGAATAATAATTATATATTTATAATAAAAATAATAGGATAACTTTAGTAAAATAAGTAGACTTAGTTTAGCGTATATATAACACTATTTATTTAACTTTAATAATGGAATATGTTGTGGTCGTCCTTAATTGGATAAATATACTGTTTCTAGTAGTTTAACAATTTAGTAGTTTAGGGGATATATAACACTATTTATTTTTTTATTTTTATAACCAAAATTAAGAAATAACCCATAAACCAAATTATACCTCTGGATAATGGATACTATAAATGTATCGACTACATAATAAAAAATGGTTAAATATTAAGTACATCACTTATTACGTCCAAATGTATCAAGCGACTCACTGATTACAAAACTGACTCAAATCAAATGAGTTACTTATTTAAAAATTTGTATCGAAAATATCACTATATCGTTAGTCGAAATTCTTAAAAATATTATATATTGAGTTTCGCACATTTTTTATGAATGATATTACATCTAAATGAAAGATTCGGAGTTCTAGTATTTTAGATAATATTTTTAAATTTTTAAAAATTTATCTACTATTTATTTTCATTTAAATCAAATAAAACAATCAAAAAATTAAAAATAAAAAGTTGATAAATTTTTAAAAATCTAACAATATTATCAAAAATAGTATAACTCGGAACCTTTTATTTGGATGTAATATCATTCACAAAAAATGCGTGAAACTTAATATATAATACTTTTAAGAATTTTGACTAACGATAGAGTGATATTTTTGATACAAATTTTTAAATGAGTGACTCATTTGAGTCAGTTTTGTAATAAATGCACTGACCTCTTTTTTTTTCAATACAATAGGGGAAAAGATCGTACAGTTCCTTACCGAGACAAATATATCAAGTGATCTACTTTGATATTTAACCCTAACAGGAAAACCCGAGCGGGCCCGGAAGGGTTGTGGGGGAGGGGATAATGTAGAATATATAGGAGGGAAAAGGAAGGACCGATGCCTGATGGTGGGCCTGAAATAACAAAGATATATAATACGGCACAAAAGAACCTTATTTGGAATATGCCATCCTCCTCCTACATACTTCATCTGTTTCGTTTATTAGCCTCCACTTCAAGTGGATCTATTTTGAAGATGCTCTGTTTATTCTCTCAACTCACAAGTCAAGATTTTATATATGTATTCATTGCTCCCATCAAGTGGAGAGATCCATGGACAACTAACCAATCTACATTCTTAAAACTTGAATTATATAGGCTGTGTTTGTAAGTTAGTTTCTTGGCACAACTTTTTTTAAAATTAAATTCATTTCAAAAAATAAATTCTAAAAAAGCTAATAAGAGGTGTTTTCCAAATAAATAAGTGAAAAAAAAACTAACTTAACCTCCTAATTACCAAACAATTTTAATCGAAATGACTAAATTTAAGCAGGTAGTCAAAACAGTTAACTAAATTTGATAGTCAAAATAGTTATTTTAAACTGCTATAAGCTAACAGCTAATTGTCAAATATGACAAGAATTTTAGGTTGAAAAACACAATTTAACTGAAATTCGCTAAAGATGTGTTTTATTTAACAATATTTGATGTAGTATAAAATCCTCCTAGGACATTTCACTGACATCATAATTTGTAGACCGGCCGGTAATTTAAGAAGGTATTAGAACCCGGTTTAGGAAATTACTCAAGTCTGAGTCCTTTCATTCTTATTTGTTTAATTTAAATATTTCTTGTTATTGGTGTTTAAGGTTGTAAATAAATTGAATTGATCGTTATACTCGACTCATTTAACTCAACTCAGCTTCCTAAGTAATTGAGTTTGAACAAAAAATATGATCATTAAATTTATCGAGTTGACCTGAGTTTTATAAGTGCTCCACTCGAACTCTACTTGTTAAACTCGACTCAATAAACAGTATGCATAAAAAATATACTTGAAAATAAGTATTTTTTACAAATTTTTTATGTATACAGCTCATTAGTTGAGTTTAACGAGTCAAGTTTGAGTGGATCATTTATAAAAATATACTTGAAAACAAGGCTCTATTATTTAGCCAAAAAAAATAAGGTTCTATTTCGAAAGCAAGACTTAAGGGAAAAAATTTATTAATCAACTCGAACTCGATTTGAGTTCAATCCGACTTAAAAAGTTCGTTAATAATTCAAACTCGACTTGATTGTTAACCCACTCAACTTCGAATGGTAAAATATGATTAATAAACTTATCAAGTTTGCCTCGACTCGATAAGAATAAATTCGAACTTGAACTCGTTAAGAAAAATCTCGATTAGACTCGATTCGTTTACAGTCCGACAATTTTTGATATTTATTATTTTTGTTGCTGTCAATCATTTGTAATTAAATGTACCAAAAAATTGAGGGGAGTGCGGTTAAATAATATTTTTAATCGGTTGATTACTTAATATATTTATCATCGTCAAGTAATTTTTTATTCTTATATCTTTTTGGTTGTTGGATTAAAAAATTAAAGAGCGAAATTAATATGCTCACGAATTGGAAGTAAAATGTATAAATAATTATACAATTACAATTCCATCACATATGTAGAAAAACGTAATAAGTAACTAGTTGGTATTCATAATATTAATTTATTTAATCACATCACTTACTTTTCTTTTCATTCGAATTTTTAAAATTAAAGACTGGGAAGTCAGCATGGCAGTAGGACTGTAGGAGTGAAAAATATTTCATTTAATTTTCTGTTACTTTTTTTTCATTCCTTTTTAAACAGAAAAGCATAGTGTTATAAAATTTTATCCAAATATAAACATAAATTTGAAAAAGATAAATAACTAGGGCCGTAAACGAACCGAACTCTTTAAGTGTTCATATTTCACCTTGTTAAAAATTATTGGAACTCGAACTCGCGTGTATTGATTTATTAAGTAAAAATTTATTCTCAAATATGTTCACAAACATCTCAGAACTATGTTCAAACGAAACAGCTCGCGAATATTGTTCATGAAATTTTGACCTTAAACAACTAAATTTACGAACTTATTTTCACGATTTTCGAATTTTTATACGAGTTTCAAATAAATATTTTAAAAACCCTAGACAAGAAATATAAATTTGAGTGTTTAACATTCTAATTTTGATTAACTACACTATTTTTATTCAAATAATGATACATACATACTATTTGAATATATGAACACATATTTAGAAAACATTTATATATTTATCTTTCAACATGTATTGTAATTTAAATCCTATAATTCTTTATTTGAATTTAATAAAAAATAATAAACAGATTAAAAAATTGATAAGGTTATTTGAATATAAGAAAACATGTTGAACACATGTTAAAAAATATTTATATATTTTTCCTCTAACATGTATTGTAATTTAAATATATACATTTTTTTTAGAATTTAATAAAAGATACTAAATGAATTAAAAATTTTGTAAGTATTTGTTAAATATTGTGTCATAAACACATGTTCATAACATATTTATGAGCATATATAAATAGCAATTCATATATTTATTTCACGAGTCATATTAACGAGTGTTTACGAACATTATTCATAAATCTGTTCATGTATTTTCGAGACGTACTGTATTATTCTTAAGTTCCTCTCATTTACAAAATAAATCTTATAATTATATTTATGTTTGATTTGAGTCGATCTTTTTTAAATGAAATTCCGAATTATTCGTGAGGCTATCGACTCATTCATGTGGCATATTCCACATTGTACCCGCATAGAAATAAATAAATGAACCTGTCAAAAATCCTCCAACCAAAAAGAAAGGGAAATAACAGTGGGAGACTGGGAGATTTTGTTAATTTTTAAATTTGGTAAACAAAAAGAGAATATTCCTAACCCAAACTTCCGCATATTCCCGTTATTATATATCCTACACTCACGTAAAACTTTGATTTTATTTACACATTCATTCCTTGTGTCTCTCTCCTTTAATCTCTCTCAAATCTCTCTCAGTCTCTCTCCCTCTACAATCTCTACGAGTCTCTCTCTCAAATCTCTGCCAGTCTCTCACTAACTCTCTCACACACACATCTCTCTGACTCTCTCTCAGTCTCTCTCTCTCAAATCTCTCTTTAAAGCATGAAGTTCGGGAAAAGCCTGAGCAACCAGATCGAGGAGACATTACCTGAATGGCGAGACAAATTCTTGTCTTACAAGGAACTCAAAAAGCGTTTGAAGCTTATCAATCCTCCTGTTCCGGCTGTCGTCGATGATTCCACCAGGCCGGAGAAGCGCCGGAGATTCTCCGCCGGCGAAAACATGTCCGATGAGGAGATTGATTTTCTTAATTTGTTAGAAGATGAGCTCGAGAAATTTAACTCGTTTTTCGTGGAGAAGGAAGAAGAATACATCATTCGATTGAAGGTAATATATTAATTTTATCGTCATTATTTATTTATCACGATATTTGTAGTTTTTGTTTTTGATATAATTCATTGTTGTTATCGCTGCCTGTGATGAATATAGGCAGAACCTCCGTAAATTAATACTCGATAAATTAATAACGGTAAAAGTTATCAATTAATCATAATCTCGATAAATTAATAGATATACCGTTAAAATTAGTGTAATATAATTCATTGTTGTTATGGCTGCTTGGAATGAATATAGGCAAGACATCGTTTAAATTAATAACATTAAAAGTTATCATATATATTTAACCTCGATCAATTATAATCTCGATAAATTAATTGAGATACCGTTAAAATTAGTGTTACTAACTGGTGATTAAAAAATTTTGAGCTATAAAATCATTGATTTCTATATTATTGCAAATATTTTTTGGTAGTTTATGCAATTGTTTTAGTATAAAAGGGAGTGAGGATTCGAACTCATGACATTTACAAGGGAATGGCAGATACTGAACTTTTGCGTATAGGATACTTGTAAATCGTCTATTTGTCTGTGTGAATGTGGTTATCCTGACATAGCAACTGGCTATCGGGTTTGAGGAAGTGAGTGAGATTGTATAGTGTGCAAATGATTAAGATTATTTGATTATGTGGTACTGATTTTTTTTTATTCTTTTTTTTGTTGTTTGGGTTATAGGATTTGCGGGATAGAGTAGCAAGTGCTAAAGATTGGAGTGAGGAGATGATAGATGTACGTAAGGAGATAGTTGATTTCCATGGCGAGATGGTGCTTTTGGAAAACTATAGTGCTCTTAACTATACAGGTACTGATAATCATAAGTTTTGATTGTTGTTCATTTGTCAGTTGTAGGCACGAAATTTACAAAATCATGCAGGACCTTGTAAATAATTTAAGTTTGTTAAATCGTTTTTTTTCATTGGTGCAAATTGTTGTTTTTCTATTGGTGCTATGTACTAGTACATTCTTGAGGTCTCATTACCTTAGTAACAGTCTAGTAGTTGGTTTAGCATCATGTTTAGTTATTCTATGTTACTCGGTTAGCAAGGCAGTAGATTGTCTTTGTCTTGTGTGGGTGTTGTATGATTTTTTTTTGTTTTGTCAGGACGTAGTATGATTAGTTAGAGCACTATCAGTACACAAATTAATCTTCTTTTTCCCGTATCTTCTTAATTGTAATCCAAATTTCGTATCTCTTTTCTGTTCTGTTCCTTTCTTCCTAGTCAAATAGGGAAATATAAGTTTTTGGATACAAATTGAACTTCGCTGAATTATTTAAGTTGTACTATTGTTTTCATTGCACAAGCTTACTGAGTTCCTTTAACAACAGGATTGGTTAAGATACTGAAGAAATACGATAAAAGGACCGGTGCTCTTCTTCGCTTGCCCTTTATCCAAAAGGTTGTGCAACAACCTTTCTTCACCACTGACTTGCTTTACAAGCTTGTGAAGGAGTGTGAAGCAATGTTAGACGGCCTCTTCCCCATGGCTGAACTGCCACCTTCATCCGAAATAGTTAACAAGGATGATACATTAACCCCTCTTCCTACCAAAAATGATGATACAGCCGGAATCGCTAAGGATCTCGCCGACATCGAGTATATGAAGAGTTTGTATATGAAGAGCACCATCTCAGCATTACGATCTTTGAAAGAGATTCGGAGTGGGAGCTCCACTGTCAGTGCTTTTTCTTTGCCACCTCTGCAAATCAGCGGAAGGGAAGATGCATGGATCCAAACCCCAGTTCTTCCACAAGAAGCGAAATAGTTTAAGTTAAGTTTTTAGTCTTCGATCGCTCGTCTTTAAGTTTGATGTTGTACCTTTGGTGATCTTTCTTCTTGCACATGTATAATGTACTTAGTAGATACTAACACGCCTTAAATTCATAGGTTTATGATATCTCAAAGGAATACAAAAGCTTGTTTACTGCATGCATAATCATGAATTTTAGGCTTGGGAGCTTGAAAGTTGAAACCATTACTGGCATTATTGTTTGTTTTTAATTTAGTGTTTCTTTTTTTCTTTTTGAAAGCAAGGATAGCATTACTTTGATGAAGATCCTTGTTCTTGCCGTATATTTACGACTTCACATACACTTTCAGGCTTCATTTCAGTTTTGTACAAGTAATTTTGGCTGGAAAATTATTTTGGTTTTTATTATAAGTTTTGCTGTCTAATAATTGCATACTAAACGACTTGTAAGCGGTGTTACAAATTTCGGAAATCGGAATTGTTCGGTTAAGGTACCGATTTGTGAATTATCAGATAAATGTTTAAAAATTGGATGATCTATCAGAATTCGGTCAAATTGAATAAATAATTTTTGTCGATTTTTAAGCGATTTATCAAAGATTTCTGAAAAATCGTCCGATTTGTATAGCGGAGCTTCTATTTGAAGTTTGTACGGTGAGTTTGTTTCCCAATCATTTCTGTTCCAAATAGTTGGGCCAGTCCTGACAAAAAATAACCTTTGGGCCAGTATGTCATCAGGTGTTTGGACTGTTCTCAGGGCCTCCCAGATGCATGTAATCTTTGCAACTGGGCTTCTTTTGAGTGCTACTCTTTTTTTACATGAAAAAAGATGCTACTAAATTTCTGCTAGATTTACTCCGACACGGTAAAAAATAATGGAATTAAATCAACATTATTTACTTTAAAAAATAGTATCTTGGGAATTACTATGAGCAACTATCGTATATTGCAGCGACTGAGAATTTTGCGACGTGATTAAGTGAATAAAATATAATTTTGTGTTATAATTGTGAATTTATGTGAATAATAAAAGGTTAATTGAATTTGTGGTCAATTATCGTTGTATAATAGTAACCGAGAATGAAAAGAAACTCGTTCCAATTTGATGAGTCAGCTAAGGGATTAAGTTGTGTCGTCGGACCGTCAAGTTGAACGGAACCCGTATTCAAAGGATGAAAATATTTAAAAGAGTGAATGTTAAATGTATGTGATGATCCTACGTGTTTACATGCTATTTGATGTGTACATGTTTGAATTCAAGATCAATTTTATTTTTTTTAATGTTTTAAAAAAGGATTTTAAGGATTTTATTGATCTTAAAACACTTTTATAAAATTATAGAAATGTAATTAAGATATGAAATTCGGTTTGTTGCTTTCAAAATAGTCCAAGGGACTTTTTTTAAATAATAGTCGGATTTTTTTTTAATGATTTGAGATTTTAAAATGATTTTATGGAATTTATTTATATTATTTGGAGTTATTTATAAAATACATAACAAATTATTTATTTGTTCAAAAAAATTATTTAGAAATACTAGTGAAGAGCTAATTGTATGTTCTTTATTTTAAAAATAGGATTGAGTATATTTTTTTAATATTATGAGGATGTTTTATATTTACTAAAGACATTTATAGAATTGCAGATATAAAGAAAAAGAAAGAGAGGACTTTGTTAATTACCATTTTATCCCTAAAATGTTATAAATATACTCCCTCCCCTCCCATTTTTCCTCTTTTCTCACCGTCTCTCTTCATCTCTCTCCCTCGAACTCTCTCTTCCTCTCTCTCGGTACAACCATCTTTCTCTCAATTTCACCACTAAAACTCAATCCCAGGTTAATATTTGAGTTCCATAAGTTATATATATGTATGTATATGTTTGCATGTGGGTTTTTGGTATGTGAATATGTGTGTGCTGTGTTCGGTAATCGGAGTGAGGCCCGAGTTCTTGATTTCCTTCGGTTTTTGGCTTGAATCTTTGAAGTGTTGTGATGATTAAGTGTTGCATGTCAAAGTTTTATATGTAATCGGTGAGGTTTCGAGTTGGGGGCCAAGAATCCGGCAATCTCGAACCCTTGCCCCCACCGGTGATGAACTCCGGTGAACCGGTGGTAAGCCATGATGTGTTAACTGAGCTCTAAGAGTCTATAACCTCAATGTTGTTGATGCATGTCATGTTTTCCAAAAAATTCGAATGAAACTCTCGGTTTATATGATTTTTGGTTCGATTTTTGTGATGAACATGATTGATTTGGATTAAGATGGGTTTAGTTTGTAAATGGAACCTTGCATGTTGATATTTGATAATTTGTTTTTGGTTTTGTTGAAAAGGCCGAATGGTACATGATTTTGAAGGAGTGGATTCAAGTTATTTGATCGATTTAATTCTCGAGTCTAAGTATATGGTTTATATAAGATTGATTTAATGTTAATAAGATATTTGGCTAGATGCATGTCAAGTTAAGTGATTGCGTACTTGTGTTATTTTGGGGGTTTAGTTCGAATTTATGGTTAAAAAGGAAAGTGTAAGTGGTTTTGTTGTCGAGTTATTCAAATTGCAATTATTTGCTTAAGTATAAACTTGGTTTATAAAGGTAACATACTATGTGCTATGTGAGTATTCTGTGTTTATACTAGTGTATATAAGTTAAGCGTTAATGCGAATTGGGATAATCGTTAGACGTTCAGGGAAGGTCGAGTGCAAATGAGTATCCAATTAGGGGTTATGCGTTGGATTGTAGATTCGGATAACAGAGGTATTCAGGCTAGGAAATGGAAGGACACTCTAGGTGGCAATAGCTCTATACCCGTTAAGCAGGAAAATGATTTAAGGCAAGTAACTCCGCCTTCTCATATAACTTGAATATAGAGAGGAAATTATTGATGCCATGATAAAGTAGTGACTTTTTATTGCAATTGTGATATACCTGTTATTGATTATGAGAAACCCTGATATTGATTCTTGTGACAACTTGATATCAAACCTTGTTCGATCCTTTATGGTAACCCTATTGATTTGCACCCTGATTTCGTTATTATTCCTTTTGTTATCTTATGATCCCGTAAACCCTAAAAGAACCTTTATGAATTTCCTTATATAATATCTTGATCAATTGGATTTTGCAAATAACCAATGAACCCTGTCGTGTGTTGATCTTTGAAACTATTTCAACTTGGAACTGGTACACCCTGTTATCATTTGATCCAGTTCCTTAGTATTGATCTCTGTTTACGTTCGATTCATTCACTTCCCTTGGAATATTTATTTGAACCTAAGAATGATTTTCGACTTGAATGAGTCCATGTGATTTCGCATTCTTGGTAATGTTAAAATGAATTTAATCAACAATTTTCCTTCTTCCAACACCAAGGTTTTCCAAATGAATTCCTAAAGGATTGGATAGAGACGTAAGAGGCTAGTGGGACTAGTCCAGTCACGTAAAAGGCTAGCGGGGCTGGTCCAATATATGGCTATAATGTCATAGGTACCATGACGACAAGATGGAGGTCGGTACGGGCTGATCGCCCGTATTATATTTAAAAGATATGTATCCCAATCAAGGGTTCCTTTATAATCTTAAAGAAGAAAATGTTTACATTATTTGAGCAGTTTGCCCCTTTCTCTTTAAAAGTGAAGTAAAACGTAATGGAACAACCTGAGTCTCGTTTTGGTTGTAATGTTGTGAACCCTGTCACTTTACGCTAATGATAAGTTTCGAAATTTGATTGATTATTTCCTTCTGTTGAGAAATACTTTAAAGTCTTGGTAATGATTTGTGATGAATGTCGGCTTTCACCCTATCCTGAGCTTTGATTCTTGAAAGCCCAAACCTTTCTTCATAACCTTTGCATAGCCAAAGTTAGAAAACTGCCACCTAGAAAATTTAAAAGTAGAATGCCTCAGATATCGCTATTCCTAATGTTATTGAATTATAGAACTGTTATATAGTTACTTGTTAAGCTTTTGTGCTCATTTATCTGCTTTGATCTAACCATGATATTTAAGTAAGAAGATGTTTAGACTTAGGCGCACCGCTCGCAAAAGCGTCCCCGGAGGTCCCTACCGTGTCTTAGGTTTCCAGATGCCAGAGCAAGTAGCAGTGTGTGTGAGCAAGTATCGATAGTTGGAAGAAATGTATAAGTTGGGTCATATACAGTGGGTTATCTGTCGGTTCCATGTCGGAATCGAATGAATTTAAATTTAATCAGGGTTGTAATATATTTATTCTGGTTGATAGTTGTAATCGTGTCTCATACTTTATCATGTTTAGATCTTGTTATTGTTTAATCGGGGTTTATTATAATTGATGTTATTATATTAGTTTAATGGTGCGTGTATCCTCATTTCCTAACCCCGAGATTGAGGGCGTCACATATACTTTCGTACCTTTTTTCTTCTGTATATTATTTGTTACTAAAATAAGCAGATGTCTATCAGAGTTTATTTCTTATCGTACTAAGATTTTTATCAGGTTTGATGCGTTTAATTGAAATATATATATATATATATATATTTATTTATTCAATAAGAGTTTATCTCTTATCGTACTTGATCAGGCCTTGATTCATCCCATTATGTATTTAATTGGAAGACATATAAGTTTTATTCGTGAGGAGTGAATAAATTATATATGTAGTATATATCTTATTCCTAATAAATATCGGTAATAAATATCGGTTGAACAAAATTGAATTCGGAATACTGAGGTATATATTTTTAAATATAAAAAAATTAAAAATGTAAAAGAGATATTCCAAAAATTTATTTTTGACGTTTTTTACAAAAATATGATTTTTTAAGTTTTAACTTGCAAAAACAAGATTTTTCAATTTTTGTTACAAAAATACGATTTTGCATCCCGCTACTATCATGTACAAACTCAAATGCAACAAAAAAAATCAGTAATTTTCAGAAAATTACATATATGCTTACTTTTAATTGCAAAGTATATTTTTACAATTATTTTCAAAATATGATAAAATCGCAAACAAACTAAATAAAATAATATTTTTGATGATTTCTCCATCCAACAAAAATTATCACCATAAGGCCATGACCATTTAGTCCAATACCCTACTCTACAAATACGTGTAAGAAACCTATATTACATAATCCAAACATAAAAAAAGTACACACACGGCACTGTGTATCTTGAAGAATAAGTGAACATCCATTAGACGCCACACTTGTTCATTCACTCCATTGAAACTCAACCCATTCCTCAAATTACTTCAAATGGCTTCAATCTCTTCACTTTCATCATCAAACCTCAATTTAACCAAACCCCAATTCATCTCTCCCAAGAATCTCTCTACCACCTTCTTCTCTCTCAAATTCACCAAACCCCAATTCATCTCTCCCAAGAATCTCTCTACCACTTTCTTTTCTCTCCCAAAAAAGACTGTAACTTTGAAGGCTGGGACTTTAAAGATTGGAACTTTGAACAAGATGGTGATAAAAGCAGCAACAACAGCAGCTGAGAAGCCCAAGAAAAGGTATCCTGGAGAGAATAAAGGGTTTGTGGAGGAGATGAGATTTGTGGCCATGAAATTGCATACTAAAGATCAGGCTAAAGAGGGTGAGAAAGAGAGTCAAGATAAGCCTGTGGCTAAATGGGAACCTGGGGTTGATGGGTATTTGAAGTTCTTGGTGGATAGTAAGTTGGTTTATGATACTCTTGAGGGGATTGTTGATAAAGCTGATTTTCCTGAATGTAAGTCCTTTTTTATATCAGTTTTTATATATGTGTTGTCAATTGTGTTTGATGATGATGATGATGATGATGATGATGATGAAACTTGTTTCTTTTGTTTATGTCGTGTGTCTTGTCTGTGCAAGCATTGTGATTTGGTTTGTTAATATCTATCAGTTGTTGTATATGTATTGTCAATTGTGTTTGATGATGATACTTGTTGTTTTGTTTTATTTGTTTATGTTATGTCTTGTTTGGTAAGCACTGTGATTTTGTTAGTTTTATGAGGGAGAAAGCAAAGGGATTATAACATTTTTTAGGCAATCGATTTTAAGTGTTTATGAAGTGTGGTGTAGAGTTATGTAATTACCCCTAGTTGAGAAAATTTGTTTGATGAGCAATAGGGCTAATACTGGTGGGGGACTTTTTAACTGGATCCTATTCTTATCTCTGTCATCAGTCAATTTATAACTAAGTCAGGCCAGAGAGATCCGAAAGATAAAAGTTGAATATGCAAAAAATGAATTGCTTTCAAGTTCCAACTAGCTTAACCTGTCCCCATTAAATTTTGAATATTTAGGCATGATGATATAATATTTTCTGATCGACCAAACTGGAAATAGAAGAAGGGTCAGACAACACTAGCCTAATCATACAATGTGAAGTCCTTGTAAAATTTCGACATGAAATACATGTTATTACAGAGCCTGTATATCTTTTTGAAATAAATTGTCATTTTTAAGAATGTACGAGGGCGGTTGTGTTGCCTCAGTAATATATATATCAAAGTAGTGTGAATTTGGCTAAGTTACCAAGTAAATGTCAGCAATATTATGTAGAAACTTCCTGCTCAATTTTTCAAGAAGCCTCCGTGATAAGAACAGTATTTTTTTTGTAGTTATTCCCTCATTATAGCATATTCACCTTTCCCTTAGAGAAGTAATACTCACATTTCATTTGTTGTAATTCTGTCTCTGTTTTAACAGAAATATCAGTGTTAGCTTTGTGAATTCTAGCAGATAATACTATCTTTCTCCACAGTAGCTTCCACGCATCCAATAAAAGTGTGTGAGTACTAGTGAAGTTAGAAAATGATAATGAAAGCGATTATTTATCTGAAACTTTGTGTAATAGCATCATCAATGTTGCTGTCCAACATCATGCACTGATAGCTTTCAACTGCACTTAAGTTCAGCATCGTTAGGTAGCTATATATATTCTTAGATATCTGAATTGGTAAAAGCGGTCGTGGTTACAAGTAAAGTAACCCTATCACTAATGTCCAGAAATAGAAGTCAGCTTGGTGGGACTGTGTTTCATTTTGTTCATCTCTTTCATCTTCTGACGAACACCCATAAATTGTTGTTACTGAAAACGGAATAAAATTAGTAGTTTTGTGTAAGGAGATAGTAGATATATGTAAGGAGATGATAGATATAAATAAGGAGATAGTAGATTTCCATGGCAAGTGGTGCTGTTGGATTATAGTGCTCTTTACTATACAGGTACTGTCAATTATAATTCTTCATTGTTGTTCATGAAGTCAGTTGTATACGTGATACTATGATATTAACAAAATCATGCAATAACTTATGATTAATATAATATCGATTTATCTCTTTTTTAATTGGTACTATGTACTAGTACATTCTCTAGGTCTCCTTACATTAGTAACAACTAACAATCCAGTAATTGGTGTAGACTTTTAATTTTTTTCTATGTTACTCGGTTCGAAGGCAGTAGAGTGTCGTCCTCTTCTGTGGGCTTAGTATGATTAGTTATATTGCTATCAGCACACAAATTAGTCTTCTTTTCCCCGAATCTGTCTTGATTATAAACCAAATTTCGGTTTCACCCTGTCTCTTCTTTGTTCTATTCCTTTCTTCCTATTCATCTCAGGAAGTGTAAGTTTTTGGATACTAATTGAACTCAAGTTAATTATTTAAATTGTATCGTGTTCATTGCACAAGTTTGCCGAGTGTCTTTAACAACCGGATTGGTTAAGAATCATTTAATATATGGCATCGATAGAGTTTCCAGGGGTTACCAATTAATGAAGCAAGCGGAGTTGGTTAGTAACAATCTAATAAATTCCTGATTCACTCTTTTATTTGTCACAGATGCTGAATTCAGAAACACGGGATTGGAAAGGTCAGAGGGCCTGGCAAAAGATTTGAAATGGTTCGAGGAGCAAGGTCATGCAATTCCCGAGCCATCTTCACCAGGTCTCGAATATGCACAAAAACTTGAAGAATTATCTAAGACGGACCCTCAAGCATTCATTTGCCACTTTTACAACATCTACTTTGCCCACTCAGCTGGTGGTCGAATGATTGGAAGAAAGGTAAGCCTTAGCCTTTAATGCTGTAACTTACTTTGTTATGTTGTCTGAAACCATTTGTTAAATGGGGAAATAATGCTTGAATTGTGCTTGTGATTGACGTCCCTGACTATTTGTTAGATATGGCTTGACAAAATTGTAACTAATAAAGGTTTATACTACTATAGATACATGATTAATAAATATCCTTCTATCTACTGTATTTAGGTAGCTGAGAAGATACTCAACGGCAAAGAGTTGGAATTTTACAAATGGGAGGGTGAATTGTCCCAATTGTTGCAGAATGTTAGGGAGAAGTTGAACAGAGTTGCTGAAGTAATATTCTTCGACTTATAAAATTTCCCAACATCGTTCCTCATTACAAAATTTTAGCCTTCATGGTTCTTAAATCTAACAAAATATAGTACTTGTTTTTGTTCAGAGCTGGACTCGGGAGGAGAAGAACCATTGTTTGGAAGAAACTGAAAAATCATTCAAGTACTCTGGGGATATTCTCCGTCTCATATTGTCATCATAATGGCCAAAACTGCGCACTCAGCACTCTTAAGTCTCAACTGTCCGAGTATAAGCTGGAAACTATACTATAATTTCTTATTGCTTCATCAAGGTCTGCTACTGTTTCTTTTTAGTAAGAGCATTTGTGCATAAGCTGTACATTTATCTTTTTAAAATGTAAATTAACGCGAAGTGTCGTTTGTTGGCTTTTCAGTTTAGTTTTTCTTGAATCTGCCTGTACATGTAAATATGTGAAACATGTATATACTCGTCTGAAGTTAACCAAAAGAGATTTAAGAAGCAAATATGCGTCTGGGTTTCCTTTAGATTAACTAGAAGTTAAGTATTAGGTATAGTCCATTTAAGTCAATATATTAGGTATAATCTTATAAATCGATACAAAGCCCTGAACTTGTTTGTAGGAGTAACTTCTCAATTCAGACTAGCAATGTTTGCCAGAATTACAAATAGATTCTTGCAATCTTGTTGTAGACACAGTTCAATCAGTCGCTATCACGTTTCTCATGCTCTCGCAAAACACAGAAGGCCTGGTGCATTGGCTGAAGCTCCGATTAAGAGTAACATTTCTTTTACTTAATTTCCGCGAACTGGAAAGTGAATTTTACATCATTTCCGACTTTCTATTTTTCAGTAGTCCTTTGTCATTGTACCGGAGATCCGATAACTATCATAAATCAGATTCCATCACATCCTCGCCGCAGTTAGGGTGTCAGCTAAGATAATTCTCTTTGTTGACTAAAAAGAACTTGAAAAAACAAATTACTATAGATAGACATATGACTTACCACCCTATCATATACACCTAAAAATATATATATATATATATATATATATATATTTCAATATTACAAGATATGGTATATTGTAGTAATTTATTGTCTTCTTAAGAAATGACAGATCACTGGTTCGGGTTGGAGAAATTTGTACTCGACCATTTTGTATGCACGATGATAATATTTCTTAATAGAAATTGTCTTGCTTTCTTTGATTCTGAGAAACCCTCTGTTTACTGAGGTCTTCAACAATATTGGACCCTCACATTTTGTAAGTTAGGCCTTTTGATTTGCTGCTCTTATGAAATGCTAGCTCTGCAGAACTTACTTTTGATACTTTATATTTGACAGTTACAGCCTATAGTATTTCTGTGGATTCATTGTTGATTTCCAGCCTTCTTTCCTTGATCAAATTGTCATGATGAATTAGACGTTAGAATATAGATCCAGTCGGGTCCTTTCTCCAACACCTTGAGATTTTAGAATGATTGGTTTCTTAACATGGTGTCAGAGCTCAGACAGCGGGATGACTCAGGTTCGATCCCTGCGCTAAAGATGGGCGCCCGTGATCCACTCTTCGACCATAAAATAGGCTCTCGAGTGAGGGGGAGTGTTAGAATATAGCTCCGGTTGGGTATTCTTTTAACAATTTGAGATTTTAGAGTGACCGGTTTTTTAACATTAGGTGCCTCCAAACTTATTTGGTCTCCCTTCCCCTTCTTTTTCTTTGTCATGCATCATGCTTCATCATGAAGTAACCGGTGCCTGCAATCAATCTCGTAGCTGTACTGCGCTAGATTTCTACTTACAAATTTCAGTCCTATTCTTCGTAATGCTCTGTAGATCTAGGCAAGCTATAACTAGATGCATCATTTAGTTGCTTTTTGCATGCATGTCAAGCTTTAAAATGCCTATAAATACAGAAAGGAGGAATGAAGAAATCACAACCAAAATCGACTCCATCCTCGTAAACAAACTAGTTTCTCTCGAAAGAAACAAAAGGCTCTTTGCCATTAAATTTTTTTATCTCTTTATTTGAGATTTCATGGACCATTCCTTGAAAATAGTTAGGAGCAACTAGCTCTAAAAGAAGCTATTTTACAAAAAAGAATTCAGCATAATAGTCCTTCAAAAAGACATCCTCATATTTATAATAAGAGCAAAATTCTTGAATTTAAAAAGTTAAATGAAGGAATAGACCTTGAACCCAGAAATTACATCTTTAGTGGTATAGTAGGATCATATCTTCTACGAATAACCTTAATCAGATTTCGGGAAGATGTCTTTTAGGAATATACAATTTACTATCCTACTTTGGACTTGGTAAAGATCCTAGTGAAAAACATTCAAAATCACCAAGTATCTACAACAAGTACTCCACATTTGTTAGAAAAAGCAGCGACATAGAATTTGAAATTCTAAGAGACATAAAAAAGCTCTTAATCAAACAAAATACTAAGAAGGATTGGAGGCACTAATCTCACAACTTAGAAATGCGAAGTTTGAAGATAAGGTTTTTGACTTAAAGCTTAAAGAAATAGAAGAATACCTTAAGAAAATCCTAGGATGAGCATTAAGGATTTACTAGAGGATTTTGAGAAAAATATAAAAACCCCAAATAGGACAAATTCTTAAATTGCTTACAATGCAGCAAGCTAATCGTATTACAGACAACATTGAAGCAGCAACAAAAATAATCACTGAATTAAAAACAGTAATTCAAGATTGTCCTTGCAATAAAGAGATCTTAGAGGCCCTCAAGGAAAAAGGAAAAGAAGTCATCACCCTAGATGAAAATGCAGCGGCCAAATCAAGACCTTGGAAATATATTTATCCCAACTATAATGTCGGGAACGAGGAGCTAGGAACTGGGAAAAATCCTAGTAGTCTAACATGGTCATTCGGTTCTGATAAAAGGTCAGAATGAATTACATAAAGACAGTAAAAAAAATCTTCTAGAATAGCATGAAAGAAGAAGAATTGCAGGTGAATGATGAAAATTGCGAAGTCCTTGAATAAGCAATCAGGTTAATGGAGTTAGATGATGAATCTGAAGCCAACCAAGAAATAGAAAATAGTAATGAATTAAAATCCTTATCTGGTTTTGATATTATTAACACTATTGAAAGTTTCAGTTCCGAAGAACAGGAAAATTTTCAGGAAACGGAAGCTGATAGTTTTGAAAATGAAGAAACAAAAAATCTCAAAACAAACAGACAAACTTTTCCTCCTTCTACCCTAAAGCAAGAAATGGGAGGAACATCAGGAGTTAAAACCGAAGAAAACAGAAAAAGAAAAGGTAATTTCTATCCTTATAACCCTGATACAAAAGAAACTACTAATATCTTTGGTAGTGGTATCTTGAATATTGATGGGAAACCAAACATAAAAGAACTTATAGATTCTTGGGCAAAAGAAATCAGTTTGATTATTCAGACTAACAAAGAATCTTATGATGATCAAAACACAGTTTTGTTATTGGTCGAACATAAGATTTTAGGGGTTGTTAATTCATTTATTAAAAACACCAATTGGAATCCAGTTATGAGTCATGTTACAACCTTTGAAAATATTTTAGACGTTATCTATACCATGTTCTTAGGAATAAATCAATCCTCTGATAAATTTCAGGAGTTACAATTAAAAAAAAGCAAAAACCATGATCACTAATATGCACCTTTGTGACATATGTTTTCTAGATCAATTTTATTGTGAGTATGAAAAATATATGTACTAGCTACACGATCAGACAGAATATGCAAAATACGTCAAAGATTATCTCCCTAAGATTCTTCTGGTAGGATTAAAAGCTTTAGAAAGATTTAATCTAGAAGCTACATGACCAACAGAGGATAGTTTAGTTCATGCTCAAAGAATTTTAAAACAAGAAATCACCAAGGTTTGTGATTTAACTAAGAAATAAAAATAATTAAAATCTTTTAGCAAACAATGTTGTGAAAAGATTATTGAGAAATCATATGAATACGAGTGTAAAAAATCTTCTTATAAACCCTACAAAAAGAAGTCATATAGACGTATGACCAAATACAGGTTTACCAGGAAAAAGAAACCTTTTAAACCAGGAAAATGTTTTAAGAAAATTCTTTTAAAAAAAATTCTAAAGATAAGCAAAAGTTATGCCTAAAAGGTAAGAAAAACTACATGTGTTGGATCTGCAATGAAGAAGGGCACTACGCGAACGAATGCCCTAATAGAAAAAAAGTATGAAGAAAATGCCCAAATGATAGAACAAGTTTATTCTTTAGGTTACATTCCTATTGAAGATCTTCTTGAAAATACACAAGAAGTATATTCAATTGAAGAATTAGACCCAGGACCAGAAAAGTCAGATTCTAATGATTCGTCTTCCTCAGACTATGACTGAAGAAATAGTAATGACCAACATCACTAATCCAAACTCAATCTACCTTTCAGGTAAATTTAAGTTTACAGGATATAATCAAATATAATTACATTGTTATGTTGATACATGATCAAGCCTTTGCATTGCAGGTAAGTACGTTATCCCACAAGAACATTGGGTTAATGCAGAAAGACCTATACATGTAAAAATTGCTAATGAAAGTACCATTACAATAAATAAGGTATGTAAGAACCTTGATGTACTAATCGCAGGGAAATAATTCATATTCCTATTGTTTATCAACAAGAATCTGGAATAAATTTTTTAGTTGGTAATATTTTTTGTCAATTATATGAACCTTTCACTCAATATACAAAAATAATTATACTTACGCTTGCACGACAAGAAGTATATATCAGAAAAATAACAACATCTCGAAGAGTTGAGATTCCAGGTTTTTTAGATTCAATGAAAAAGAATTCAAAGATCAAGAAACCCGATGCCATCAACATCAACTCAAATAAAATCTTTCTTTTACAAAAGGGGAAGAAAAATATTGAAAAATTCAAAGAATTAAATAATGCTTATAATGATTTAGTTCTTGAAACAGAAAAATGGATATAATCGAAGGATTATTAGACTCTGTCTGCTCGGAAAATCCATTAGATCTTACAAAAACTAAGAAATGGATGAGGGCGGTAATTAAACTCAAAGATCCAGAGACAATAATCAAGGTTCGACCTATGAAGTACAACCCACAAGATCGAAGGGAACCTAAGCATTAATAATAACATAGAATCTTAGTTCTCCTTCTTAATCAGTATTAAGGGAACAATTCTAAATTTAATCCTGTTCAATATACACAAAGTATACTAGTATTATTTATTAGTCAATATAAACTAATCTAAATAATACTACAGCCATACCAGTGGATTGTCCAACACCACATGTGCTGTGAACCTTATTATATTATATTACCGTATTTAACAATCTAATATTCTGTATCCCATTTGATACTAGATTGTTCACAATATATAAGATTAGACAACATGTAAACATTCAAATAATTCTCAAATAAACTGGCCAGAAATAAATGTACATACTTCAAATAAATATTTTCAGTATACACTAACAATAATAAGCAATGAAGACTTGTCCGTTGGCAACAATGGTTAAGTCGATACAACTTTGATGTAGAACACATCGAAGGGGTCAAGAACTGTTTGGCAGATTTCTTGACAAGAGAATATCAACAATAATACTACTAATGACATCACTAGATGCATCATTTAGTTGCTTTTTGCAGGCATGTCAAGCTTTAAAATGCCTATAAATACAGAAAGGAGGAATGAAGAAATCACAACCAAAATCGAATCCATCCTCATAAACAAACTAGTTTCTCTCAAAAGAAACAAAAGGCTTCTTGGCCTTAAAATTTTTTATCTCTTTCTTTGAGATTTCATGGATCATTCCTTGGAAAATAGTTACGAGCAACTAGCTCTAAAACAAGCTATTTTACAAAAAAGAATTCAGCTGCTAATCGATGAGAGAGACATCATCCTTGCAGAAATGGAATATGTAAGGAAGTATTCTCTTCCTGAACAACAGAAGGTTATTTCATCACCTTCTTCAAAAATGAACAAAGATGAGGCTATTCCTGAGCAAACGGCTCCAGGAAAAGAATCAACAAATCTGTTAAAGACTGTTACTTTGCCAGAATGCAAAACAGAAAAGGTCATTTCATCACCTTCTTCAGAAATGAACAAAGATGAGGCTATTCCTGAGCAAACGGCTCCAGGTAAAGAACCAACACATCCGTTAAAGGCTGTTGCTTTGCCAGAAAGCAAGATTGAGGTTTAGACCTCCATAATGTTAGTAAAACCCTCTGATTTAAATTTGAGGCCTAACGGGGGAACTCCAATCCCTAAAAAGACTGAAGATCAAATTTCAGCAATCCCTATCGGATACATGGTCCCAAAGCCTATAATGTAGTGTTTAACGGTTCTAATGTAGGAATATACACTACTTGGGAGATAGCTGAGAAAGCAGTAAAATGATTCTCATGCATCAAACACAAAAAGTATAAATCATTTGCGGAAGCAAAAGTTGCAGCAAATATTTATACTACTCAAGAACTGAAGCCTCCTCTTCAGTTAATCAGCTCTGCAGAAGCATTACATCCAACTTATGCAGGAGCACTAACCCAGAAAAAGGAATCCTCGAGCAAAAATGTTCTAAGATATATTCCAAAAACTCAACAATTGTTGATACAAACAGAAGAAGATACCTTTGAAACATATTAGTCAGGGTTCAACTATCTCTATCAATTTGGGAGAATGGCCACATAAAAGGAGTTTGTTAGTGAACATTTTTTTTACTTCAGATAAGAAAAATGTTAGCCATTTCAACTTTTACCCAAATACCGATCCAGACATGGTTTACAAGACATATCAATATGGATTATTAGCACAAATTTATCCTGCTAATAACCTCTTAGAAATATCTAAGTTCCCCAAGGAATTTAGAAAAGTCATTAAGGGGTCGTTTGGTTCAGAAGACGGTATGGGTTTGGAATAAGGAATAAGGAATCGGGTTAGGCTGGTATGGGGTTGAGGAATCATTCCTGATATCATGTGTTTGGTTCGGTACTTGAATGAAATATGTTTCATTTAAATATTTTTTATTTATTGATTAAATTAAACTTTTATATATTGCATATGTCGAATTTAAGTTGTTATACAACTTACAAATAAAAAATAATTAAATATAAGTGATTAAAAATTAAAATTTTTAATTTTAATGTTAATTTATAATTTTTAAAATAAATAAAAATAAAATATTATTATTTTTTATTAATTAAAAATAAGCATAACTTATTTAAAATTAAATATGATATTTAAAATATATGTTTTAAGATTGTATTTAACTTTATAAGTAATGAAATAATGAAATTTATTTTGATACCTCATACCCCTCTCTCAAACCCACCTCCCCCCTAGGGTATCAAATCTGATTCCAGGCGGGTATAATGAATGGGTATCAGGGTTTAAAAACAGTAAGCCAAACACCAGGTATGGGTTTGGAATGAACGAAACCCATACCTGATACCAGAATTAGCCGAACCAAACGACCCCTAAGACATTCAAAAACAATTGTCTTGAAGGACAAGAAATCGATATCTTCATCAGAACATCTAGCACAATTATATGCTGGGAAAATTAAGAAGAATATGATTGTCCAGCAAATCAGCCATTTCATTATGTTCAGGTTGGTTCTGCTAAAGAAAAGATCTATTCTCTAATTCAAGCTATGTAATCCACTTTGGAGAAATACGATTTAAGGGAGTTTGCTGAAAATAAGTTATTGATTCTAATCAATAAATTATTTAGCATTCAGAAAGAAGATAAGCTAAAAGTCAATTTAACAACAACCCATGCCTTAATGACTTCCTATTTTCAGAAAGGAATGAGTGGAGAAGATTACAACAAGATTGTAGTTTTCAGGAAACAATTATTACGCAAAGATGCACACAGATGCTCTTGGATCACAGGATCACAACAAGAGATTTTTTGTAAGAAAAAACAAAAAGAGACAAACAGGTTTGGCATTTAGTTTGAATGTCCAAATTACAGCTCCGCCACTAACAAAGCAACCGTAAAAGAAGTGATGGATAATTAAAGTGGAAAACATCTACTTTATATAAAAAATAACATCTACTATCAGTAGGGTATCTACTTTAATAAAGGTGCAGAAAATTGTAAGCAATTACGACTTTATTTTTGTACCGACTCTCTTCCTTATTCTATAAAAGAAGAGTTATATTATCAATAAAAGAATCGAAAAATACAGAGTATAATCACTGTATCCATTCTTGAGAGTCCATTATGACGTGTGAGTAGTACCCCACGGGATAGTAAGCCTTTTTTCAGACATACTTATCTTCAGAGCCATATCTCTTGTCTGTTCCATTATTTTATTTTTGGTGTCTTGTTATCTTCAAAGAACAACTAGTTCTCTTTAGTGTCCTATTGTCTGTCTGCAAAAGCACATATGCCTTTGTAAGAAAGAGCACAATAGACTTTATAGTCATGGAGTTCTGAATTATCTCAACTAAAATTTAAATCTATTCTTTTAACTCTTTGCTTATTCTCGCAAAGAGATGCCATAATAGTTTGATGCTCATTGGTGCCAGATTTTCTGGGGGGAGTACGAAACATATCCTGATCCATGCTCTGAAGCACCTCATCCGTACAACCATTTGCAACATTGTCTGAGTTGCTCTTTTGCTTCCTGCTCATTAAAGATTTTTGATTATATACTCACAACGATTAGACGCGAAGAAGAACTCTGTGTAATATCAAGTTAATTGGGGCACATACCATGTCAGATAGAACTCGGAACATGTGGAACACAAAATGAAATCAATAGATGTAATGTAAGCACTGAATCAATAAAAACTGCCAACATAAAACATGTAAATAGCTGGGATAACATTTAGAAGGATTCGCGTGTTCTTGCAAATGACTTAATCCATTTGTTACGGTTTAAGCTCTACAAAACGGAAGTAGATAAACATGTTAAACAAGCATCTGGAGGCCTTCTTTCTTTGGAGTTGGTATTGCTTTCTTGTTTCCAGGAAAGGCTGAGCGTGATACATCAACCAAGGCTTTGAAACTATATGGTTCATGCATAGATAGTTCTGACAGTACCTTCCTATTCAGTTGGACGTTCTCCTTCATCAGCCCGTGCATAAAGTTACCATAATTCACCTGATATTTGACAAAAAAAGAACATATTAACATTAGAGTCTAACTTTGAAAAATATCGACAAACATGATCCGGAAGTTTTTTAGGATATAAATTTGACAGAAGCACGCCTGTTCTATTTATAAGTTTGGTTCCGGTTCCTACAATTAAAAATGGCTTGTTATTAGTTAATGGGGAAGTCTTGAGTTTAAAATAGCATTGTGTTTATCTCAAATGACCGAATATGAGCAGTATCAAAAGCTCATGACCCATACCACGAGCTAATGACTAAGAGTACTTCTTAGCCTCACTGATAACTAACTCCAAATTGTCCAAATCCTTTACTAAATTCTGTAATTAGTTTTGTTGGAGAACTCCGAGTTTTAAATCGCACCATGTTTGTCTCTAATGATCGAGTAATACCCAAAATCAAAATCTTCAGTGTGACGCAGTACGACACGACTATTAGTTGAACATGATCGATAACACTCAGCCCAAGAGATAACCTAGTACGTACGAACAATTCTTCGATCCTTGTTTTGCAGACCATATTTGTACGACATGACATATCACTATATCAGTTGAGTTGAGTATGATCGATAGCCCCCCTTAGCGCAATCGATAACTGATAAATACAAACAACTCTTTCATCTTTGTTAGGTATGCCATAGCAGTTGATGTAGTTTATTTATTAATCAAAGTTCTTAGTTATTTTAAGTGTCTGACTAGAGGCGTTGAGGAAAAAATTACTAATTTCTTACAACTTAAAGTTTTGTCATTTCACTAAATGACATCGACAAAATTCCGATCAATCAGAAGAGTCATATCCGATTTTTAAAATGGAGTTTATACATGTTTTGTCGTGTAATTTGCATCGCATCGTGATAATATTCTACAAACATACAATGTTGTCATCCTTGGCATCGTAACCAGTCTTAAAATTTGATTCCATTCTGGCCCTGTAACGAAGAACCTCTCGACTCTCCACACAGAACAATACACAACTTTTTGAATAAAGGGTACTAATCAGCATCACTCTTAAGCTCCAGTTATAGACTAACCTAAGGGCATCAGCATCACTCCTAAAGTCCAGTTATATAGACTGACCTAAGGTCGTGTGACATTATGGTCCAGTATCTACATGTTAAAATCCCGAAAATGGAATATGTTCTGACTTCTGGCTGATACTGTTTTATCCAGTATCAGGCTCAGGCTCAGGCTCTGGCTCTTATATGTTCTTTACGTACTTGGATTGTTTAAATCACTTAATAATCACTTAATATTACAAAGACGCATTTAAGGTTGTATTAGTAGAATTAAGGCAATGTCATTAGACTGTTTAGATGTGTTTTGTTACAGTTGAAAGTACGAGAAAAAAAAAACTGTAAGAAGACGAAAGTTGTGAAATATCACATCCTGATTCACTCTACTAGTAGAAAAGAAAGAACAACAGAACAGAAAATCTCCAACCCAAATCTAACGTACACACTCATCATTGTCCGGTAAAATAACATAGCTAGCTAGCTAGCTCACTATTCTCCTCCCACTTAAAAACAAAAAAAAAACACCTAGTTAGGGATCTATTAATAGCCTAGGGCACATTCCCTCCCTCCCCTCGGACCAAATTCTTCAAACCTTCAGCTCCCAAATCCCCCCTCCCCTTACACTCATAAAATGAATCCATCCAAATTTAAGCAATATACAAACAAAGCAACAGTCCGTAGCTAGCCAACATGTTCAAATAAATTTTATGTATAGCATTTCATCATTTCAAAATATTCCCAGACCTCGAAAATTTCACATCCTTAGACAAAATTACTCTAAATTAAACAAAACCCCAATACCCAAAAATCATTTAAACATTTCATTTCATTCCATAAAAAATAAGTTAAAAAAATGCATAACATAATCAAGAATGTAACACTAAAATCGACAACTTTTCACGAAACAACAAAACCCATTTAAAAGATACACACATAATCTTAAATTAAAAATTAAATAAGGGAATAAAAAGAGGATAATGGGGAAAACTAACTCCATGTAAACGAGAGCCAGCATTGATGCGTTCAATCCAAAGAGAACGCATATCACGCTTCTTGTTCCGACGATCTCGATATGAATACTGAAGTGCCTTTTCAACTCTCTCTCTAGCTATTCTTATACAATTCTTGGCTCTCCCTCTAAACCCTTTTGCTAACTTGAACACTTCTTTCTTATTCATCCTCTCTCTCTCTCTCAATCTCTCTCTCTCTCTCTCTCTCTCGCTCAATCTCTCCCAGATTCCCACCCTCTCTCTCCCCCAGACTCCCAGCCCTCCCCTCTCTCTCTCTCTCTCTCTCTCCCTCCCTCTCTCTCTCTACAGTGGCCGATACAAGATGCGAGCTGAAAACAGTGTTTTGGGTCCGGGCTTTTCAGGGTTTAAGCTCTTTTTTTCTTCAAGCCCGTAAATTTCTGGGCTTTTTAGGCCCACCATTCTGTTTTTTCAAATATTACAATTTGACATTTGCTTTATTTCTATTTTTTTTTTTTTTTGCTAAGTTTTTTTTTTCTTACAAAGGGCAGAGACGTAGTCAACGCGAGCTGATGACTCGCGCTTACTAGGAGCTTTATTTCTATTTTTTAAGTTCTATTGTGTTACTTCTTACAATTTTATTTTAAATTAATTTGATTTATATTTATTTGGAAACTCCATGTTCAATTGTGATTAAATCATTGGGGATTAGTGGTAATAAATGTATATGGTAATTTATCCAGACCGTAAAAAGTCCGTTTTTTAAAAAGGCCGGCCTTTTGAAAAATAAGTTGGCCCGTTTTTATCTGAGCTTTTTTTTGTCCGGGATTTATCTGGTGCTATTGAATATATTTATCAGTTATAACAAGAGGTGGACGGTAGAATAGTCCTTAATGAAAATATAACAAATAAATTAATTGCAAATAATGCTATAAAATAATATTGATCAAGCACATCTTTCTAAAAATGTATCTTAAGATATTTTGCTTATAGATCATTTAATTGATGCTATTCCTGTGAATGTGTGGAGTCCATTTTCATTTAGCAAATATAAGTCTTGTACGTAACATTTTGTAACTATTTTGGCAACCATTTTGTACCCCTGTTATTTTTCTACTACTAACTAGAATGGGTTTAGGAGTTGTCATCCCTATATATAGCGCATTGAAACCCTTGCCCTTGGAATCATATATTCTGAAGAAAAGGATTAATATTCAAAATAAGAGGATTAATATAAAGAAGAGTAGAATGCAATTTAGGGTTTCATTATGATATAGACAATATATGAAGGAATTGAGTCATGTTCATGATATATAAAAATTGGTTGCTCATATTGAGACGTCTACTAATGGAAGTAGATGTTTGTATCCTTATTGTAAACCCACACATGCGTTTATTAAGCATTACAAGAGTCTGTCTTGTTGTTCCCATGTTAGAAATAGGCAAAGCAAACGTAAAACATTTACCCTTGATATTTCTTCTTATGTCAATAAAACTTATGGAATCAGGGATGTCTCAGGGAGTCAGTCAGTTGTATCTAGGAAAGATATAAATCCCCTTCAAAAGGGCGTAAAGATCAGTCATATTTTACAGTCTATACCTCATGGTTATGAAAGTACTTCCCATTCATAAGCATATTGTAATCATCATGCTCTGCATCAAGGCTATCCCAAAATATTTGATGTTGCATGTGTGGAGATAAACAATCCCTCTAATCTTGCAAAAGGATCCTCTCTGCTGATAATAATTTAATTGGAATGTCTAATGATCGATGGTTCTTCTATGTTAATAACTACTGAGAAAGGAACCAACAATACTAAATATTTAAGTGTGATAGTGCATGCTCAGTACATGGGTGCAAAAAAACTTAAGAAGCGAGAAGCAGATGAAGTATCGTTGATTGAACTGTTTAACCCATACCAAGTTTAGAAGCATATTTCAAGTCTCAAGTGGTAATTGGGGCAGATTAAAGCAAAGACAAGAAAACCTCAAGCCATGAAGCAACCAACGTCTGAGTGTCCTTGCTAGTTATGTGATATGGCGAAGATTAATTTTGAGCCTATTCCTATTTATTGCATGACTTACAGTACTCTTATCAAAAGATATGCAAAGTACAACACTGCAGAAGCCGTTTATTCAAAACAACATACATATTTGAAATTTGTGCTATAATCAAACTCCTGGTGACAGTATTGTTGTTGATGGTACTCCTTAGTCCAAGGAAAGACTTCAGAAATAAAAAAAAATAGAGAGGAATGATGGGTTGAGTGTGATAGTTATCATGCTCGGCAACATCAAATATGTGCATTATTTAATAGCCGAAGGAATAAATGTGGTCAAGCTTATTACACATCTCGATATTGCCATATTGCTCAAGTTGAAATATGAGAGTTTATGCTTTTGGAACATAGTGCAATACTTGGAGTAAAAGATCTGCCAAGAACAAGTCTCAACAATCACTTAGAGGAACGATTGTTTAAAAAATTAACACATGAGAAGGTAAAACCCTTGTTGAGATTCCTAAAGAAGAATGTCTTGTTGTCAGTGTTGTGTCATCAATAGACAAAAAGCTAAAAGTGAAAAAACAAAATTTTGACACTTTTAAGGAAGTGAATTATCCTAATGAGTTACGAACAAATCAAAGGTCAAGTTGTTGTTTCAAGACATTGAAGAAGTGAATATGTTCATATATGCCATGATTTTTCAGGAATTTGAAGCAAAGTCAACAACCAAATAATCAACGTGTATATTTGTCATAAATGGATTATGTGAAGTACTTTCGTCCAAAAATCAAAGTAGTTAAAAAATTAACACATGAGAAGGTAAAACCCTTGTTGAGATTCCTAAAGAAGAATGTCTTGTTGTCAGTGTTGTGTCATCAATAGACAAAAAGCTAAAAGTGAAAAAACAAAATTTTGACACTTTTAAGGAAGTGAATTATCCTAATGAGTTACGAACAAACCAAAGGTCAAGTTGTTGTTTCAAGATATTGAAGGAGTGAATATGTTCATATATGCCATGATTTTTCAGGAATTTGAAGCAAACTGTCAACAACCAAATAATCAACGTGTATATTTGTCATAAATGGATTATGTGAAGTACTTTCGTCCAAAAATCAAAGTAGTTACTCTTCACACATTTGTTTACCATGAGATACTAATCGGATACCTTGAATATTACAAAAAACATGGTTTCACGGGTTGCTACATATGGGCATGTCCTCCCATCAAGGGTGATGATTATATATTTCATTGTCATCCAGATTGGCAAAAGACACTAAAATCTGATAAGCTTCGTGAGTGGTATATAACAATGTTGGAGAAAGCTGTTAAGGAAAATATTATGGTTGAGGTAACTAAAATTCGATCATTTCTTTATTTCTGGTGGCAGCTCTGCTGATTGTAAAGTGAAAGTTATTGCAATTAGACTTCCATATTTTGATGGGGACTATTTTTTGACGCTGTTGAAGATTTTATTTATCAGCAGAACAAGATGATGAGGGTGGGATAGTCCTTAATGAAAATAAAACAAATAGATTAATTACAAATACTGCTGTAAAAGAATATTCATGATGATATACGCAATATGAAAAAATCGATTCATGTTCATGATGGACAAAAATTTGTTGCACATATTAAGACATCTATTAATCCAAGTAGTTCGTATCCTCGTTGTAGATCCACACACGCGTTTATTAAGCATTATAGGAGCTGCAATATTTTAGATTGTCTTGTTTGTTCTCATGTTAGAAATAGTCAATATAAAAGTAAAGCGTCTACCCCTGATATTTTTTCTTTTATCAATGAAACTTACGAAACTAGGGATGTCTCAGTGAGTCGGTCAGTTGTATCTAGGAAAGATATAAATATGCTTCAAAAGCGCGTAAAAATTGATCATGTTTTGCAGTCTATACCTCCTGGTTATGAAAGTACTTCCCAATCATAGGCATATTTTGATCCTCATACTCTGCAACAAGGCTATCCCAAAATATCCGGTGTCACTTGTGTGGAGATGAATAATCCCCCTAGACTTGCAAAATGATCGCTCTTTGCGGATAATAACTTAATTGGAATGTCTAATGATTGATGGTTCTTCTATGTTAATAACTATTGAGAAAGGAATCGACACTGCTAAAAATTTAAGTGTGACAGTGCCTGCTCGGTACATGGGTGCAAAAAAGCTTAAAAGCCAAAAATAGATGGAGTATCGTTGGTTGAATTGTTTAATCCAGACCAAGTTCAGAAGCATATTTCAAGTCTCAAGCAGTGGGTGGGGTAGAGTAAAACAAAGATAGGAAAATCTCAAGCCATAGAGCAATTAATGTCCGAGTGTCCTTGCTAGTTATGTGATATAACAAAGATTAATTTTGAGCATATACCTATTTACTGCACGCCTTATTTTACTCGTATCAAAAGAAATGCAAAGTACTACATTGCAGAAGCCGTTGATTCAAAACAATATATTTGCAATTTGTGCTATAATCAAACTCATGGTGACAATATTAATGTTGATGGTACTCCTTGTTCCAAAGCAAGACTTGAGAAATAACAAAAATAGATAAATTTATAGAGGAATGATAGGTTGAGTATGATAGTTGTCATTCTTGGCAACATCAAATATGTGCATTATTTAATAGTCAAAGGAATAAACAGATGGAGGTTCTTGAATAGGTCATCTCATATCAAGAGGTAGAAAAGTAGCGTAGAATAGCTTGAAGAAGTGCAATCGTTATAACAGAAGGTAGTACCATTAATGCTGGTGGAGGAACAAGGTACAAATCCAATCTGAAAGAAGATGACGATCCTCGAACGGAAAGCTCTAAACGATCGAATGACATCAGGAAATCAGGATCTGCCATTGTCGTTGTCTGGAAATCACGTCACAAGCTGAGAATCCCGAATCGCAATACGAACTATGCCGGAGACCTACTATACCATCGCACTCAATCTCACAATGTCTTATCTTTCTACTTCCTATTCCTAATCCTAACCCTCTACCCAATCCCGACAATCTAGGCTTGTTTCAGTGACTTATAACCTGTAGCTCTGATACCAACCTGTGGCGCCCTCCAAAACCGGGTCAGAAGTTTGGGGTCCACAACACAAACACAATATATCAACCTGTATAAGAAATATTATTTATAATGACCCTGCTTCACAAAATCACGGATCGCAACAGGTTAAAGTATGAAAACAAGCCACAACCTTAACTTTTATTACAACGTACCAAATCCCAACTAATTTAACTTACAATTGATAATAAAATCATTCTTACAATCTGACTATCTCTATACCGCATGAAGCTTCTGCTAGCTTGATTCAACTCCCTGGAACCTTAGCCCGCACTTTGGACTGAGGAACTTCACTATCATCCACATTCTTTTCAACTGTAAAATATATAAAAGATTCGCAAGGGTGAGCTAACTAGCTCAGCAAGTCATAATAGTGATAAATGAGGTTAAACAATGATCAATTGAAATGATTCAAAGGAATCAAGTTGCTTTTTAACTCATCATTAGAATTGGATATTCATTTTTAAGTTTTAAAAATTAAGGTTAGGCTGCTGATCAGTCACGCACTAACCCCGAGCAAGCACACAACACTGCTCTAATTACTGGATCCAAGGCACACATTGGCCTAACTTGACCATTGGTATGGTCTGACCACGAATCTGGTCCACATATATAAAAATTATCCAATCCTAAAGCAGTTCAATATGATAACAATATGATTCAATAAAACAAGATCATAATCGATGATGGTTAAACCTTTGCATAAAATATAAGAAAACTCATGGATATCTCAAGGGTATATCAGGGTATGTATAAGAAACGGTTTTCAGTTTGTACAAGGGTCAGGTATCAAACCAGTAATGATTTTTCAGGATATGGTTCTTTGATCTTACTAAGTATGATTGGGGTATAAAAGTTTTTTGTGTTTTCAAACCATTTTATTCTGGTGTTTGGTGTTTGGTAGTTAAGCATTTGGGAAATAGTATCATATTTGTGTGGTTTGGTGTCTGAGGATCAACAAAGGAAGGTTTACAATGAACAAGGCTTACGGCTCAAGATCAAGAAAAATCAGGGATTCAAGGGTAAATAGTTAATGCACTTGCAATGTAAACAAGAGTTATTTTGAATAATAGCGATATGTTATGAAACAGTTCGTAAACATTGGTAATATATATCTTGAAGCAAAGTTCAGAAATACTTGCCTTACAAGGCTTTATAACTATTACTGATCAATTTTGGACCAACTCTGCCGCTTAGGCTTTTACGTCCAACCACTATGTCACTCTGGATTCGACCTTGGCACTCAGGTCTTCCTGTTGAAACTCTACTGAACTCGTCAATTGACCACTAGGTTATCTTTAGTCCATCGTCCACTTTCAGGTTCTCGATCATAACCTACAGGGTCGAAATGCCCTACGTTAGACATCTAGGTATGCTTGACATATTCTCGATACTAATTCTTACCCAACGATATTCAAACCCGACTCATAATTATTCATATTAGAATAACACAAAACACAATTAGGGTTCATATTCTCGAAATCGATCCAGTGTTCATTTTTAGAAAATACGTATACTCGTCATTTTACGAAATTAGGGTTACTCTGTTTTGGCCAAAACATACAACACAACATACAATCAGGTTACGTATATGTATTTACTTATACTCGCTCGACGTCCCGATAACCCTCGGATACGCTTCCCGTATTTTCATAGTTTGATTTTCCGGAAATCGGACAGCGTCCCCTTTGTTTATCGGACTACTCGTCGAAACATCATCGACGTCAATAACACAAATCACAATCCAATTCGAACCACGACAACCAGTTATAACTTACAAATTCCAATCACCGATACAATTTAGTTATTAATTATTATTACCCGCATGTTTATATTTTTATTTGTAGGACTCAGAAACGATTCATCATTGTCCACCGTCGGCTCGCCGAGGCTCATCGCCGACGGCGGCAAAATTTTCGGGGCACCCAATTATTCGGGTTCCAACACAAAAATTCCACCAATTAATTCAGTTAAAACCAATCGCACAAAATTATTTATATCATGAATCGTAGTCATAATTCCCTGCAATTAAAATAATTACACGGATTAATTCAAATTACTGAACCGGAATACAACCAACAGAACAAGGTAACAGAACAGGGTTACACGCGCACAACGCGCCACAACACGAACATCGCAAAGCTATCAAGAACACAGGGACGGCCGGAAAGTTCAAAGCCACGCACCCAAACTTCACCCACATAGACACACACATACACGAACTGTATACACACATCAATACACATACATACAATCACGTATGTATACATATACATATAACATCATAGATGAATCGATTAGCAATCGAAACAAAAAGGCTGGAAGTAGTTACCGGCATAAGGAGTAATAAGAAGGAACGACAACAAGAAAAGAAAGGAAAGACTGAGAGAGATTGATAATAGAGAGAGCGGAGAGAGAGTAGAGTGAGAGAGAGAGGACGAGAGATGAGAGATTGAGAGACTACAGATTGATGTTTACCATCTCCAACGACTCACTCCTCTGTTTCGTTTAATTACACGGCACGTGTCCCGTTTAATGGACACGTGTCGTGTCCTGGCTGATTACGAACCGATTCGTATCATTTTAATCGATTTTAACGGTAAAATCTGCAAATAATTATTACCCAAACCGTACCTAAAATAATCCTAAAATTTTCTAAAAAATCCCGAAACTAATGAAATAGAATTTTTTATAATTTTTAAAATATTTTTGAAATGTAACTCGTATCCCATTTCAAAATTAACGAATCGAGCTGTATTTTAAATAAATTTAGAAATTTACGAAAACAATCTTAAGATGTTACAAATATCCCGAAGTAAATAAAAACGTAAATTTTGAAATTTTAAAATAATTTCTGAAGCGCGAATTATACCCGCTTTTTAACAATTAACGAAACAACGCGCAGGTAAAATTAATCGCGAAAATTTCCAAAATAATTTTAAAATTATCAGAATATTCCAAACTTAAATAAATATGAGTTTCATAATTTTTGAAGAATTTTAGAATTAAATATGGATTTTACCAATAAACATACTCAGAAAATCATTTAAAGATAAATAATTAATGAAATATTGATTTCTCAATTTTATAAAATCCTAAAAATAATTATTGTAATTATAAAATCATAAAAATAATTTTTGAAACATTCCCAATATTTATGCAAATAAATTTGCACCAAATCCACTTTGGAAAATAAAAACAATCCAATACGACTCCATAATTAATCACACGAACAACCCGGTATATTATAAATTACACCTATACAATAATCAACCAACATCTAGTGGTCAAAACCAATACACATATTTTATTTTAATAATTTCCGTAATAATCACATATTTAAATAATTCAAAAACACACGAGCCGTTATAATTATAACTATAAGTCTTACTTTATGCTTTACTAATTAGACCAGAATTCCCAAATATTACAGTACATCAATTTAACCTGATTTCATCCCACGCTCTTCTGTTATATGAGCAGAGCTTTCATTTGAACAAAATTGTGGCCCTGAAATTGCACCACTAGCAAATTCTCCTCCCGTAACAGGGCAGCCAAAGACATGACAAATTCACACATATATTGTGCACACAGTTCTTGCTAACAACTCCACTACTTTATCATAACTCTGGTTCGAAAGTGAAATATCCTTGAGATGTCTCACATCTTGCTTCTGACACACCAATTTTTGTTCAAAATCCCTTCCACTTTCTTCAAATTCAACTCGCTGAAACTTCTTAATTTCCAATTCCAACTCACCCAAAAACCTCAATTTCACCATATAATTTAGCCGCCGAATTCACATATGTAACACCTCAGTCCCAAATCGAGGAGATTTGGGATTTTTGTTCAGTTTTTAAGGCAAAGTACTACTAGTACTATGTGCACCAACAAATCGTGATCTTTTGGGGGGCATGTGGTGGGCTTGTTGTTTATCCAAATTGACTGCATCTGGGACAGGTAAGTTTCGACTTATTTCAGACTCGAAATCAGGGACTTGACCCGATTTTCAAAAAATGCTCGGAATTTGATCCGGATTGTCACATCATACTCCTCCATTTTATGGATCATTCCCTCCGTATCCTTCACCAAAAACCCCATTCTGTCACTTCAATCACCCCCTTACAAAATCCCCAAACACACTCAAACCCTTGCGGTGCAGGCACAAAACACTTTCTCCCCGATTTCGAAACCACCTCAGCCACTCGATTTAATTCATTGCGTTTTTCATCCAAGGGAGGCTCCAAGATAATCTTCCATCCATTATACTATTTTGCTTTAATTTTTACACTAAGATAATGTAAAAATTACATTATTTTCAAATTCAACTTCAACCCACCAACAACAAATTTTACACTATTTTGTACTATATACATTATTTTATTACTAGAGTATAAAATTAAAGTTAAAAGTAATAAAGCGGTAGGATATAAATGGAACAAGTACAGGAGGGCAATGGAAATATAAAAATATACAAAAACTCTAAAAATTTAGAGTGACACTAAATTTGATGTAACTTGGTGTAATACCAAAATAGTGCAATTTTTAGAGTTGGATTGGAAAAGAGTTTTACATCAAAATAACGTAAAAGTGCATTTCTAGAATTGGATTGAAGATGGTTTAAAAGCAACTCCAATGGTTGGCACCCCTGAAAGGGTGCCAACTTCGTCACATAATCAAAAATATTATATTTTAAATTCTCTCTCTTCCATATTATTTTTAGCATCTTTTTTTAAAAAAATACTCCAATGGTTGGCACACCAAGATGTCAACTTTATTAATTTAATAAAAAAAATACTTAATATAAATATATTAGAGAATTGATATTTTATACATCATTGGGACCACAAATAAAGTTGACACCCTAGTTTATGGGATGCGAACTTTTGACACCCCAAGTTGACATCCCATGCCAACTCATTTAGCATCCGATGTCAAGCCACGTAATGCCACATGGCATTGACACCCTTCATTGGAGTTGCTCTCGTTGAAAAGCCTCATCATTTGACGCCGAGGCCTTTACACCATCAAAACTAAAAATCTCACCTTTAAGCTTAACAATTTCATTATCAACAAGAGACTTATGGAAAATAACAGTTTTCGACACCACATTGGTTAACTTCAAAAGAAAGAATTCCAATAATTTCTTTAGGTTCTTGATTTTTATTACCTTTTTTTTGGAGCTTCATGTAAAAAGGCTTGATTGACATTTGCATTAACTTGGCTCCTCATCTTCATTAAGGCTCAACCACCATACTGAACTTATATTTGTTACAAAAATTAAAGATCTTCAAACAAAATTAAAAAAAATTCAAGCCCCCGTTTCTAATTATACTGCTATCTGCAAAAAAATTAAAATGGGCCTCCAAAAAAACTGAAAAAGATACAATTTTAGCAACAAATTCAAACCCCTACTCTGATTATACTACTATTTCTGCAAGAACATTAAAATGGGCCTCCAAGAAAATGGAAAAAGTTGCAATCTTTACAATCTTTAGCAACAACTGGACCTTATTAGAGCTCAGCCCAAAAAAATGTCAAAAAATCAAGCACCAAGAAAATGAAAAAGTAACAATTTTTAGCAACAATATAGCTGATTAGAGCTCAACCCATGTAAGATTCTTGAAAAAACAAGCACTTGGGAAATGAAAAAGGAACAATTTTTAGCGACACTGGGACTGATTAGAGCTCAGCATGAGAAAAAAAAGGTGTTAAATAAGTTGAAGTGTTTTTGTACAGGAAAACATGCTGAGGACTAGTTGGAGTTGACTGAAAAAGACTCTAAAACTGTTTCTCCACGTTACAAACACGACACGATAAAACGAAACGACACGATATAAATGGATATGTGTTCAGCTTTTTGCTACACGAACAAGAAAGTACACTACACGAAAAAACACTAAATCTAAACGGGTACGGATATATATTTACCCTTGGATACACGACACGACAGGAAAGTACACGAAATAATAAATTTATTAATAATTTATTAATATTTATATATCCAATTATATAAATATACATATTACTTTAATATTATATGTATATATACATAAAATTCATATATTTTTATAAAAATATATCCAAAAATTTACCGTTATATGTATATCTATATATAAATATATATCTAAAATAATATCCAACTATATAATATTTTATATATTTATTAATTAATTTATTTATTTTTATACACGAAATGTTCACGAAACGATGAGTTACAGTCCTTACGGATATGTGTTTACCCTTGTATACACGAATGCTAAACGAGTCGAATATGTGTTTGCCCTTCATTATACGAAACACGAAAGTACTTGACACGAAAGTATACGAACGACAAGAATTGCAAGCTCCGTACTGTACAATGCTTTTGTGCATAAGCTGTGCATTCATCTTTAAAATTATATGGGTCTTGTTCCCTTCATCCACATAAACTTTATCTAACACACTATTTAGAGGCGTCAGATCTATATTTCAAGGGTCTAGATTCAATCTTTTTTTTAACCCCGCGGAAAGCAAAAAACCTTTTCCGTGAAAAATATCTGCGGAACTTTAAAAAAAGATCGAATTTGAACTCTTAAAATATAAATGTAAGGGTTCTGGAGTAATGTGTTAAATAAGGCTTATCCGGTCCCCGGATGTTAGAGATTAAAACCCTAAAATTATATACCGGTATCAAGTGTCATTTCTCATTTGTTGTCTGCCTGTACTTTGTAAATCATAAGGCCTGAACTTGCTTGTGGGAGTAACTTCTCAATTTAGACAATCAATGTTTTAACAGAATTACAAATAGAAGCTTGCAATCTTGTTGTACACACAGTTCTTAAAATTTTAAGCAATGCTTAAACTTTGTTTCCTTTGTGGTCCTGTAACCAAGGACCTCTCGGCTCTCCCCACAGAATAATAGACAACTTTTTGAAAAACTGTAAAGTCCAGTTACTTTTATAGACTAACCTAAGGTCATGTGGCATTATGGTCCAGTATCTGCATGTTAAAATTCCAGATGTGGAATATGTTCTGGCTGATACTGTTCTATCCATTAGCATGCTAAGGCTCTTGTATGTTCTTTATGTACTCGGACTTTTTAACCGCTTAATTTTGCAGAAACTCGTTTAAGTGTTGGTTTAGTAGGATTAAGGTGATGTGTTTGATAACAGTTGAAAGTACAGTTAAATGGCATAAGATCTTGTTGGAGCCTTCGTCTACTACCTTAAGGTTTTAGATGGACTGATTGCTTAACATGGTATTAGAGCTCGATAGTTACTTCACAAGTACGAGGAAGAGGAAGGTTGTGAAATATCACACCCTGATTCACTCTATTGATAGATAAGAAGAGAACAACAAAACAGCAAAACTCCAAACCACATATAATGTACACGCTTATCATCATCAGGTAAATAACATAGCTAGCTAGCTAGCTAGCTCGCACTTACTCTAGCTAGCCTTTTCATGTATTAACTAACACTTGTCGTCTGCAATGATATTCTTCCCCATGTTATCCATCTCTATCACAGGCTTAGCCTTCTGTGGCTTGTACCACATTGCACATATAATGTATATCACAAAGTTTACCACGCTAAGTATAGACAGGAGACCGTAGAAATAGTCCAGTCTTCCGAAATTTATGTTATCAGCAAGCCATCCATGTCCATCACTAGTTCCTGTCACCTTCTTCACTACTGAGACCAAGAAACTACTCAAGAAAAACCCGAGAGAGAGTGTGGTGAGGAATAGCCCGGTGCTCATTGTTTTCATTCCTTTAGGTGATTGAGTTATGAAGAAATCAAGCTGACCCGTGTATATGAAAGCTTCTCCAGAACCTACAAGAAAGAATTGCGGGATCAGCCAAAACACACTTATTGGCAGGACTGGAGTGTTGCGCCCTGCATCGTCTGCAACTGACAATCTTTTCATCTCAACTAGTGCTGCTACACCCATTCCTACTGTGGACATGATCAGGCCTACTGCAATACTTTGCAAACTACTGAAACCTGGAGGGAATAAAGTAGCGTTATTTAAGTAAGTCGACAATAGTAAACAATACTTAGACATGTGTTCATTTTTTTGGATGAAGGATGTGAAGATGTACCTGGCTTTCCTTTCCATTTTCTCCAGATTGGCATGATGACTCGGTCATTGAATGCAAGCGTAACTAAGATGGCTGCAACAAAGAAGACGGTAAGAGAGCCTGCTGGGATTTGGAAATTTCCTATATATCTATCCATGGTGGATGCTTGCTGAACCGAGAAGGTTATCATTTGAGCATATGCAGTCCAGAATATGATGGTTGTGGCCCAAATTGGTAGTAGTCTCGCCATCATTTTCACTTCTTCCACCCTTGTTACTGAGCATAGTTTCCATGGATTTGGAGCAGAAGTAGGGCAACTTTTATCAAAATCTCCCTCTGCAACTATTGCAGCCTTATCCAAGAAACTGTGGCAACACAACATATAAATCTGATTAGCCAACATCGTACTTTTATTAATCAAACGTATGTTTGATGTGCAGACAATTTTAGAAGGCTTACTGAAACTGATCTGTGTGATGAATCCTGGTAGCTTCGGGAGAATCCTCGTATAAAAAATTAACATTGTAGGGAAGCTCTAACTTCCTCTTACTTGAAGCAGCTGCAATAACTTGGAATATGCAGACTATGGGACTTCCAACACTCTTCTTATACCTGTATCTTTTACTTCCTGAGAAAAATATAAGGATTGCTACTATCATTGCGACTGAACAAAGACCGTATCCCAAGCTTCGATCCACTTCATCTTGGATGTATACAAGAACGGTGACTGCCATCAAAGTTCCCATGCTAATAAAAAAGAAAAACCTGTTGAAGAAAAATGCCCTTTGGGCCTTTTCTTTCTCATTATTCTCATCAAATTGATCAGTTCCAAATCCCGAAACACTGGACTTTAGTCCACCAGTCCCAAGTGCAATCAAGTACAAAGCAATGTATAGAGCTCCCATTTGGAACTCATTTGCCTGTTTGCAGTTGTTCAGATCAGTAGAATGGCAAGGTGGTGGGCGAAATTTTCTCAGTTTGGTTGATAATGCTAGAGCACCAGTACCCTGAAACATCATAAATATCAGCTTCTTGACATAGAAGCATGCTTCAGGGCAAGAAAAAATAGAAGTTAGATTTAACTACAGCTCACCAGTGTCTGGATTACTGCAAAGACCGCGATGGTCTTGTATCTGCCAAGATAAGAATCGGCTAAAAAGCCTCCAAGTAAAGACAGAAGAAAACAAGTGCCCATAAAATCTGTAACAATATTGGCTGAAGCTGCACTTGGAAGGTGCATTACTTCACCCAAGTATGTCACAAGGTTTACAGCTATTCCCATTGTTGAAAGCCTCTCGCATATTTCAATACCTGTTAGCAAGAATCACAAAGTATTGTTCTTAGTATGTTTTCAAGAAAATTCACATTATTGTGTTGATTAATCGTAGTTTTCTTAGTGAAAAGCAAAGATAGATTCACTTTCAAAAGAACATAAATCAGTCAAAAAATTGTATAGGCCCTTCATTCCGAGATGCTACTAGGTAATAGGTCCTTGGAAAATAACCGGAAAATGTTGGGGAATGAGAATCTTTGAAGTATTATACATGGATAAGCGTATCAGAATATCTGACATGAAGTGTTAACCAGAGAAGGAATGTCATGAACAAAGCATTTATACTGAGTTTTGATATACAAGGCCCCACTAATACTCCCACCCCTAACGAAGAAAGGTAACCGAAAAGAGAATAATTTGATCTATCTTCATCACTTCCATGTTAAAAAAGCGCGAATGCAGCAATGGCTGATTGAAATGCAGTTCAGCTAATAGACCGTCGTATCATCATGAACATCTAGTTTTGAGATTTAAACTTGAGTACGTATAATACACTACCTTTTTCGTAAAAAATATTAGTACAATGAGGCTGAGGCAAGTAAACAAACCTAGCACAAGTGCAGCAGGCACCCAACCACCAGTTCTAGACCTATCAGCAGGATTTCCCTTATAGTCTACAGCATCAGGAACTGTCAAACTCATCTTCTCCTCCTGAGAGACAAAGACAAGCAGTTGCATATATGTTAGATAGCTAGTAAATTATGAAAGTAAACAGAAATTTTATCTAATCAGCACAAGCTGGGAGAGATGATGAGCTACTAGTTAACTAACCATTTCTCAGACTCCTGATCAAAACAAAGAGCCTTGAATACTTGACAAGGAAACTCGAAAACTACTCAGTGTCAGTGATATTTCTCTCTGCTTTCTTACTTGTTCAACTGAGGAAACTTGCTCCTTTTATAGGCATTCTTGTAACATAAAGTGAATCTCCACTATTGGCTTGGGACATGCACTGATTGGCAGAGATTAGGCCTACCGCATTTTGCACAGAAAGTTTAGCCTGTGTACATTATTCTAAAATTTTAGGATAATAAGAAAACCACAAGGTGATGTTGATTTGTGAATTGAAAGGTAGATTGAATTCTTGGTATGCATTAATGCAATAGCAAATAGCTTGTTTACCACCTCTAATAACTTCTATGGTAAGGATTTGTTATGGAGTTGTGAACCACATTTCTACACCATATGTTATGAGTTTTAAGTGCTTTTTTTGCCCCACAAATAACACCTCTGAACCCCCTTTTGCTTCCTTTTTGAATAGACCATACTGGACATTAGAACAAGGTTCAAATTACACTAGCCTGATCACACAATCCTAAAGGCCTTGCAAAAAATCGACATGAAATACATGTTATTACAGAGTCGTATATCATTTCCAAGAATGTATGAGGGCGGTTTTGTTGTCTCAGTAATGAATCTATCAGAGTAGTGTCAAATTGGCCAAGTTAACAAGTAAATGTCAGCAATATTGTGCAGAAACTTCCTGCTCAATTTTTCAAGCCTCCGCGATAAGCACAATATCTTTTTTATTCCCTCATTACATCATATTCACCTTTCCCTCGGAGAAGTAACATTCACGTTTCAGTTGATGTTGTAATTGTGTCTCTGCTTTAACAGCAAGCTTAATGTTAGCTTTGTGAATTCTAGCAGATAAAACTATCTTTCTACAGAATAGCTTCCACGTATCCAACAAAAGTCATTCTAAACGAAAATGAAAGAGATTATTCGTCTAAAACTCTCTGTAATAGCCTGATTAATGTTGTTGTCCAACAACATGCACCTGCAGCACTCATAGTTCAGCATCTTTAGATAGCCCTACATATTCTTATACATCCGAGTTAGTAAAAGTGGTCGCGATTATCACATGTAAACTCATAACTAATGGCCAGAAACAGAAACAGAAGTCAGCTTGGTGGGGATGTCTTTCATTTTGTTCATCCCTTTCATCTTCCAAAAAACACCCATAAATCGTAATTACTGAAAACAGAATAAAATTAGTGGAAAGTTGAAAACATCTCATTATGTCCTAATCTTCTGAAAACAAAACGCTTGCTTTCTTGCTAGCTACCTCGCGATTTTCCCTAGTTCATGTAATTAAGCTAAAGTGATCACTTCACAGGCACATACATCGCATTAGCGTGTGTCGTGTTAGGTGTACAGACCATAATGCACCAGCACACCAGAAATGCCCATCAACCACTACTGCAACATAGAACATGAGCAACTATCCCTACTGCATATTAAATAACTGTTTAAGATCCTATCTTTTCGAGTCATTCTTATTGCATGATGATCTTTTCGCCCTGTTTTCTCCACTAGTATTTTCTTTAACATAAATTACAAGTTTTTTCTCCAAAAGTAAATATTAGATTAGTTGATTCTTAAGCTCCCAGCACAAGGGAGAAGTATCTTTATGAAATTTTAAGCAGTGCTTCCACTAAATTATGATATTCTTTTTCCCTAGCATCAAATTTTGCTAAATTATGCCTTCAAAAGTTTTTTGCATCAGTATATTATTTTTATTAGTATCACTTTCAGTTGCCTTCCATTCACATACATTGAACCGCATGTATTCCCAAATGGTATTTGGTTGATTCTCCCTCTGTACCGATAGGTTACTAACATCGTTGTTGGATACGAAGTTTAATAAAGATGAAAAAATGGGCGTAAGTTAAATATGTTATTTTTACGAAAGGTTGAGAAATGAACGTGACATTCTAACATTGAAAGTGTTAAATCTATTGGAACGGAGAAAGTATTATATATATTGAGGAGTCGAACTCTTGAACTTTCTCAAGGGAAACAAGAGCTCAACCTCTGTATCATCAGTCAGTGCTCTTCTCTTGATAAAATTACGAACAAACAAAGAAGTCAGCTACTACAGATTTGGTCTTTTATAAGTGGTATCTAACATCTATACAAGACTGGTACGTGTTGAATAACATAAGATCTGTATGAGTCAACTCTGACGCCTTAAGATTTTAGATAATTTGATTATATACCTTATTGGTATCAGGTTCTATATGTTGTGTGTCTGTCAATCAGTACGAAACGTATCGTACGATTGAGAGAATGTTGAATAACATAAAATCGTGTTTGGGCCTTATTTCGACACCTTAAAATTTAAAATGAGCTAGTGTGCTTGCTATATTTATCTATGCATGATATAAGGAATTCCGGTGATAGCAAATTATTGTTACAACGTAAACGTAGTACGATGCAAAATAAGATTTTTATTACGAAAAAATTTAGGTTTGTGGTATGCTGCAATAGTAATTTGTGCTGCAATAGTAATTTGTGAGGAGCTTATGCCCCTAACTATCAAATGCAGATAATTATAAGCTAGATAGGTTTTTAGCAACACCTAATATTCGGATAACCAGTGAAATAAAGGTAAACGTACCCAAAGATTCGACTATGAAATGACATTGAAGAATAGGGCTGTAATTCGGGCCGAGCGAGCCGAATTTCGAGCCGGGCGTAATTTGAGCCGAGATTAATCGAGTTGAGCCGAGATTAATCGAGTTGAGCCGAGCCGGCTCGTTTAGTTAAACGAGCCTAAATCTCTGTCTGAACTCAACTCATTTAATTTCACGAGTCGAGTCGAGCTGGCTCGTTTAGCTAAACGAGTCAGTTTTAACGAGTAGGGCGAGTCGGCTCGTATAATTTTACATTTAATCGAGCCTAAACCTCTACCCGAACTCAGCTCGTTTAATTTCATGAGTCGACCCGAGCTGACTTTAGTAATTAAACGAGTCGGAACCTCTGCCTGAACTCGGCTCGTTTAACTAAACAAGCCGAGTCGAGCCCACTTAAACGAGCTCGCCCGGCTGACTCGCGAGCTCGTCCGGCTCGAATTACAGCCCTATTGAAGTAGACCAAATCACTTTCTTTAGCAGCAACAATTGCAGTTGCACTATCAGACTCTGATAAGAGATAGCTACTTAAGTAATAACGGGGCATTCGTCCATTTAAATCTTAACTGGTGTTTGTAACGTGTACGTGTATGCACTACTAGAAAAACTGTTGGAAAATATGGGTATAAGTCCCATATTGGTAAGTCATATTTTTGAGTATTATGACTAAAAGATGTGTGAGATATGATGATATTCTCTTAATAATGGAAATTATTATTTTCCATTAGAATTTGGCTCAAATATTATGGCATAAATTGATTTGATTTTGTTTCAGATTAATTGATATGGTGTATGTCTTGATATATTCAATCTGATTCTGTTTCAGATTATTTATGAAATAGAGTAGCTTGCAAGTATTACACCGATTCCATAATTAATGATATTTAATTATGGAAAAGAGTAGCGCACAAGTCTATCTACACCTATATAAACACCTCTAAGGCGTTAGGGTTAGACACACCAAAAACATATTCGTCTCTAAACACAAATCTCTCTCTCTCGGTGATAGTTTCGTGCCCGTTCAAGCTCGCTGAAGGTGCTCGTTATCCGTAACGCCGCCGCTACCTCGTTTTATCCTGGGAGGCTATCGACTCGCACATACGGTGAGAGGCGAAATAGCTTTAAGGAGACAGTTTCAACTGGACTCGAGGATCTCTCTTCTGTTTATATCTTTTCTTCCTCCGTTTGATTTCGTTTACTCACGCACACACTTGTTTGATTATTTGTATTAATCGCAGATTGTTTTCACAATCTTAAAGCTATTTATTTTATATACATCTGTGACTGATACATCTGTATCTGCTTGTTTTGTTGAGTAACAGATCGATGGAGAACCAAACTGTGAACGATTCGATGAACATGACGGCTGATCCCAACGCACAGATCACTGGATCTGATGGGGTTCACCAGCAGCCGATTAACCCTAACGCACGGATCGTACGATCTGATGGGGGTCAAACGCCTGTTGGACATGTGCCTTCGGGACATGTGCCTTCGGGACATGTGCCTGTGGGACACACTGTCATTGGACAGTTTAGTGTTCCTCTTGGACAGATATCGGCAGGATTCACTCCTCCGATCATACCTGCGGTGCCTACTGGTGTGCATACACCTGTAGTACAGACGCACGTACCATCTGTTCCACCCGTGGTGCCTGCTGCACCTGTTATGCCAACTGTGCCTGCTGCACATGCTGAAAAACCTGAGAAGTTCAACGGAACGAACTTCAAACGTTGGCAACAAAAGATGCACTTTTATCTGACCACGTTGCATATGGATCGCTTCCTTAAGGAAGAACCACCGTTGCTCACTGCTGAGAGTAACATGCAGACTGTGTATGCTGCTGATGCTTGGAAGCACTCCGACTACATCTGTCGGAACTATGTGTTAAATTGTTTGTCTGACTCGTTGTATAACGTATACAGCGCAAAGCCAACAGCTAAGGTCTTATGGGAGTCACTTGACCATAAGTATAAAACCGAGGACGCTGGGGCAAAGAAGTGGATTGTTGGCCGCTTTCTTGATTATAAGATGGCAGACTCTAAGACGGTGGTCAGTCAGGTGCAGGAACTGCAGGTGATCATTCATGACATTCATGCTGAGGGAATGGTCATAAGTGAGTCTTTCCAAGTTGCTGCTGTTATTGAAAAGCTTCCACTTGGATGGAAAGATTTCAAGAACTACCTTAAGCACAAGCGAAAGGAGATGTCTATGGAGGATCTTATTGTTAGACTTCGTATTGAAGAAGACAACAGAGGGTCCGAGAAGAAAGTTAACGTTGCCACTGAGAAGGCAAACATGGTGGAGCATGCTCAAAGCTCCAAGCCCAAGAAGGCTAATTCTGGTAAAGGGGCAAAGCTGGCACCCAAGGGAGGGATTTCGAAGTCGAAATTTCAAGGGAAGTGCTACAACTGTGATAAAGTTGGTCATAGGTCTTCTGACTGCAAGAAGCCCAAGAAGCCCAACAAGAAGAAAGAAGCAAACATGGTAGAGAATATCTCCAAGGAGATGGGTGACATAGACCTCTGTGCTACGGTCTCTGAAGTGAACCTGGTCGGTTCTAATCCACGTGAATGGTGGATTGATACTGGTGCTACTAGGCATGTTTGCTCAGACAAGGCGGTTTTCTCTAGCCTCAAAGCTTCCGATGCTGGTGAGAAACTCTACATGGGGAATTCAGCAACTTCTACCATTGAGGGTGAAGGCATGGTGATCCTGAAGATGACCTCTGGGAAGAATCTGACTTTGAAGAATGTACTTTATGTGCCTGATATTCGCAAGAACCTTGTGTCTGGTTCTCTGTTGAATAAGCATGGCTTTCGCATTGTAATAGAGTCAGATAAAGTTATTTTGTCTAAGAGTGGTATGTTTGTAGGCAAGGGTTATTTAACTGATGGGCTTTTTAAGCTCAATGTAATGTCCGTTAAGGACGATAATGAAATGAAGAATTCTTCTGCTTACTTGCTTGAGTCTCCTAATTTATGGCATGCTAGATTAGGACATGTAAATTATGACACTTTACGACGTTTAAGTGCAAAAGAATACATACCTAAACTTACTATCGATCCAAAACATAAGTGTGAGACTTGTGTTGAGGCAAAATTAACGAGATCATCATTTAAACGTGTGGAAAGGAACACCAAAGTGCTAGACCTAATACATAGCGACATATGTGATTTAAAATTCGCTCCAACAAGAGGAGGAAACAAGTATTTTATTACATTCATTGATGATTGTACAAAATACTGCTATGTATATTTGTTGAAAAGCAAAGACGAAGCTATAGATAAATTTAAAATCTATAAGGAAGAAGTTGAGACACAACAAACTGAGAAAATCAAAACGATACGAAGTGATCGTGGAGGTGAATATGTTGAACCGTTTGGGGAATTCTGTTCACAACATGGTATAATCCATGAGGTCACTGCACCATACTCCCCTCAGTCAAATGGTGTGGCTGAAAGGAAGAATCGCACTCTGAAAGAGATGATGAATGCGATGTTGTTAAGCTCTGGGCTCCCACAATCGATGTGGGGAGAAGCCATCTTAAGCGCAAATAATATTTTAAATATTACGATGCGCAAGAATAAGGATGTAAGTCCTTATGAAATGTGGAAGAAAAAGAAACCAAGTTACCAACACCTGAAAGTGTGGGGGTGCCTTGCAAAGGTACTGATCCCTACACCGAAGAAGGTGAAGATAGGTCCTAAGACTGTGAATTGTGTCTTCATCGGATATCCTCCACACAGCACTGCATATCGGTTTCTTGTTCATGAATCCAAGATTCCTGATATTCAAAAGAATACCATTATGGAATCAAGAAATGCCTCATTTTTTGAGACGATGTTTCCCTGTAATCCAGGAAACCAACAACCTACGACGTCTAAACGATCTCATGAGTCTGTAGATGACGATAATGAGAGTGACGAAAGTGAAGACGAAAATGTGGGGGTAGTGAGAAGGAGCAAAAGACAACGAACGGAGAAATCCTATGGGTCTGATTTTATGACCTATTTGCTCGAAGAAGGTGACCCAAAAACTTATAAGGAGGCGGTTACCTCACCTGATGGACCTATGTGGAAAGAGGCCATCAAGAATGAAGTTGATTCAATTATGCAAAATCATACTTGGGAATTAGTGGACTTGCCAACTGGTTGCAAACCATTAGGTAGCAAGTGGGTTTTCAAGAAGAAGTTGAAAACTGATGGCACTATTGATAAGTATAAGGCCAGACTTGTAATTAAAGGATACAAGCAACAAAAAGGCCTTGATTACTTTGATACATATTCTCCTGTAACGAGAATAACGTCCATAAGGATGATGTTTGCTATTGCTGCAATGCGTAATCTAACTGTACATCAAATGGATGTGAAAACAGCTTTCCTAAATGGAGACATAGATGAAGAAATCTATATGGAACAACCTGAAGGGTTTGTTGTCCCAGGACAAGAAAGGAAAGTGTGTAGATTGGTGAAATCATTGTATGGTTTGAAACAAGCGCCTATGAAATGGCATGAAAAATTTGATGAGGTCGTGCTGGCCAATGGTTTTAAAATCAATGAATGTGATAGCTGTGCCTATTACAAGGATAACGAGAACAGCTATGTCAAGGAGAATGACAATGGCTATGTCATGATGACACTATATGTAGATGATCTACTTATTGCTGGAAGCAATGATAAAGTTATCAAATCTACAAAGGACATGTTGAAATCAAGGTTCGACATGAAAGATATGGGACTAGCAAATGTAATTCTGGGAATTCAAATTTCTAGAACATCAGAGGGTCTCGCATTAAGTCAACCACATTATGTTGACAAGATCCTTGAGAAGTTTCTTAAGGATGACTTTGAGAAAGCTAGGACACCTGTAGATATGACTTTGCACCTATCCAAGAACAAAGGTGTAGCTGTTTCCCAATTGGAATACTCGAGGATAATTGGTAGTCTGATGTACCTCATGAGTTGTACAAGACCAGACATTGCATACTCAATTAGCAAGTTGAGTAGGTTTACGAGTAATCCGGGAGCTGATCACTGGAAAGCGATTATAAGGGTACTAAGGTACTTGAGGGGAACTCGAGACTATGGACTGCACTATGGCAGATACCCAGCAGTATTAGAAGGATATACTGACGCAAATTGGATATCTAGCAAGAAAGCACTTAAGTCTACGAGTGGCTATGTGTTTACATTAGCTGGAGCGGCAATATCATGGAAATCCTCAAAACAAACGGTGATAACTCATTCCACGATGGAAGCTGAGTTTGTGGCACTAGATAAATGCGCCGAAGAGGCTGAATATCTACGTCAGTTTCTGGAGGATATTCCAAGATGGCCAAAGCCTGTAACTGCAATAGGGATTCACTGTGATAGTCAATCCGCTATTGGCAGAGCACAGAGCACGATGTATAATGGAAAGTCTCGTCATATACGACGACGACACAGTTCCATTAGACAATTGATCTCAACCGGAATTATCACTATTGACTATATACCGTCAAAGGATAATATCGCGGATCCACTAACCAAAGGGTTATCAAGAGAAGTGGTTGAGAAATCATCGAGAGGGATGGGCCTTAAGCCTATTGCTTAACGGCATCATGGTGGACACCCAACCATTGCTGACTGGAGATCCCAAGAACTTGGTTCAATGGGACAACTAAATCATGATGACCAAATCACTGTGGGGGTAACCCCTGGCCTGTTCCTATGATGAGGAAACAGTGAGACCCGTAAGGTACGAGGTTAAGCTTTGAGCCTTTAATGATCTTTGATGAATACGTGGAGCTCAGGAGTGAACGCATGGAATTCAGTTGAGTAAACGCGGGTTACTCTATAAGATAAAGATCACCTATGTGGGAGAGAAGTGGGGCCGCTTCAAAGGAGAATTGCGAGGCACAATTCTTTAGAAACTTCTGCAGAACCAGGACGATGTTCCATGGCCAAAATGGACATACTCATGAGAGCTGAACGAGTCAGAAACGATATAGTGATAAGTATATCATCGTTTACATAAACGGTCGAACAGTTCAAGGACAAGCACGTCTACTGTCTACCAGTAAAGTCGGTATGCTTACTCGAGCGAAGGTTCAAGGAGCATTCTCTACCTATCGTATGCTATATCTGATCGAAGAAACTATCACCAAGTCAAACTCCGTGTCTGTCTGTCTGTCTGTCTGGTGTGTGCTACTAAGATTACCAATCTCACCCATGTGGGGGATTGTTGGAAAATATGGGTATAAGTCCCATATTGGTAAGTCATATTTTTGAGTATTATGACTAAAAGATGTGTGAGATATGATGATATTCTCTTAATAATGGAAATTATTATTTTCCATTAGAATTTGGCTCAAATATTATGGCATAAATTGATTTGATTTTGTTTCAGATTAATTGATATGGTGTATGTCTTGATATATTCAATCTGATTCTGTTTCAGATTATTTATGAAATAGAGTAGCTTGCAAGTATTACACCGATTCCATAATTAATGATATTTAATTATGGAAAAGAGTAGCGCACAAGTCTATCTACACCTATATAAACACCTCTAAGGCGTTAGGGTTAGACACACCAAAAACATATTCGTCTCTAAACACAAATCTCTCTCTCTCGGTGATAGTTTCGTGCCCGTTCAAGCTCGCTGAAGGTGCTCGTTATCCGTAACGCCGCCGCTACCTCGTTTTATCCTGGGAGGCTATCGACTCGCACATACGGTGAGAGGCGAAATAGCTTTAAGGAGACAGTTTCAACTGGACTCGAGGATCTCTCTTCTGTTTATATCTTTTCTTCCTCCGTTTGATTTCGTTTACTCACGCACACACTTGTTTGATTATTTGTATTAATCGCAGATTGTTTTCACAAAAACGTCAATAGGCATCAATTATAAGCCGATGTGAAAAAATGGACCGGTGTCTTAACCCCGGAGACTGCCCTCTGAGAACACTTGTTTTAATCAGATCAGATTTTCTTCTTAGTGGCATGCAAGTATACTTTATGTAAAGATTATGGATCTTAAATCTTATTAGTGTATAAACGCGGGCATCTGTTATTGGATTAGTTATGAATGTGGCTATCCTATTCGATCTTTCTTTGCTTAGTTTATAATTTGTCACTTAGTTTTAAAGCACCAATTAACGTGCTAGCTGGAAAGTTCCTTGTGGGTATCAATGTATCAGGGCAACTAGTCCCTAACATAGAATCATTAGTAATAATCATTCAATTATGATTGTTTATGGATAAGTGAAAATTTTAGAAGGACTATTCTTGATGTGTATTAAGCAACCCGTCACTCTAATACTAAAATTTTAGATGGATTACTTACTTATGTGATTTCAAAACTCGGTTTAGTGAGGGTCTTAGATTGATATCTAGGGTTTTAATTCGGGTCGAGTGTGCCGAGTTTCGAGCTGAGTTTCGAGCCGAGGTTAATCGAGTCGAGTCGAGCTGGCTCGTTTAATTAATCGTGCATAAATCTCTGTCGGAACTCCACTTGTTTAATTTCACGATTCGAGCCGAGCCGACTCTTATAAATAAACGAGCCAGTTTTAACGAGTCGGGCAAGCCGTATCGTTTAATTTGAAACTTAATCGAGACTTAAACCTCTACCCGAACTCAACTCGCTTAATTTCATGAGTCGAGTTGAGCCGAATTGTTAATTTGAACGAGCCGGATCCTCTGCCCGAATTTGGCTCGTTTAGTTAAACGATCTAAACAAGCCGAGTCGAACTCACTTAAACGAATTTGAGCCGGTCGAGCTCGCGAACCGCCCGACTTGAATTACACCCCTATTGATATCGGTATTGATAAATGTTTGATTATGTATGATGTATGTTCAATCAATACGAAATACGATTGAATAGGAAGAGTGTTTCATATCATAAGATGTCTTAGATTAGTATCGGCATTGATTATTGATTACTAATATTATATGTTTGATTATGAATATTCTCTGTTCAATCGGTACGAAACGTATAATTGAAGAGAAATAGTGTTTGATATCAAAAGATCCTCTTTAAAACTTCTTCTAGCATCATAATATCTTAGACGGACCGATTACTTAACGACATGTAATCCGTTAATCTCGGAGTAGATCCAAAAATGGTAGCACTCCACTCTCCGAAGTGCGTACAGATATTTTACTGGGGTGCAAAGAATGGGTCTGAGCACACAATGTTACGACAAATGTCGGACTAAGCAATGCTGTAACGCAACATAAATTTGTATATATCTGAACTTTTGTATTGAAACAGAATGATCATTGCACCACCGTCCAGATGTTGAATCATTTGAGAGTTCATCCTCGACCTCAATAATTGAGCTCTGGATTTGTCAACTCAACACTGCATGTGGATCCTGCTACTTTTCAGCTTTCATTCTAATCATATCCAGAGCTGTACTGGGCTTGTGGACAATAATTTAGACGTCTTCTGGCTTCTTGCTTTCATGCTCATCCAAATATTTCAACCATGTTTACACTATATATGTGCAACGAGTCAGCGATGTACAGATTATATATTTGCATATTTGCGAGTGCAACTAAAATGATCATATACATAAATCTATACAATACTACGATAAGAGAATGTGGTATAATTTAGTATACTTTTTTTATTGTTTTGATTATCATCATTTATAACAGTGAGCAGGACTGTTAGATCCAAATATCAAAATAATATACACTTCCACCGCTAAAGCTCTCAGATTCAAACTCAACCAACAGCAAATATTTATATTATTATTTATAAACTAACAATTCATGCTGCCAATAACAAATATTTATATTATTATTTATAAATATATTAATAAAATAACGATGCAAAAAGAAATTTATTATAAATTTAAAATTAATATAAAAATATAATGAAGACCCCATATTGTAAAGTTATTTTATATAAAACTCAAAGAAGTAATATTTGTTGAAGTTTAAAATGATCAATGTAAATAAGTAATTACAATTATTTATCATAACTAGTATAACATGTGTCTCGCACGGGTCATTTTCTAGAGTTTTTTTATACATCATGCAATTATATTGAAGAAATGGAGATAAGATTTCTCCCCAACAAACTTCATGTCCCCTCTATAACTTTAGGAGTTTTGAATGTTTCCTCACTTTTAGGAGTGAATATTCCATCAACTATTATTATATTATATTTTTTACACGTTATTTTATATTTAATGAATGAAAATAAACAGGACAGTAAGTGTACGTTTAAAACGAAACGATTAAACTTAATCTGTAAAATGCCGTTTGTATGTTTACAAATAAAAAACTAAAAATTAACATATATGTTGAATACAGAGTTGACCAAAATCTTGAATTTTATATTTAAATAAACTATATGTACTATTCTATATTATTACTGAGTTCACTAGTAACTTACAATTAACTTACTCAATTTAAAAAGATAAAAAAATTCATAATCGAAGTCAGAATGACTTGCAATTATAATATACAATAATGTAAAAATTACATTATTGTTGATATTAAAGTTGATTTTAATAAAAAATATTAGTTTTTAAAATTCAACGTATGTATGTACGTGAAAATGTTAGTTTTTATTTACACTGCTATTAACAGAACAAAATTAAGTTATAACATGTAAATTATTGTATGTTACATCTCTTAGTAAATTATGATGATTTCAATTATTTATATGTTAAATATCTGATTTATGTACATGTATAATCATTATTAACATATAGTGAGACAATTGATTACTTAAATAACATGCATCAATAATTATTCAAAACTTAAAATTATGTAATAAATAAATTGCTATAATTTATATATGGTATTCCCATTATCACTAACAAAAAATTCATATCTATTTTTTACGCAACTGAGTATCAATCATGGTTGTAACATAAAAGTGAATTATATATTATTAAGACTTATTATTGATATTCATGATTTTTATGAAGAATTCGAAAAAAAATATTGTAATTATATCGTTATTTAAACCATTTTTAAGTTTTTTTTATAACGACTCTAGTATTTCTTCATATAATAATTTGATAACATTTTATACTATTCTCCTAAAATTAAAAAATTTCAGTTCGATAAATTTTTATAAATATCAGTTGAACTGGTTAATTCTTACAAATTATTGAACAATATATGTTTTTTCCTTAAATAATATAAAATGTATTGAATCAAATGCTACAATATAGTATAGATATAACTTTTATTTGAATAATTCAAAATTTTAAAATAATTCAAAATATTTGTACAATATTATCTTGATCAATGAATATTGCTGATCTAAAATAATTCTTTTTAAAAGGCTAGTTTTTTTAAAGTAAAAAATGAAAAATAAATTGATATAATATATTATCGTAGTTTTAACAAATCTCGTGAGATCTCATTCCAAATTTCAAATATTCTTAAAATCGGGACAAACCCCAAAAATAATAATACGTTACCAGTGAAGTTAGTAATTTTAATATAAATAATTAATTGACTCGATCTTATTAAGACCTCAGACACATTAATTTATATTAACATAAGATATTAAAAAAATTAACATTATTGGTAAGATATTATCGCCGAGCTTGTAATTTAAATTTACTAAACGTAGAATGTGACGATGTTTTTCGGTCGGGTCATGTAGTCGAATTTCGAGTATTTTTTTAACAATGAGCCAAGTTTTAAAATGCATTGACTCATTATAATTCGAACTTATCTAAATATGTAATAACAATATAGATTATTTATATATAAGCAATTCTATTTTCAATATTTTTTTTAAAATTATATATGTACATTTTAATTACTTTTTATAATAAAAAAATATGTTAAAAATATATGAGATATATTTTCAAACTAAAAAATGATTAATTAATAAGATAATAATTCATTTATGTACTATGCCTAATTTTATATCTGGAATTCAATTCTTTAAAATTAACTGTACAAATATTCAACTAACTATGTTTTTTTGCGAAAATCAAATAAGTATCTTTAAAGTTAAATAAAATATTCATTTAGCACACTTACATATTATGTGTATGATAAAAAACACATATGACAATATAGTGTAGTGGTAAGAGGTTGTATAGTTGAATGAAATAACTTGAGTTCGATTTTCACAAACCACATTTTTAAAATTACTTCTTTTGGCTTTTTTACTTCATTATACCACTGTTCTCCTATTATATTATAATTAGCCTATAACCCGTGACATTCGATAGTTTTTAATAATATGTTTTATAATATAATTTTTAATAGTATAAAAATAAATTGAAGAATATAATAAGTTATAACAATATATATTTTATAATAATTTAAGACTTATCTGAAAATAAATAATATAATATAATATGTTGTTTGCGGGACCCGAACTCTGAACTTGTAGAAATTATTAAAATAATGAATATAAAAGTTTAAATATAATTAGCTGTTAACGGGGTTCGAACCCTGAATTCATGAGAGCAGTTTCAATATTAATATAATAATATTTTATATCGCATCAAACAGTTCTCGTTTTTCTGACTTTAGATCTGACGGTTGTTATTTGTCGTATCAAACAACTGTACCGAATACCGAGCAATTAAGTAACAAATATAGGATGTTCTGTTTATAATAGTATGTAGTATAGTATAGATTTGTACACTTCTGCAAAAGGCAAGTCTTTAGTGACATAGGTCTCATTTGTTTGGCCATGAATGCTTCTGAATCACTTCCCTCTAACCGAATCATATATTAAGTTCATTTGTTTGGCACCTTTTTGCATATGAACGATTTATATTTTTCTTAGTCATTCATGTAAAAAACTGTGGAATAATGGTTCATGGGTGATGCTAGCTGCTAGCTTTCCTTTCTTATCCCCTTTTTATGTAAATTTTTATATTTTTATTATTAACTATTATTTTGACATCATATTATGTATGATCCTACACTAATATTTAAATAAGTTTTTTGATATAAAATAATTTTGTTAAATGAATACAAATTTTATAAATAAATAAAATTCTTTGACTTTAAAAATTATCATTTTTCAAAATTTTATCTATCATCCAACACGTTGATATATTTTGTTTGCAACTGATTAGTTATATTTAACAATTTATAATTATTCTAAGTTTTAGTATTTTAATAATACATATTTTCTCCACATCCAACATGCAGAAATACCTAGATTCTTAGATTTTGTAAAATTTAAGATTTATCTTTTGGAAAAATTATTAGCAAAATTTTCATTCAGGATTCATAAAAAATTATGTACCAAACAATTTTATTCATTTAATATTCAAAATTTTGATTCATTCAGATCATTCAGAAACATTAATAACTCAGATGTAAATGATTCAGATTTGTCAAATGACCCCGTAGTGATTATCGCGTTTTCTTTGTTAACCAGGTGTCCGACTATTTGTGCGAATTTCGATTATTCTTAAAGGGGGCTAGCACCTCAGATTATTCTTGAACACTGAGTGACTCCATGTGGTTCAGTGACAAAATATTGAATTGTTATTTGTAAATTGTAATGTAGTGATCGAGTTGCACAGAATAGATCATTCTATCACTGGCGAATAGCTTCTAGTCTGGAATGCAAAATGTGTTACTAGGCGAAGGTTGCTTTGTTGTGCTTGGGTTTTTATTAGGGATGAGTATCGGTCGGTTTGGCGGGTTCAAACCGAAATTAGCGATTTTCCTAAAATTCAATCCAAAACCAAACTCTTATGTGAAAAAATCAAATCAAACCAATCTGTTTAAAACGGTTTGGTTCGTTTTGATTTCGGTTTAAACTGTTTTCCTATAAAATAAAATTAGAAATTAAATTAAACTTGAAATTATAAATAAAAATAGAAATTTTGTACCATATTATAGAATTATATTTTCTATTATAATCATATTCAAAAAGAATATATATAAAAATAATGACTTTGAAAAATTAAAAAAGGTAAGAAGACGTACGAAAAAAATACAACCAATTCTTATGCTTTTATTGAATAAAAATAAAAATAGTGAAAATATAACACATACATGAATATTTATATATTAGAATATAATATATTATGATTAGTTCTTTTATATGTTTTAGTTTATACATATATTGTACATAATAATTTTATTATTAATTGCACTTTCCTAATACATTTAAATATTCGGTTCGGTTCGGTTATATCGGTCGGTTTTGGAGGTAAAAACCGAAACTAAACCGAAAAAATTTGGTTTTTAAGATGCCAATCCATAAACGAACCAAAACGTTAGTAAACCGTAAAATTCGGTTTGGTAGGTTTGAATTGAGCGGTTTGAATAATTTATGCTTAGCCCTAATTTTTATTAGGCAGATTAGAAGTGCAGTGGAGGAGCCCAACTTCCCCTCTAAATAAATTGGACAACCGTCTCTAATGTAAAACCCAAGTCCAAGTTTTGTTTATGCCATGTTTGATTCATATTAATCATATTATATACACGCATGTACAATTAAAGTTATACAGAAACAGAGATAAAATTTAATTAAAAGAATCCGGATCCAGACCTGTTAATAGCTGAATGTCAATATCCAAATCCAATTCATCCAATTTCGGTTCGGTTCTGATTTTTATCGGGTCTTAATTTATTTATACCATTATTTATTAACATAATAAAATTTTAGCATAATAAATTTGACCAAGTGCCTAGAAAAATTTTTAGCATAATAAATTTATAATTTGAACTCTAATCAAGTCCACGAGCTTTATAAACTACATACTGTAGATTAAATCTCACACACATATATATATAACCGACACCGGTGAGTTTAAAAATTTGAAAATTGTGAGTTGGGCCTTTTTTGATATTTTTGGGTTGGGCCGGAATTGTTGGATCCAGACTGATTTGTTTGTAAAAAAGTGATAGAATTCTTTGTTTTTGTCTTTTTTTGAAAATTAAAAGAATTTTCTGTTTTGTTTGAATTGATTTACAGTAAAAAATGATTTGTTTGATGATTTTATATATAGGTTTTAAAAATGCATGTGATGACCAGTGAGAGTGATATTATATGTTGGTTAAGTGATATTAATATAAATTAGTTACAAAACGCTGTTGATTTATGTAACATTACTCTGCTCAAATAAATTTCGGTAAGTATTATAACTCATGGAATTCTAAAAAGTAGGATTAACCGTGTGAACTCCGTAGATTCACTACATACAAGCTAAAAGTAGTGATACAATAAAATACGCAACAATATGATCAATCATCTCTAAAATTTAACATATACTAACTGAAAAATCACGAAATAATGATAAACACAACCATACGTCATTACTTAACACTTTCAGACTGCTTCATTGTTTCACTTCTCTGGAATCCCTGATCTTCTAGAATCAATTTACTTTTTTAATGCTGAGAGTTCTTGAACATTTTATTCTTCATGAAATCACGATCATTGAATTGAATTTATTTTCATGACTTGGTTATAGACTTGGAGTTCTAATTTCATGTTTTGATTTTTTTTATTTATTCAGTCTTCTTTCTTCTGGATCCATGTGCTTTATTTATAGTTAACATTATTTACCTGATTCTCTTCAATATTGGGTTATATATACTCGATTACATATTACGTTACATTTTATTTTACAAGCTGTAAAGCTAGAGAAGGCTAAGATGAAATTTTCATTCCTAAATCAGTTAAATAATAGTTTGTTATACATAATATTTCTTCATTTCAAAAAATTTGACCTCAAAAATGAAGGTATGGGGCATGATCTTTGCTCCAAGATTGAATAGATGGAATTTGAAAATCGGGTTAAATCCCGATTCTGAGCCAACAGAAACCTACTGGCCCAAATGAAGACAACTTTGGTAAAAAAATAAGTCCACCACAGGTCCCCAAAAGATTATGATTTGTTGTTGTACTCAGCAGTAGTACTTTGCTTTATAAACTGAACAGAAGTCTCAAATCTTATCGATGTGGGACTAGCATGTTACAAACCCCACTACATAAATTCCTGACGTCCTCGTCAGGCTCGAACATACATCTCATAGGCCCAGTTCGTTCCTCTCTAGCCATTATAGGATAATACGGCTAACTTCGTATCCCAGGCTCTGAATCTCTGTCCATTGTGGGAAAATACCATCGGTATTAATGTTCCCACCTTCGACAATTTGATACATCAAACTTTTGAGAGTCAGCCCTGATACCAGATATGATAACCCTCGTCAAATCTCGAGATTTTTTAATAATCCCGATTCCAAATCCGAAATAAGTCAAAACCTACTGTCTCAAATACAACCAACTTGGATAAACAACAAGTTCACCACATGCCCCCAAAAGATTATAATTTGATGGTGCACTTAATAATAGTACTTTGATTTAGAAACCGAACAGCAATTTCAAATCTTATCGATGTAGGATTAGGGTGTTATATTCACTCAGTCTGCACTCGCTCTGATACAAAATCATGGATTATAATTATACTTATAATCGTTGTTTGATATAAACTGAATAAACAAGGCAAGTACTTCTCAAAATGACTAACTTTATTTAATATTGAAACTAAACGTTAAATAGAGAGCTAATACAAGTCATTGCTAGAAAATAGGAAAACAAACCATAATCGCCTAAACAACCTTCTTATAAAACTCTACGCATTTGATGAACGGGTATCATTTAAAAAAATTAAAACAAGAAAAAAAATCAATAAATAAGACACGCATAAAAAAATTAAAACAATGAAAAAAAATCAACAAATGAGACATGCATTACAAGAATGCGTATATCACCATGTTTAGAGTGATAATACGTCACAATTTTACATTTTTCAATTTTTTTGAAAAACTTTTTTAACATTAGTTACCTATTTCTAAACTGCGTATTACTAATGTGTCTTAAAATGATATTTTTGGGCAATTTTTTTAAAAAAAATGATATTTTTGTTATTTTTTCAATACCTGACGAGAATCAAAAATAAAAATTGCGGGAACCCGTTATTGCTATGACAAACAAATACACTAATGTGTAAGAGCGTATTTGTTTTCGTTGAGAATTGTTCTGTAACAAGAGCAATATAAGTGAATGCTAATCCTCATATATTCTGATGATCACCCGCCATTTGATTTTCAAAACCCTCCCAAATTCAACTCAAAACACTTTCAAAACTGCCCGAAAACTCAACTCTTTTCAACATGCCCACCAACTGTTTGATGAAATTCCTCATCCAGATAACATCTCTATTCACCATTCCATGCTCACAGAGATTCGTAAGAACTGTCATTCTGGTGCTCTTGACATATTTAAGAGACAGGTGCACCTGGGTTTTTTCAGCATTGATGAAGTCGCGATCGCCATTGCCCTCAAGGCGTGTCGGGGAGACTTGAAATATGGGTACCAAATACATGGGTATGCTGTGACTTCTGGCTTCTTTGGTTATGTTACTGTTGCAAATGCTTTAATGAATGTGTATTGTAAGTCGGGAAAGTTTAATAAAGCTTTGTCGATATTTGACGATGTTGGTATTAGTGATGTAGTTTCTTGGAATACAATGCTTTCGGGGTTTCAGGATGTTGAAGATGTGGTGAGTTTTTCTTGTAAGATGAATTCAAGTGGGGTTAAATTTGATGCTGTTACGTATAATGTTGTTCTAGCGCGTTGTGCAGGTAGTGGAGTGTTTGGTTTTGGAAGTCAGTTGCATTGTTTAGTACTGAAATGTGGGATGGATGGTGAAATATATGTTGGGAATGCGCTTATATCGTTGTATGCTAAATGCGGAAGAATGGTTGAAGCAAATAAATTATTTAAAGATATGCCCAAAAAAGATTTGGTTTCGTGGAATGCTATGGTGTCTGCTTACTCTCAGGAGGGAAATTATGGAGTTGAGGCCATTGAACTTTTTGTTCAGATGGTAAGAGAGGGAATGGAGCTTGATCATGTTTCATTTACTAGTCTAGTTTCGTCTTGCGGGAATGAAATAAATTTGAAGCTTGGAAGGCAGGTGCATGGCTTAACTATCAAAAGAGGATTTGAGATGCATGTTGAGGTAGGTAATGTTTTAATTTCTATGTATTCCAAGTGTGAGGTTACAGAAGATGCACAATTGGTCTTTTGGAGCATGACTGATCGTAATGTAGTATCATGGACAACAATGATTTCTATAAACGAAGAGATTGCTGTTACTCTATTTAATAAGATGAGAGTGAATGGAGTTTATCCAAATGATGTTACGTGTGTTGGACTAATTCACGCCATAACAAAGAATGATATGATGTCCGAAGGCAAAATGGTTCATGGGTTTTGCATAAAGACAAGTTTTGTAACGGAAATGAATGTTGCCAATTGCTTCATCACCATGTATGCTAGGTTCAAGGCCATGGTAGACTCAAAAAAAGTGTTTAATGAACTTGAGTGCAGAGAAATTGTCTCTTGGAATGCTCTAATATCTGGATATGATCAAAATGAAATGTATCAGGAAGCTGTACATACATTTTATCTAGCAAGATTACATTTACAACCAAATCATTACTCATTTGGCAGTGTTTTAAGTGCAATTGGTTCATCCGAGTCCATTTCTATAAGGCCTGGAGAAGTGTGTCATTCTTGTTTAATGAAGCTTGGACTGAACAAGGATCCTGTTGTTTTAAATGCTCTCCTTGACATGTATGCAAAACGTGGGCACATTTCGGAGTCTCTTCAAATATTCAAAGAGATACCAGAAAGAAGCCAGGTTGCTTGGACAGCAATTATATCAGCCTATGCAAGGCATGGAGACTATGAATCAGTTATAAATTTGTTTAAAGAGATGGAAAGGGAACATGTAAGACCAGATTCACTTACATTCCTTTCTGTTTTAACTGTTTGTGGCAGAAAGGGAATGGTTGATAAAGGTCGTGAATTATTTAAATCAATGATAAGCGTTTATTCAATTGAGCCATCTCAAGAGCATTATTCGTGCATGGTAGACATGTTGGGACGTGCAGGGCGGTTAGATGAGGCAGAGGAGCTTGTGAAACAGATTCCAGGAGGACCGGGAGTGTCTGTTTTACAGAGCTTGCTTGGATCTTGCAGAGTATATGGTAACGTGGAAATGGGGAGGTGGGCAGCCGATGCTTTGATGCAGATGGAGCCTCAAGAATCAGGTTCTTATGTGTTGATGTCAAACTTATATGCAGAAAAGGGGGATTGGGAGAAGGTGGCAATGATACGAAAAGTGATGAGAAATAAAGGTGTAAAGAAGGAGATAGGTTTTAGTTGGGCAGATGTAGGTGACACTGATGCTTCCTTGCATTTACATGGATTCTCATCAGATGACAAGTCCCATAAACAATGGGAGGAGATATACAAAATGGCAGAATGCTTAGGGTTAGGAATGAAATTAATTTTAAAGGCTGGGGAAGATGTTGCATTGCAAATGTAACAGTTCATTCATACATCTTAATGAAATATTTATAGTTCAAAATGGTTGACTATTTATTTCTTATAAAAGGCATATATTCTAGATATAATACTGCAACATATGGGTTTGTGAAACATTGCCAGGTTAGCGCCATCTGTTACACATCTGTATATGTATTGTTTGTACAGCTGATTCTCCTCCTGTCTCCCCATATCACGGCCTCTCAACTTCATGTATTCCTGTTCTCTATGTGGCAAGTTGAAAAGGTAAAAGGTGTTTGCTTGATTACAATGGGTGCCTTCTGATTCGATACCCGATTACATGCATATGTTATAGCAATACATGATTAGGTTCCATGTGTATGTTATGGAATTACACTTGATACATGACAGGTTATTTTTAATGGTTTTCAAGGAGGCGGATGTTGATATTTTGTAGCTTGCCCTTGACATGGAACCATTGCATCCTTCAAAAGTTAAGTTTTTATTGCTACAAAAACACCCTATTGTTTTTGCACAATTCAGATAGCATAAAAGCACTGTGCATAAAAAGAATAATATAAGAAAATGTATTTTGCTTAAGTTTGAAAAAATGTCTTGAAGATTATGAGATAATATACGTTAGAGATAATTGATACATGTGTTTACTACGCTGTTGTCAAACTATTCTCTATTGCAGATGTAATGTTAGTGACATAGGCTAGATCTCGTTTGAGAACACTTGTGCCATTCCAAGTTATAATTCCCCTATAGAAATGTGCTATCTTTTTTACTTCTTCTGCGATGACTATAATTACAATTTTTGTGTTTTATTTTCGTTTCAATGTATACTAAGCATTGATAGTTAAATTTTGCTTCAGATTGATAAGCCTGAGTTTGCTACCATGGTAATTTAGCTATGATTTTCATTATTCTTATAATTTACTGTTAAAGATGCATATGTGTGTATTTTGTTATTCTGTGCGATAGAAAGTGCAAAAATTTACCACGAATTACGCTTTTCGCTTTTTGGTTCAGCAATATGTAAGGAATGATTGCAGGGTTCTTTTAGAGAATTGTATGCAATGTTACTTTAATTCATTACATGATAAACTTATTGCAGCCAATGGAGAGAACACAATATCAGGAACTTTTAATATGCACTTTGTTGAGTGATTTCATCCGGCATGAATTGACAGTTAATTTTCCTGCATAGATATGTATACATTTGTTAGATACGGATTTTTATCGTTAGCTCATCCACCAATGTGTTGCGACTAATGGGTTCATCTCTGGATTCATGGCCAAGGGAATATAATGAAGCAGTAAAGCTTGCCGTGTTGATGATACAGCTGACTTTCCGACATCTGGGCCAGAAGCCCAACGTCATTCATCTGCAATTAGAAGAAAAATTACCATATTATGAAATAGGCTCGATAGCTCCCGTTCTCTTCTATCGAAGCTTCCAAGAAAATCGCTGTAAGTATAATCAATCAAATATTCACTATTGTCTTATGAGGACAACATGCTAAGTCTCTGTTAGTTCTTGAAGAGTCAATAATTGGCTAGGTTGTGAGTTTGCTAAAATATTCCTACGTTGACTCTAATATCTGTCTAAGCTCACACAATAAAAGTTATTTAGACGGTATTCATGTCACGTACAAATTATGCAGTAGCGGCATGTCTATTTCTTTGTCATATGATTTTTTAGTAGACAACCAACTGTGATGCTTAAGCCAGTCATCATATTTCCATGATATTGTTACACTGGATTGGGACCCATCTTGACCTCAACCTTGACATCCCACCTGAATATGAGCAAAAGGACATATAGTTAAAACAATGTGGATAAGCAAAATATGAAAGCCTAATTTAAGCCTGGCACTGATCACCCTTTTATTTTCCAAATGGAACTTATAGGAATCTGATTGTGTCCCATACTTACTGATCATCTTGTATTCTTCTTTGCAAGAAATTAAAAATACTTGCACAATATACCTACGAAAAGAGTCCTGAATCTGGAAATCATATGACCAAGAGGGGGGGGGGGTAACCACGAGCTAAAAAAGCCAAGGTTTACCATCCTGCAGGATTTAGTATGTTTTATTGTAGCATAGTTAAATCCCAAAGCAATAACTCTACGTTTGAATATTATCATTATTCATTACACTTTTGTTCCCTTTTTCAGCATATATAATAACTTTATATATCTCACAAACCGATAACACACTTTCTAAATATTATGCCTAATCGTTGACACTCTGTTCCCTTTTTCAGCATATATAATAGCTATATATATATATCTTAGACTCACAGAAATGTATGTGTGACATGTGTGTGGGTGTGTGAACGTATAATCTTCACACCATTCAGTGCTCGAGTTTCATTTTATCTTTTGCTATTATTTTACCCAGATTCTGCATGGGAAATTTAATTTTGTCTGTACACAGAACAGACAAAGAGATGAATTGGAGGAAGGACATGGGAGCACATTTGATCCAAAGTAAGCCAGATGGCTTCAACTTTGAATATGTCAAACTTTGCCAGTAGGGATAGCTTGCTTGTACCAGCAAGTAAGCTAGTTGATGCTATGAGCAGAGCATCTGGTTTGGATAACCATGGAGTTGTAGATCTCCAACGCCAAATCATGAAGGCAGGTACTTTTTATTTAAAGTAAATGTATTTTTGGTATTGCCGGAAATTTTTTTTGGCATCCTGGATTGATTGTTTCATGCTGTTAAAACAGAACAAGATGAGGTGTTAGAGAAATTGGAGGAGACTGTATTAAGTACAAACATATTGCACTGACAATAAATGAACTCGACTTGCACACAAGATTAATCTTATGTCCCTTTTTTTTTTGTTTAAATCTACTTCCAGTTAAGGTTTTCCCATGAAATTATCACTTAAAGTAATGATGAGGCCCGAATCCACCAAGTAATCTTGGCTTTAAGCTAATTATGGGGGTTTGCTATAATGCTTTGCCGGATAACTTGGACGATCATTTTGATGCCACAAACTCCGGTTGACAGGTCATAATAATTAACTGACATGATTTTAAATATGTTTGAGTCCTTACTTCCCCTTCCTGTATTCTTAGAAATCTGATGCATTGAAAACTATGTAACATACTATCCCGGGGCAAAAAACTAAGAAACATATAATCTGCTCTATTTTTTATGGTATTTTATTTTTTTAATAAGTGGGCCATGTGAGACATGAATTTTCTTTCAGATGAGGGGGTTCTAGGATTTTTTTTATATAGTAAATAAAATTGTTGTGTATATTACTAATACCTGGTTTTTGGTTTTTAAATAACTCCTCAGAACAGAACCGCCTGAGTTTTTTAAGTACTGTTGCTACTAATGAACAATATTGGAGAATTATTTAACCACACTAAAAAGTTCTGAACCAGAAACTGTAAGGAGACGCGGAGATTTTATGAACAGGATAACATAGTTTGGCATGCTTTTCTACATCATTTTCTATTTTTATAGCACCGATGACTTAATGTTCATCAGCTTCATATAATGATGTTAATCCATTTCTTTAATCCAGTTATGGTAAAGGATATTTTGGTACCTAAAGGTCTAAGTTCTAATATCAAGTTATGCTTACCATCCTTTTGTTTTCCCATTTATGTTAGTTTCAGTCATGTAAAGCACAATTTACTGTATTAATTATTCCGAATATTAGTTGCAGGACAGGTCTAGCTTTAACGCTCCAAAAATAACTGTAAAAAGAACGCTTCTGCAAAATAACCGCCAGATTCGAAAAATGGGAGTTCATCCTTTGTGATTGGCCACTTCAGCAACTCTTTTTTCGTGAATCGGAGAGATCAGCATTTGTTGTTGTATAACTATTTATCAGTAGCTCAGCTCCCATTTCAAATTCATTCAAAGGCAAAGGTAAAACATAAACTTCTCTTCTTTGATATATTTGAAGATTAACATGTATGATAATTATGACTACATATTTGCTGAATCCACTTCTCATAATTTGCAGTTACACAAAATGCAACTACATCAAGGTCTCCAGAGATTGCGTCTACATTGTTCAAAACCTAACCACACGGTGCTTCACAACCTAGGACGATTCTTTCCCCAGTGCTATCACTTTCGACCGAAAATCTGGGAGTGGTCTTCATAAACTTGCAGTTATGATTCCAAGTTGACAAAGCAATCTGAATACGAGCTTCAGCAAACACCTGCGAATTCTCTAGGTTTTCTGGAAAAAAACTCCCATCCTCGAAGAACACAAGTACCAATTCGAGTGAGCTATCTGGACTTACGAGCGGTAACTTAATGTATGAAACTAACTGTGGTCACTTGAAGTTTGTTCTCTGATAACTGATCATAGTAGCAAAACTCTCAGTCCTCTGCTGGCGCTGAAAAGCTACAAATATAATGTAGTTGATTTTTCAAAGAAGAAAGTGAGACACAGTAACTTCAAATCTTGTACTGGGCTTGTTTGGCTAAACTTTAATTTCGGCTTTAGAACAATTTTTTATTTTAAGTTAAAAATGGTGTGTTTTTCTGATAAGCAAGAAAACAATTAAAAGATCAAAGAATAAATTGACATCAATAATTCAGCATAGGGAAAAAAATGGGAATAGATCAAATTAAAAAAATTCTCTTACATTAGTGGATTTATAAATAATTTTTTTGATAAAATTCCTGATTTTCTAAAAAATCTCGGTTAATTTCCTATCAAATCCTAACAATATTTAATAAATTTTATTTTTAAAATCCAATTAATTCCTGAGAATTATTTTTAAATGATAATTATTAGAAATAAAAAATAATATATTAAACATTTTTAAAATATTAAAATATGTTAATTTTTTCTCGATATCGATTAATAATCAGTAATTAGTTTCTATTCCCAATTTGTACTTGGAATAAAGTAACATAAACCTTGGTGCATAAAGCGGGTATATAGCAAGTACACGCCTGGTTAACACACACACACACACACACACACACACACAGTGTAACATAGAAATCTGCGGCGGTTTGAATTAGAGGAGAAATGGGGTGGATCGGAGAGCAAGTTGATTCAATCAAGTCTATTCAGTTCAGGCAGCTTATCACTCAGACCATCTCTCTCGGTTATCCCTCTCTCTCTCTCCCCCCCCTCTCTCTCCCCCCCCCTCTCTCCCTCTCTCAATCTCTCTCTCCCTCTCTCAATCTCTCTCTCCCTTTCTCAATCTCTCTCTCCCTCTCTCAATCTCTCTCCCTCTCTCTCCCCCTCTCTCAATCTCCCCCCCTCTCTCAATCTCTCTCCATCCCTCTCTCTCCCTCTCTCTCCCTCCTGATCTCTCTCTCCCTCCTTCCCTCCTTCTGTCAAGATTTGAATAAAGATAAAGTTTTTAAATTGAATCACATTTAACAAGATTAATCTTTTTTCCTGAATTGGACTTGTATTCATGATTTTCTGTTTCTTGATTTTGTAATTACAGAACCTACTACAAATTTTTAGGGTTTTTGTAATTTATGGTGAATTTTAGTGATTAAGTTATTGAGAATGTCTTGGCAAAAAAAAAAAGTTATTGAGAATGTTAAAAATATTTTTGGGCACAAGAGGTGTTTTTTTATTTTGTATGTTAAAATATTTATTCTTGTGGAAATGTTGTGTCTTTGTTAAGTAATTGTGGTATGGGATTAATTAAGCTTGCGTTTTTAATTTATGTACAGGCATGATTGTAACCTCAGCGCTAATTATATGGAAAGGATTGATGTGTGTAACTGGTAGTGAGTCGCCTGTTGTTGTTGTGCTTTCTGGAAGCATGGAGCCTGGTTTTAAGAGAGTACGTGCTCATTCTAGCAATATGTTCGTTTTATCGAAGTTCATTTTGTAATTATTTAGCAACTCTGCCTGTATGGTAAGATCCGTTTTCACCATGTGTAAATAATCTGTAGTTAATGACTTATATCAATATTCTAGAAATCCCCCATCCGACCCTATAATTCCGGAGTAATTACAAGGCTTTGGCCCAATTCAATTTTTGAATCACTATAAACTCTTCTTGAAGAGTATGTTATATAATAAACACGAGTAGTACATATTATAATAACAGACTTCTGATTTGCTCCAGGTAATCACCGATTAGTGATAGGAACATCAACTTCCGATTCCCGATTTTTATGACAATCTTAATATTAATGTAAGAAGAAAAATATGCCTGTTCAGTTGGCATTTTTCTAGAAACAAGTATCTGCTTTTGCTTCTTATGTATATGAATGTCGTGAACACATTAAGCAAGTTATATAGTTCAAGTGAAATTATTGCATTGATATATCTAATTTTCATATGCCAATGGCAAATCTGGTCGGAAACAATTGTGAGGAAAATGTCAAATAATATGTTTTCTCCATATCCATACCAGATTATATTTATTACTCTCTGAGATTATTATTATTACCACATTTGACACATTGCTTCCTTTAAGATAGACAATTATACGAGTCAATTTCCAATTTAAATATGTACAGTTATAAAGTGTATATCCCTTCTTATGGTGTTTTATAAATAATGCTATGCTTCCTTTGCAGGGTGACATTTTATTCTTGCATATGAGCAAGGATCCCATTCGTACGGGAGAAATTGTTGTGTTCAATATCGATGTAGGTGATATGATAGTGTTTATTTACTTAAGTGCATAATTTGTTTGTCTAGAAATTTATAAATGTTTGTTTTTCTTCTCACTGTTCAAGACTTTGTTAATAAGATTTTTTTTAGGTTTTATGTTGATTTTCCAAGATATTAACTACAATCTCGTTTTTTGTCACTATTTTTGCCTTGCAGGGACGTGAAATTCCTATTGTCCATCGAGTTATTAAGGTGATCATTTTTGAATGCCTTATTTATTTTAATTAAGTTTATTGTCATCCACCTTTACCTGTCAATGTGGATAATTGAGATTCAGGGAAGGTTCTTATTAAGTAGTGGGCTGTACCATTAAGTATGAGCAGGATGCAGACTACACTTTTCAGATGAAGGAACTGGCTAGCAAACGTTATGCTAATAAATATTAAGTGACCATTTAGTATGGGAATATTACTATTCATCTTACATGTAATCATGTATAACATTGACCAGAAAGTAGGCGATTCTTAGAAATTGTATTATACACAGGAAAGTGGTCACATGTAATTAGTGTGCTCTACCAATTTCATTTTCTATCTTGTAGGTTCACGAACGCCCAGATACCGGAGAAGTTGATGTCCTTACAAAAGGTACAAAATGTTTTCTTTTCTTTATATAACTCTTCTAACATGGATCTATTTGTTTTATAGAAATTCATTTTAAAATTTTCACTCTTCACAAATATACCTTCCATTTCTCGTTCTTGGTTCCATCAGGTGACAACAATTTGGGGGATGACAGACTCCTGTATGCTCCGGGTCAACTCTGGCTGCAACGCCATCATATTATGGGGAGAGCTGTCGGGTAACTTAATTTTCAGTTTTTTATTCCGATGTTTAAAGCACGATTATTTTTACAGCCATGACAGTTTTTCCATCAGCTGGCTCCTCCATTTTGCAACTGGTTATTTGTAGTCTTCTGGAAGTTGTAGATAAATATAATGAGTGCGATTGGTATCAAAAAGTTTCTTTGAGTATCTGAATTTCTCTTCTCTCTAATGATATATGCAGATTCTTGCCCTACGTTGGCTGGGTAACAATCATAATGACTGAAAAGCCTATAATCAAGGTTTGAATCTTTAAGTTTTTGACAAATTGTTTTGAGTTTAATCCAACGTTGGGCGAGTTGCATTTCATTGTCTTAAACAGCCCTTTCTTACTAATTTTAATTAAGCTTCACTAATGCATATACATAAGCTTCACTAATGCATATACAAGTACAATTGCCTTTAATTGCATATAAGTTAACGTTGCAATTTTTATTGTATGTTGCAGTACATATTGATCGGAGCTCTAGGCCTGCTTGTTATTACATCAAAGGAGTAGGTTTCAAGTCTGTCTTTTGTCTCCTTAAACCGCTAAAACGAGTAGTGGAATTTATGTTGCATGGGTACAAGACCTAGTTGTAACTTGTCGATTTGGACACATACATCTGTCATTAGTACACCGGTGCTTGATTAAAAAGAATTTATTTATTTCCGAGACTATATATTAGCCTTCGAGCATACCTGCGAGATGTAGTTGAAGTTTATATTCCCGCAAGCGAATCTTATAACCCAAAAAAACAGTTGTGTTAATCCATTTCACCGAGTACGCCATTACGCCATTACGCCATTTACACTTTTAACTTAAAAGGTGTTTTATACACTGTATTACCATAGTTTTCTGGGATTGAAAGTTCATCACCTTTAATGGGGCGATAAGCTTAAATATAGCTGGTTTACTGGAGGAATCATTTTATTCGAGATAAATACACATTGTATGTTAAAAATACAATTCATCAGACATTAAGATACTGCAAGTATCATTTTATTCAAAAAAGAAATATGTTCAGAAAGTTCTTCAAGGTTATCGCTGCCGCTTATCTATTATTACACAAGTATTATCACCGCAACATTTCAAATAAACGTATGAAGTATAGACCTGAAAATGTAAATAGTTGCATACGAATCTAGACAATTTGATGTTTATAATATAACATGGTACGACATAAGATGTCACTCCTTATAAAAAGTATAAACTTTCTTTTTGCAAGTAACACTGATCGTTTGTTACATAGATGGCAGCAGCACCCCTAGTAGGTTGTGCATCGGCATTTGTTCTGTCATCTATTTGCTTCCAAATGCTGCAGAAATCCATCTAATTGGTATTCTGGCTCTGCATAACCTGCATATTAATTGTAGAGGTTCAAAATTAAAGAATTCTTTGTTAATATTAATCTTAAAACGAATTAGATGATCCATATCCAAACAAACGAATAAACGAATTAAACAGTTCTTTCTTTGTTGGTAACTGAACAACGAATTAGATGATCCTCGTCCAAACAAACAAATAGAAGAATTAGACAATTCCCCCAAAAGAATTAGTTATTATAAAATGAATTATTAACAGCTGAACAAGACAAGGCAAGACTCAGGAGCCTCTTAATTTTTGACAATTTGAGATTCTGGAATGATTACAGCCATTTTAATATTCATAGTAAACCTGGACTAATTCTAATCAAACTTTACCTCTAGACCTGATCTCGCATTTAAGTAAAAGAGAAAACTGCTAAAACAATTCTACATAATCCCTTATGAAATACGACAATACAATTAAACTAATAAAAAAATTATTGACAAAAAAAAAATAAAAATATTGCATATTTCTTAAATCTGAATAATATTCTCTCCCTCCCAAGTTACTTGTACACTTTGACTTCAATACATGTTGGAGGTTTTCTTTAATACTTGTAAATTGTCAATATTTTCATTATCCTAGCACACGAGCAATTAATTGAATAGACTTCATACCGCATTATATTTCTATTTTCGTGATAACCTTTTGATGCTTAGACTATCGGTACAAAAGCTCCTTTTTAATCTTCATATATAATAGCAGAAGTAATTGGTGAAACATGTAACCATATGACGGCTTCTGAATTCCATCAAAATTAACACAAATGTAATACTTAAAACTTGTTATTTTAAATTAAAGCGTTACAGCAGCTGACGGTTGTGGGGGTAGAAATGGTTTTTGATTTCAGAGGCAACAGTATAAGCTCTAACACAGAAGGGGCTGAAGTGAAATTGTCAAGAACTGCAGGCTAAAAAAGTAAACGAAAGCAACTGTTGGAGACGAAAGAAAATTTTGCAAACTTAAAACAGACGTCTGGTTTTCATTATATTCTACAGATATATTCTACAGAGTACAGAATGGGGTTTTGGCTTGTAAAAGTTCAAGGACTAGTCAATAAACTTTGGACAGTAAAGGGGTACTGAATAACATTCTGATATAGATCATCCAATAGAAAATTTGTGGTGGCGCAGGATTGGGATTACATTTTATGCATTGGTTCAAATCCTCACTCCATCATCCCTTGTACAATGTACTTGAGCAATTATGTACAGTTACGAGCTATATAAAAAATAAATAAATGACTAGAAAGATATATAAAGGATTCTAAGGCTCTGACACCAATTTGATGCTGCACAGGTTTTAAAAAAATGATGAGATGGCAGATAAGACTTTTAAATAGAAGAAGAATTTTTTATTAAAAAAAACGTCAATTCAATAACTTGCATCAACAATTGTTTCAAATATGGAATTACAAAAAAAAATTATAACAAACCTAGACTTTTCCTAATCGAACTCAAATTATTAAAGTTATTCTAGACTTCAGGAGTTCAACTATATGATGCTAATACATAATTGAATTAATCAGCATTAATTTACTATTTATTTATCTTATATCTAGATAGCAACAGAAAACATTTGCTTAAAAATTCAAAAGAAGTTCTCAATAAAGAAAGAAACTAACCATAATAACAACAATTTTTCATCCACATAGTGAAGTAAAGTTCTTGTTATTCTATTGACCATTTATGAGGGGGAATGGTGGGAGTCTGATCTCAGAATTTTTGTAAAATGCATTAAGAGAGGCACTGAGAGACTTTAATGAATTTAGTATTCTGCTCAGCTTTGCCTAAGTCACCTACAATTAAATCCCCTGAAGAGGGCTATGTTTCAGTTGATTTTATGGTTCTCCCTATTATTGAACTTGAAAAAGAAAACCAAACTAAGGATGTATAAGATTAAAACCATGATTGCTAAAACATAACTACATGCCACATGAATGTACACACCTATATACACTGGCATGGGAACAATAAGAACATTCTTCTGCAGAGTTACCCGCACATACCTTGCTTTGGTGTCACCAATAACTATTGACTTATCCGGTGCCCCACCAACAATAGTAATTTTGGAATTCAATACAATTAATAATAGATAATTACAGTACAAACTTTGATTCAGCTAAATTAAATATCAAATGCAAAATCACTCTCAACTAGACTTTAACAACCATCTAAAAAAACCACCAAGAAACAAATTTAACATTGCATCAAACTGAGGAATATACTAAAATCACAATGTTTGTATTTATATTTATTAAAATGCATATATAATTCAATAAACAAAACCATCATGGAAATGAAATTAGACCTGTAAAGTCATCAAGCCGCTGCTGCCTGAAACTGCTTTAAAGCATTGCAATGTGGTGCTTCTTTAATAAAACCCCACTGAAGCCGCTGTCTCTCAATCTGACAATTTTGAGTAACAATTGACAAATACTCTCTTTCAACCCTCCATTCAAGCTCCGCACGCTCATTGCTACCTATAGGATACTCCTGCTCAAAATTCCTTGACTTAACATAATAATCGACACCCTTTGGCGTAGTAACCAAATGTTGATAAGGATAAGATCTTCCAAGACTATAAACAGGCTCCGGAGACGGCCACAAGCTCAACAAAACAAACAAAATCACCGGCAATAACTGAATCAAAGTCCTAGCATTCGAACCACCAGCAGAACCATTATTATTCCCCATCCTCACATTCACTCCATTCCCAAACCCAAACCCCCGAAACTGCGTTGCAGCACCAGGATTCATTCCCCCAAAAAAGAAATTCCTAAAAATCTCATCCGCATCAAACTCACCATCATCGTGAAATCCATTAAACCCTCGGTTCCTCCTATCCGGTCTACGTTCATAAACAACCTCATCAGAACCAACAACATCATACCTCTTCCTACTCTCCTCATCATTCAAACACATAAACGCTTTCGATACCAACTTGAACGCTTCCTCAGCTCCCGGAGCCTTATTCTTATCAGGATGAACCTTAAGCGACAATTTCCGATACGCCTTTCGAATATCCTCAACACTAGCACTTCTCTCTAACCCTAAAATATCATAAAACTCCTTCTTCCTCCTAATTTCCCTCACAATCGACACTTGCTCCTCATTATACGCAACCGAACCCGACGACGACGAAGACGAAGACGATCCAGTACCTAAATTCCTCCGCCGGGGAGTCGAATTAGCATCAATTTCAGTAAATTTAGGTTTCGAAGATTCGTTATCGATCGGAGAATCTAAAGATTGAATCTTTGAGAGTAAATCATCGATTTGGAGAGAAGGATCGAGACGGCGAGCTTTCGAGATGAATTTTAGAGCGCGAGATCGATCGCCGATGTCGAGTGCGTCGCGGCCGATTTGGAGACACTTGATTGCCTCGTCTTTGTTGCCGTCCATGGTGGATCGGATAGTGGGGGTGATTCGGGTCGGGTCGAAATGGTGGGATTAGAAGATGATTGATTTGATTAGGGTTTCATTCACGACAACTGCAATCTACAATCTACACGTCGTTTCTGATGTACATAACACTAGCAGGATACTTTAAAGTAATTTTATTTAAGTAATAAAATTTTTTTTTATTGCTGATTTTTTAAGAGTAATGCAAGATGTCTCGAAATTTTTTACCAAATTTTGTCCTTAATATTATCAGACGAATTATTATTTGTTTTTAAGTCAAAGCAAATTTATATACAATTAAAGGATAAACAATTCAAATTACGCAGAGACAAGTTAAGCGCGCAATCGTCAAATCGGATTTTATATCAAAATGTCCAACGTTCTTGTCACAAATTATCAAGTGACTATCCGATTATCACGGAGACTGTTTTGGCCACTATAATCACTATATATATTATTATATTATTATAAATCTTTTAAAAACATTGACCTAAAATTAATTGAACCGATGATGGTTTGTTAGAAGAATTAATAATAGAGAAGAATATATTTTTTTTGTAATCGGTGTGGCTCGCATATCATTTGCAAATTAGAATTCCATTAATTTTCGGTTATTTTTTTTAAAGATTAACAGAGTGATATATATATTGATATATATATTGATCGTGGATATCGGATAACCACTTGATAGTTTTTGACAAAATGAGTAGACACTTTCATATAAAACCCTCGTCAAATCTATATACTTTTTCGAAAATTATAATGAGTTTCTGGTGGCAACTATATACGAAGAATATCATGCATGTCTTGTTTCGGTGCAACTTTGCTTAGCGATACTCGGAGAGCGGTACTCGGAGATTGTTAGACTGCAGAACCTAATTTTTGTCGGACTAAATGACACGAATATAGACGCAGTTATAAATGCGGAAAATGTGGGTAGTAATCCCACATTGTCAAGTTAATTTGAGCCATAATTTAAGAGGACGAATGTTGCGTGCGCGCGACGAGTGATACTTGGAATGTGTTCTCCTCCGAGAGAGCTTTCCGAGACATTTGAATCACTCAAAATGACTAGGAGATGGATGAGATATGATCATCAAAAGATAGTCTATTAGTAGTGGAAATTTGTGTAAAAGAATGAAAGTCCCGCATTGAATTTGCAAAGGAGAATGCATAACTTTATATAGTAAAACACTTATGTAATGTTCAAATGTGTTACTTATGTATTGCTCCAACACCTACGTGCGCGCGCAGGGGGTGCAAATCTTGGGATTTCGAGGGGCAATCAGAGGCTTGCGAAGCCTTCAAGCTTGCTCGCGCGTGAGACGTGCAGATACGAATGTAGCTAAAAAATTAGCCCGAATAATTACGGACTAGTTTTGCTAAATTTAATTTTCACTGGGCTTGGGGTTTTAAATTCTTAATTCGTTTTTTATTATGAATTATTATAATTGATTTATCGTAATAATAATCTGATTCAGTTACGTATTTGATTATTAATTAACGCATTTTATATAATTACGTGTGAAGTAGCTCACACGTTTCCCTCGAGCCTATATATTATCGTATCAGGTTTAGGGTTAAGATGAATTGATTCGATATACAAAATTGTAAGTCATATGTCATAGGCCTATTTGTATATTCGAGGATTCGACTCAACTCAAATAAGTATGTAATAAGTAAATAGTGGATCAAGCATCAGAGAGATCTCACAAAGTAACATCTGTCAAAGAATAAAGAAACATTGTTCATCTGCAGACTTGAAGATTCACTGGAAGAAGTTCAAGCATTTGATCATGCCTCAGTGATATAAATCAAGATCGTGGATTTAATCAAGTGACAGAGATCTCGTCAAGGTATCATTTATTACAAGGATTCAATCAGAACAACAAAGTCAAGACATGAAGAAACGTCACGAAAGTTAGTCACTCATGAACCAGACAGTACATCGAGTGTCAGCATTGAAGTGACGGAATTGATTCATAAGTCTCAGAGACTTTCAGAAGATTGTCAGAAGAAGGGATGCTGCTCAGGGATAGTATTAATTCTCTATTAATTAATTAAGTCATATAATCTAATTAAGAGAATAAATTATATCTGCAAGGATTAATTTATTGATTAATTGAATTAAATTGATTAATTAATTTAGAATTAATATTAAGGATTTTCAGAATGTTAATTGATTAAAATCTGTGATAATTCTAAAAAAAAGACAACTGATTGTACTAGTATGACAATCGGTATGACAATTGATAGTCATACCGAATGTCTTGCTAATTCAGTTGATTGTATTGATAGAATTTTCAATTAGATTAAAATCAATTATGTATTCAGAAAAACAATTTCAATTGTACTACTATGACAATCGGTATGACAATCAATAGTCATACCGAAAGTCTTGCTAGTTCATTTTAATTGTCTTCCTAGCTCTAATAGATTGTCTCACCGAAAGTCCTTCAAGCTCAAATAGATTGTCACACCAGTTCAACAACTTCGGCTGTGATTGTTTAAAAGAAAGCAGAAGACAATATCAACACATAACTCAGCAAAAACAGAGCAGCACATACAGAACAAGAAAACACAGCAGAAAACAAAAGAAAATATTTCATCATTCATCTGCTTATTCAAGATCAAATATTCTAGTTTGTTAATGTTAAATCCAAACCACTAGAATTACTTATCTTGTTCTTGTATATCAATCTAGCGGATTAAAATCCCTAGAACTTAATCTCAAATCGCTTTTAGCATTTGATCTTTTAATTACAAAAATAGAAAAAGTTCATGTCGAATTTATTCTAAATTTGTAATAATTGATTTGAGATTAATCCCTTGTAATCGATACCGTAGTTGTAACACCTTTCAAGTTTAATAAAAGTTTTATTTAACTTGAATTTTGTTTCACAATTTTATTCCGCATTTTATTCGACGAAACGGTATTGTTTGCATTCAACCCCCCCCCCTTTTACAAATAAATTGGGACCTAACAATTGGTATCAGAGCCTTCTGATTAACGTACAAATCAAGATCCTAGACTTTTGTGTTTCTTTCACTTCTTGAATTTTTATTCACTCAAAAATTCATAATGACTACACAAAAAGTTGGAATCGTTAAAATTCCACATTTCGATAAAGAAAATTATGTGATGTGGAAGAAGAAGATGCTACTGTTTTTACAGGTTGCTAATCCCAAATATTTGCAAGTGTTGAAGAAGGGTCCAAAAATTTCTATGGTTATTGAACCAGAGGTAATAGAGAATGATGTGGTGATCACCAAAGCGAGAACTTATGTGAAGGATCCTGAGGACTTCTCTCCTGCTGAAATAGAAGAAGCTTCCCTGGATGCTAGCCTTCAATTAATCTTAGTAGATTCCCTTAATCCCCTAATGAACAGACATGTGATGAATTGTATAGATTCTAAACATATCTGGGAAACTATTGAGATTATTAATGAAGGCACAGAGGAAGTTAGGGAGAACAAACTAGAAATCCTAACCTCTGAGTATGAATACTTCAAATCTAATCCAGGAGAAGGAATCACTGAAGTGTTTGAGAGGTACAATGCATTGATCAACAACCTGAACATTAATGGTAAATACTATTCCATCAGGGAGGTCAATAAAAAGTTCCTTTTAACACTGCCAACTCATCTCGAACATAGAATCACTGCCATAAGAGAAGCAAGAGATCTGAGTGAGATTTCTTTGGAAAGGCTCTATGGTGTGTTAAAGACTTATGAGTTGGAGCAGATTCAGCAGAAGGAAGTTTACGGGAAAGGAAGAGTGGTCAGCACGTCTACTGCTCTGGTAGCTGATGAACAACAACAACAACAACAACCACTATATCAACAACAATCTCAACAGTCAGATAGAATGGTACAGTCTTCCAAGGTTGAAGATAATGTGATAGTAGCAGAATTTGATTCACCTACTACAAATCAATCAGGAGATGATTATTATTCCTTGGAAGAACTGGAGCAATTGGAGGATGAGTCAATGGCCCTGATTGTCAAGAGATTCTCAAATGTCAGATTCAAAAGGAATCCCAAGTTCAAGTACAAGTCCAACTACAACAGATTCCAGAAAGGTGGATCTTCATCCTCTAACACCAGCAGTGGTGGGTATAAAACAGGGATGGTTGATCGAAGCACCATTCGATGCTTCAACTGTAATGAGTTGGGACACTTTGCCACAGAATGCAGGAAGCCAAAACAAGCAAGGAAGAACTCTTACGATTCTAATCAGAAGAGTAAATCTGAAAGGGCGTACCTGGCAAAGGGAAGAAGCTGGGATGATACTGACAGTGAAGATGAAGAAGTTGGGAATCTTGCTCTCATGGCTAGTGATGCAAGCACCTCATCGTCAAGAAAAGAGGTAAAACTTTCTGATGCTGAAATGGTTTATCATCTAAGAGGTAACTTAGATTGTGCTCGTCGTGATAATGAATTGTTAAATCAACAAATCAAAGACCTTGAGAAAGAGGTCAATGAATTAAGACTTGTGCACATTAATCAAGATAAACTTAAAGACCAAGTATCTTTTCTAGAGAATAGAGTTGACTATTATAGACAACTCGAAACTATTCTCAAAGACAAGATCACCGGTCTTGAGGCTAAGGTTAAAGCTTACTTTAATTCTTGTTCGAAGTCCAAAGAGTTTTACAATAAGCAAGCTGTTAATCAAACACATGGAATAGGTTATGATTACAATGCTGCTATTGGAAAATTAGGCATAAACTCCCCTCCTCATGTATGTGCTAAAGGCAGGGAAGTACCACATGTGCTTAAGGGTGTTGATGAACCCCTCTATAAGGAATCAATTGCTGAACCATTTGATGAGACCTCTTTTATTATTCAAGAAGAAATCCGTGCTGAAGATAATGCTAATGGGAAAGCTGTCTCCAAGTCAAGTGTGTCAAAAGTTCCAGTCAAGGTTGTGAAAGCAACTGAGACTAACTCAGACACACATGAGTTGGATAGCACAAATGCCATGTCTACCATGCATAAGTTGCCTATTGTTAATCCTTCTCATAAAGCATGTGGTGTTCCTGATTGTATGTCTTGTGCTTTTAATCTGTTGTTTGCTTATTTTAATGGTAAGCATGCTTCTAATGATAAGACTACTCCTCGTCAGCATGTGAATAATAGAAAGCATGATAGGTCTAAGACTGCTAGTCCTCCTAAAGCTAGAAAGGAGACATTTGTGCCTAAGCCTAAACATAAATCTGATAAGGCTGTTTTAAAGGTCAAATGTTCAGTCATTGAGAATGTTGAGAATAGTGAAATTAAGAATGTTGTTTTGCCTGATAAAGGCCAATTTTACAAGTATGCCGGACCCAGCCAAGCTTGGGTTCCGAAGAAGCTCTAATCCATTTGTATTGCAGGGCATTAAACAGGTACAACCGGTAGTGTGGATTCTTGACAGTGGATCGTCAAGACATATGACCGGAGATAGAGCCCTGCTATCAAATGTGGTTGAGAAAGCTGGCCCAGTGGTTACCTTTGGAGATAACAGCAAAGGTTTATCTGAGGGATATGGCTGTTTGCAAGCTGGATATGTTATCAGTGAAATTTTGTATATTGTGCTAGGTTATTATCAGGAAGCAGTATCTAACATATAGCACCAGTGATGAGACTTGAGAATATTACGACATATCAGGCACCTGCTGCACATTACACTTGGAATTGGACTCTAGTAAAATGTGTACAAGTGTACTCCTGGTTGGTGAGTCAAAAGAGGAAGTCAGTGCACCACAGTTCATGGACTTTGCAGCTGCAGATCTAGTGGACTATGCAATCTCTTCTTCACAGTCTCACTTCAGGTTGGTATGAACTAGTGTGCTACTCAAGCAATCGTCAAGAACATGGTATGGCACTCTAACTGAAGTTATAATTTTATATGAATAAGTAGAGTCGTCATATTAATAACTATCTTATCACTAGGCACAATCATATTATTTTATATGTGCAGTGGTATATTGGTTATGCAACATAACAATTAGTATATAAAGTACTTGACAAGTATCGGTCAATGATATCTTGTTAACATTATGTTGCAGATATTTGTAAGCTTTTGACATGAATGAGAATTACTTAGACTTTACCCTAAGTGATCAATGTTTTATCCAAAACTCATTCATATTGAAAAACAAAATCAAACTTCTTTCTACATTAGTGATTTCTTATTTCATGTAAAATCTTTTGAAATCACTATTGTAAATCATTTTATCTCTCTATAGTGCCATATGTTCTGTGTTACAGGTTCAGTCTCCAATGACTTTCTTTCATTGACAGTCATAAGGTTGAAAACCCACAACGTCTATCCCAGACTGTAAAGACAAACACAGAAACAGAACCAACCAACACTCTCTTACCACTAAATGTAGTATGAATGAGCGTGAGGGAGATAGTGCCTTAGTGCACCACATAAGGAAGGTTCTGTAGTCAACCCAGTAGCTCTGTCTCCTACATAGATGAGTAGTATTTAAACCGAGACAACTGCTAGCCCCCATACATCTTCTCAAAAAGATGTAATGGCTGAAAAGGCACAAAAACAGTTACTAGATTCATTCTCTCAACAGGGTGAGTCTATTGAATTTTGCCTGTCGGCCAAGGTATCCTATGTAGTGTCACCACTTCAAACATAAACAATTCTTGATGCACAACGAGAGGTTACACACACAAAGGATGAGTTGACGGAAACAAGAGTTTCGACCATTTTAAGGTCAGATTCGATTGTTCAAGGTTCGTTAGTGGACCAATTGCCTTTACAGGTGTTAGGAGAGGATACTGATCCAAAAGCCATATGTCAGTGGTCATTGTCTACCTCCCCAGGCTTAAATCCCCTGGATGCATCTGCGGATAGTGGATCTGACATAGGTGCAGATCGGCAACTTGTTGATAATGATTCAGATATTACCTGATGAGTCACAAGGAAATGTCTTCACAGACATTAGAAGGGAACCTTGATCTTTATGCTAAATTCTTTGGATCATTGTTTACCTTCCCAGAATTCAAATCTGGAACCCTAAAAGGGAAACTAGCAACTTGTAAATTATGACTCAGATTCATCTGACGAGTTTAACAGGGATGGGGATTTGTGAACTCCCATTGCACCACCTGTGACCTCCTTAAGGATGGCTAAGGTGATTTTCCTTGCAGGTACAGCTGGATTATGGAGCTATGAGAGAAGAGTGATACACTTGTGAGAATGAGTGTAAACACGAGTGGAGAGAAGAGGGATACACTTGTGAGAATGAGTGTAAACAAGAGTGGAGAGAAGAGTGAAACACATGTGAGGTACACTAAACAAAATCACACACTCACAGTGAGGAAGAAAGAGAAACTACTTGTTATTTCTTTTCCAACCAAGTGAAATATGAGAACTCCTTCAGACGACGGCATACATTCCTTCTTTAAGGGGGAGATAAAAGCTTAAGTAATAGTTTGGAGGATTCCTCAACTAAGGGGGAGAAATAGCAGGGAGGAAGAAAAAGATCCTAAAAATGTACACCACACCACACCACACCATTGTTGTTTGTAACTACGGATCCTATTGTACGGGAGAGGTGGTAAACACAAGGTGATTTCCTAGTAAGGGAAGAAGCTGTTAGGGGAGTACCATTGGTTTTTATCTGCGGATCCTATTGTACGGGAGAGGTGGTAAACGAAGGTGATCTTCTTTAATCAGTTGATTCTCATAGGGGGAGAAGCAAGAGAGATATGGGCTTCTCAAAAGGAAATGTGGTTGTACAAATGAAGATGGAACTACTTGAAGATATGTTCAGTCTAGAGGAACATCTACTTCGAATCTGGAAAATGTTAAATCTAGTCCAGAACTTTTCTACTATTTACTTTGCATTTCTGTTTATATCTTTTTCTTATTTGTTAGTTGAGTTATCCTCTAGGTATTTGTGTGTTATTGTCTAACAAACAAATAGGGGGAGATTGTAAGTCATATGTCATAGGCCTATTTGTATATTCGAGGATTCGACTCAACTCAAATAAGTATGTAATAAGTAAATAGTGGATCAAGCATCAGAGAGATCTCACAAAGTAACATCTGTCAAAGAATAAAGAAACATTGTTCATCTGCAGACTTGAAGATTCACTGGAAGAAGTTCAAGCATTTGATCATGCCTCAGTGATATAAATCAAGATCGTGGATTTAATCAAGTGACAGAGATCTCGTCAAGGTATCATTTATTACAAGGATTCAATCAGAACAACAAAGTCAAGACATGAAGAAACGTCACGGAAGTTAGTCACTCATGAACCAGACAGTACATCGAGTGTCAACATTGAAGTGGTGGAATTGATTCATAATTTTCAGTGATTTTCAGAAGATCTGCAGAAGGATGGGTGCTGTTGAAGACTAGAATTAATTCTCTATTAATTAATTAAGTCATCTAATTTAATTAAGAAAATAAATTATATCTGCGAAGAATAATTTATTTATTAATTGAATTAATTGATTAATTAATTCTGAATTAATTTTAGGAATTTTCAGAATTTAAATTGGATTAAAATCTGCATTAAATCAACAAGACAATTGAAAATGAACTAGCATGACAATCAGGATTGTCATACCGATTGTCGTGCTAGGCCATTTTCAATTGTCTCACCGAAAGTTACACTAGGAGGAGGATTGTCTTGCTAGTTCATTCTGATTGTCATGCTAGTTCATTCTGATTGTCATGCTAGTTCATTCAGATTGTCTTGCTAGTTCAATCCATTGTCCTACCGATTGTCTTGCTGAGCTTAGGATTGTCTTGCCAGTTCAATTCTATTCTATTGATTAAAAAGAAGCAGACAAGCAGCAGTTCAATTATCCATCCAGAGAAAAGAAGTCAAGAACATACAGAGAGAAAAAGCAGCCAAATATTTCATCTTATCTGCTAATTCAAAGATCAAATTTCTAGCTTGTAAAGTTAAATCCAATCAACTAGAAATCATTCTCTTGTTCTTGTTTAACAATCTAGCGGATCAAAATCCCTAGAACTTAATCTCAAATCGCGTTTAGCATTTGATTCTAATTGTTGCAAAAATAGAAAAAGTTCATGTCGAATTTATTCTAGATTTGTGATAATTGATTTGAGATTAATACCTTGTAATCGATACAGTTGTTGTAACACCTTTCAAGTTTAATAATATTTTTATTTAACTTGAATTTTGTTTCACATTTTTTATTCCGCATTTAATTCGATTATTCGGTGCTGTTTGTATTCAACCCCCCTTCTACAAACACATTGGGACCTAACAATACATGAAGAAACGTCACGGAAGTTAGTCACTCATGAACCAGACAGTACATCGAGTGTCAGCATTGAAGTGACGGAATTGATTCATAAGTCTCAGAGACTTTCAGAAGATTGTCAGAAGAAGGGATGCTGCTCAGGGATAGTATTAATTCTCTATTAATTAATTAAGTCATATAATCTAATTAAGAGAATAAATTATATCTGCAAGGATTAATTTATTGATTAATTGAATTAAAATGATTAATTAATTTAGAATTAATCTTAAGGATTTTCAGAATGTTAATTGATTAAAATCTGTGATAATTCTAAAAAAAAGACAACTGATTGTACTAGTATGACAATCGGTATGACAATTGATAGTCATACCGAATGTCTTGCTAATTCAGTTGATTGTATTGATAGAATTTTCAATTAGATTAAAATCAATTATGTATTCAGAAAAACAATTTCAATTGTACTACTATGACAATCGGTATGACAATCAATAGTCATACCGAAAGTCTTGCTAGTTCATTTTAATTGTCTTCCTAGCTCTAATAGATTGTCTCACCGAAAGTCCTTCAAGCTCAAATAGATTGTCACACCAGTTCAACAACTTCGGCTGTGATTGTTTAAAAGAAAGCAGAAGACAATATCAACACATAACTCAGCAAAAACAGAGCAGCACATACAGAACAAGAAAACACAGCAGAAAACAAAAGAAAATATTTCATCATTCATCTGCTTATTCAAGATCAAATATTCTAGTTTGTTAATGTTAAATCCAAACCACTAGAATTACTTATCTTGTTCTTGTATATCAATCTAGCGGATTAAAATCCCTAGAACTTAATCTCAAATCGCTTTTAGCATTTGATCTTTTAATTACAAAAATAGAAAAAGTTCATGTCGAATTTATTCTAAATTTGTAATAATTGATTTGAGATTAATCCCTTGTAATCGATACCGTAGTTGTAACACCTTTCAAGTTTAATAAAAGTTTTATTTAACTTGAATTTTGTTTCACAATTTTATTCCGCATTTTATTCGACGAAACGGTATTGTTTGCATTCAACCCCCCCCCCTTTTACAAACAAATTGGGACCTAACAAAAATACAACCGCCTCCTAAACACAAGCCCTGCTCTCTCTCTGTTCTAGTGATAGAATCTTACCCCATTCTAGTTTGCCGAAGGCGCTGTTCGTACAACACCGTCGTCTTCTTGTTTTATCCTGGGAGGTTAGCGACTCGCACATATGGTGAGGCCCCTAATAGCTTTAAGGAGACAGTTATATGACCAAACTCGAGAACGTTTTTGTCATATCTTTTGTTTATTTTTCGCAGTTTATTAATTTGTTATTCGCACGCACGCACTTATATTATTTGTATTAATCGCAGATTGTGGTAACAATTAATGTATTAAAAGGATATTTATTACAAGTATTAAGAATGAATGTTCCATTGTTGGAGTTGATGATCTGTACGAAATACGTGAATGCGAAAAAGGATGATTACGTCTACGTCATTCATGTTGGATCGGAGAGTGGAAATGATTCGGATCAGGCCAAAATGGTGAGTTAGAAGATGATTGATTTGATTGGGATTTCACTCACCACAAGTGCAATCAACACATGTTTGTAATAGGATGGGATATGTATATCACCGGAAACAATTTATGTAGTCATTATATACGCAAAGAAAAAAGAAGGGTCGTTTAAAGTAATTTTTATCTTACAAACAGAAATATGTTTTCAGAACGTAACACCGCCGGAATAGATCCTCAATTGATGATATAATCAGGTTCATAAATAAAATAACATACTAAAAATAATTAGTTGATTTATTTTTTGATCGTTTAACACACAAAATTTAAAAAATTTTGAAATTGTGATAAAAAATTATTGAAACTAAATGTGAAATCAAAGATATCACAATCGATCCTAATTGCACAAGCAAACCTAAAAGTATCACAAATCATTGTTAACCTAGTGTTCAGAAAACCCAATCGCATTAAGTAAAATTAGAATAGCGACATCCCAACTATTTACATGCTGAATATTGGTTATAGACATGCAAAAATGTAAATAACTAAAGTTACGTAGACATACACGCCAAATCTTTATACTTTTTATGGAAAAATAATAGACTCTGAGTGTTTATTATATACGGAATATGCCATGCTGCCAGTGGCGGAGGGAATATTGTTCAAGATGTGTCATTTGACACACCATTATTTTTAAAAAAATCTGATTTTTTTATTGTTGGGCCTCAATAGACCTAACTTACAAAAAAAGCCCATACACAAAAACAGAATTAAAAAGGCTCGGGGCATTTACAAGAAAATAAAACACAAATTTAGCCAGAAAGGAAAATGGGGGGAACACTGTTGTGAGATAAGAAGCTCGATTCCAATTTCCAACATTTATATTACTAGTCTCAGGCTCAATGTGTTTGTTGGTTGTTGAGTTATAGGCTTTTGATTCACTGGGTTTTAGATTCATCAAAATTTCTAATTTGTTAAAGAAAAACAAAGGCTACAAAGTGTTTGTTAAAATGTCGCAGTGAGTTTTTTTCGAAAATCTCTTATTTCTTCTAGCGATTAGTGTTTGCTTCAATATTAGTACAATGAAAAGATCAAGTACCCGAGATATCTCAAGTTTTTTTGCCAAGAAACCGACTACGATAAATTTTTCTCTAGCTCAAGCAAATGAACCGGAAATTAATATCCCTCTGTCACCGGCCACTCAACCCAGCCAGCAAGGTTCTTCTCCGACTCCATCAATCACAATAGTACCTCCACAGGACTTTGATACAGTTAATTATCCACAAGATCCGGGAAAAAAGAAAAAAGTTGATTGATTTTCATCCAAATGAGAGAGATTTAGTAAGTGAGCCTACATACAAAGGGGACCTTGTCAACCGGAAGATTATGTATTTCCTCAAACATTATTCGGAAAAAATCCTCAACGGTTCAATGTTAAATGGTTTGAAACTTGGAGGCCTTGGCTTGGATATAACATCTCTAAAGATGCGGCATTTTATTTCATTTGTTATTTATTCAAATATGAAAATACAGCTGGTGGTGATGCTTTTGTTGGTGAAGGTTTGAAGTGCGGGACCAGATTAAGGACAGTTAGAGATCATGTTGGCAAACACATGAGTTCACGTAACAATGCAGTGATCGCTATGGAACTATTCGAAAAATATAAGGCAGCATTGCAAGTGCTTTATCAAAGCAAACGGAGGAGGTTGTGAGTGCATATCGTAAGCAACTGGAGGCCATGTGAAAATTCAATGAATAGAGGTAATTTTATTTCATTTTTTACTCTTATTTCTGAACATGATCCTAAATATTATAAAGTTGTTCTAAAAATGGTTGCGGGTAATTGTCAGCTTACTTATCCGATAGTTTAGAAAGATATCATTGGTGGGTTTTTTGTTATTCTTGTGGATGAATCAGCTGATATTTTTGATAAGGAACAAATGGCTCTTTGTTTGAGATATGTAAATAAAAAAGGAGAAGTATGTGAACGATTTATCGGTATTGTGCATGTTCCTAATACTACTTTATTGACACTTTTAGCAGTTATCGAGTTATTACTCATGGAGTACTCATTTACTTTCTCTCAAGTTCGGGGTCAAGGTTATGATGGGGCGAGTAATATGAAAGGTGTAATTAACGGTCTTAAAACTTTAGTATTAAATTAATGTCCTTAAGCATACTTTGTACACTGCTTTGCACATCATCTTCAATTAACACAAGTTGTTATTGGTAAGAAGAATTCAGATTGTGGCTAGTTATTTGTTATTGTAGTTGCACCTCTCCTAAATTTTGTGGAGGTTCATCAAAAAGAAAAGAATTTCTTCGTGAAAAACAAGTTGCCTGAGTTGTTGAAGCATTGTCAATAGGTGAACTTGAAACATGAAGTTTATAAATCAGGAGTGTGGTTTAGGTAGGCCATGTGACACTTGTTGGGGTTTTAATTTTAAAACAATATTGAATGTGCTTGACTTATATCCCCCTATACTTGAGTCACATGATGCAATTGCAGAAGTTTCCGATGCAATTGACTCCAATAAGACACAATTTATCACCCACTTGTTGATGTCATTTGATTTTGTATTTGTCACAAACTTGATGGTTGCTTTATTTGGGATAAAAAATGAGCTGAATGTGGCACTGCAGAAGCATGATAAAGACATTATAAATGTTATGGTCATGGTTGACATAACTAAGACTAGCTTACAAAAGATGCAAGATGAATGATGGAATTTTCATATGGACAAAGTCACTTCTTTTCTGGTTAATATGGAGTTGAAGTTCCAAATATGGAAGCAAATTACATTATCCCGGGAAGAAGGATGTATAGAGGTAAGAGCCCGCAAATAACAAATTTTAATCATTTTTGAGTTGAAGTTTTTCTAAGTGTCATTGATCTTCAGTTGCAAGAACTTGAAAATCGGTTTCCCGAGATAAGTAAGGAGTTATTAATATGTATGTCTAGCTTTAATCCTGCAAATCGGTTTGTTGCTTTTGATAAAAGTAAATTAACATGACTTGCTGAATTTTATCCAAGTGAATTTTCAAGTACTGAATTTCTATTCTCCGAGCATTCTCTTGAGAATTTTATCGTTTCTATTTGAGAAGATGAGAGATTTTGGGATTTAAAAAATTTTGCTGAGCTTTCAATGAAACTTGTGGAGACAGAAAAGTCTGTGACTCATGAAAGGGTATATTTGTTGTTAAAGTTAATGTTGATTCTTCCTGTTGCAACTGCAAGTATTGAGAGAGTGTTTTTTGAAATGACACAAGTGAGAGCTAAACTACGCAATAACATGGGAGATCAAATGTTGAATGATTGCTTGATTACTTATCAAGAGAGAGATTTGTTTTTGAATGTTAAGATGAGTGATTTTATAGATAGGTATCAAAATATGAAAACTCGTCGAGAACAATTGTAATCACTCTTGAGCACCTTTTATTATTATATGAATCAGTTTTTTTATGGCGTATGTCTTAAGTATTTGACTCGCCATAGGTAAAATCATGTATCCGCCACTGCATGCTGCATGCATGTCCTGTTCTAATGTAACTTTGTTCGGAAATTTTGGGAGGATGTTAGATTGCGAAACTTAGTTTTTTTTTTGACTGAATGACACATGCACGATTTTAAATTTGCTGAAAGAGTGTTGATTACAAGCACTAAGGATTAATGTGTGATGGTTGGACTGTTTTGCTGAAGTTTGCGACCTAGAAGAAATAAGTGATTGTGAGAAATGATGATTATGCCTATGTTTAATATGAAAGCATGATAACATAATATGATATTAAGATGGAATTGAGTAAGAGAGGGAGACGAAAGAATGAGGTTAAAAATACACACAATAATCTGTTGGAGCTTGATCGTGGTGTAACCACCTGAAGGTTGGATAAAAAGTAAAACATATTTTATATGGACCTGACTAATTATGTGGGCATGGTGTGTGGTTAAAAATGACAGTTTTTAAAGGGACTTTTATCATGGACTAAGAACCAGAGAACTAATAAATATAACGAAAATGTAGACAAATCTATATTTGATACAATTGTTAAGAATTATGGTGATTTACTTGAATATTTTGAGAAACGTTGATCATTTTTATACATACTTTTGTGAATATTACTCGTAATTATTTAAATAATTTGAAAAATTGTCATATATTCGTCACGAGTTCCATTTCCCTTAATAACACCCAATCTTAATAAACAATCAACTACTCTGTACTGTGACCCCACAATAAACACACACACCACAAGTTATAGTCTCAGAGATGAATATCCAAAAAATAACACGAGTCATTTTATTCCAAAATTCTATGCCATTACACCTTAAAAGGGTTTCTGAATAGATTTATATTTCTTTGCCATTATTACATTTAATAAAGATACATAAGTCTGGTACATCAAAAGTTGAAATCCTAGCCTATGGGTAGTTCCTACCTCAGCTACAGCGACATCAACGCCTATAGGAAACTGCAGAACGTTTCCTATCCGCTCACGAATTGGGAGCTTGGTCCTGTTCATCTTTTCTATCTGTTGTTGTGTGATGAAAGAAGAAAGCAAGGGTGAGCAACAAGCCCACCAAAATAAATTGTATAATGATTAACAATATATGAGCATTCTCATAGTACTCATGAAAGTCTTGGTCAAGAAGAAATGAACCAAGTTGATATCTTAACGCGACCAAGTTGCAAAATATTCAGTATATGTACATATATACTTTTCACAATCTTTGAAATCCTCTGACATGTATAATATACACAGAGTTCCAGTTTATAATTGTATAAAAATATCGTTGCAAGGTGATCTCATATATCCAACCTTGTCTCAACGTTTTTCTGAAAATCTTTGTCATGCATAAGATAATCATTAACTAGATATAAGTTAAAAGATGAAGTTACAAGATACTCCAATATACTTATATCTTTTCTGAATACTACTTGAACTACCACCATTCAAGTTATAATTAGTTTCAAAAGTTCATCACGCTGATGAGACTACAAGATAAGACTTGAATAGATTCAATCTTTGAAATATCATTATAAATAATGAAGTTACGAGATACTTCATTAAGTCCTGATATATATATACACACCTATATATATACATTTCATACACTCCTTGAAAACCTTTGTTATGAAAATTATAAACAGAGTTGCAATATCCAATGAATTTGGGAAGGAGAAAACCTTGGCATAAACCTGATTTCTTGCTGATCAGGCAAAGATACCAATAAGTAACCTTTTATACTAGTAGATGGATGAATCTCCCACCGGTCATCACCCTGGCCTCATTAGGACCTTGTGCTGGACCGCCACCCGGCCTCTTACGCGTTGATGAACTGCCACCCCGCCACTTACACTTTGATAGACCGTACCCCGACCTGTCGCTTATGCCGACTCAATTAGATGGGCTTACTTCCCGAACATTGGGCAAGTAATCAAACTGTTTTCTCAAAGCATCAACCTCGTTGCGAATGTAAAATACACCACAGAGCCGGATCCCTCAGGTTTTGAGCGAGTATTTAAATCTCCTTCGAAAGGAGGATCTTAAATATAAAAATGAGTTTTGGGATCCGCCCTAACTTTTAAAAATCATTTTGAAGACTCGAAAACATTTTTAAGAATGTTTAGAGTAATGCTGATTTAATAAAATAAATCAGTCCCAATATATTAAAAAATATCTGAATATTATTATTTAAATAATATTACCATAAAGAATAATCTTTATAAAAATAATTGAAGTAGAAGTTTTAAAACTCATACTTGAAATGAATATTAATAACCAAAGATATACTTATACGAAAGTATGATCTTTATTTGAATAATCGAAAATAAGTTTGATTATCGAAACATTATTCTTTAATAAAATAAAGAATATTATTTAGTAAATAAGCGGAGTTATAAGTCCTCGAATGAATATTCAAGATAATATTCATTAAATAAAATAAGCGGAGTCATAAGTCCTCAAATGGATATTCCAATTAATATTCATTAAATAAAATAAGTGGAGTCATAAGTCCTCGAATGAATATTCCAAATAATATTCATTAATAAAGTTATCGAATAAAATTTATTCGATTAATAGTTTTGAAAACTATATCTATATCTATATATATATATAAATATATATATAAATATATATAAATATATATATATATATATATATATATTATACTCGGGAACATCGACTTCCGGTTTAGAAAAATGTTCACCTTTGGGTCCCATATACTAAGGGTAAACGCCACTACTGCTTATCTCTAACATAGGTATTATGCAACTAATAAGCATTTGAACCAACAGATATATAAATCAAGAATACGAAACAGGCATGCATATATACCATATCACATGCTACAATATATCGCAAGAATTTGCTAATAACAAATATGCATTTATCACAAGATCATGCATATACACATATACATCACAACAACAGTTATACGGGTAGAAAACTTGTCTGAGCGACTGGGGGTTATAAATGGCTTGGGGCGAGTCTGGTAACCTATAAACAACATATAAGTTGGAATTAAACCAAAGTCACTTGTAAATCTATACTTTAACCAAATTAGACTCTAACGCTCGCTTTGCGCTTACTGATTCTCTTAAGTCGCTCGAGTACCCTCGGCTCCACCATTTTTAATAAATTAACCATTAAGGGTTTTAAGGCGATTCTTTCGCGAGTACCTTACCAACTGCCTAATCCACTTTACATAAATGTTTCATACCCCAATTAGTCATTTAAGGTCCTTAACCAAGGTTTCAAAGTAAGGCGAGGGGTAATGGTTCGGTCACAAAACGCCGTTACTTAAAACGGTCGTTTCTCCTAAACCGTACATCTGATTCAAACGAACCACATATCAAAACGAAGCTCGTAACATGAACTATCTAATAATGGCAATGGTCAAAACCTAGCAGTGAGTTCAAGGGTCCTGATTGTTAAGAACAAAACAGTCTTAAAATAAATCGGACATTACGACGGCTATGTTTACGCGATTACCAGATTTTAAACTACTCCAATCAACCACAAATCAACCCATAACCACCCATACCACCAAACTTCATCCAAACCTTACTAACTCAGTCCATAACCTCATGATTTTTCCAACTTATTCAATCTCAAACAAGAGCTACTAATTATACTTAAGGTTCATCAACCAACAACCAAGACTTATAACCCAAAATCATTATAATTCCATCCAAACTCTAAACATACAAGAATCATGCTCTCATGAACTATAACAAACAAAACCAAACCTAATACTCAAAGTAAAGTTAGGGTTTGGAGGGGTTATACCTTCCTTGTAGAGTGGAGAATCACTTAGGAAGCCTTGAATAACCACTAACTATCTTTACTAAGCTTGGATCTTGAAGAAAATATAAGAAAACACAAAGTTAGTTTCTTGAAAACACTATTCACCAAGAACTTTGATGAATTGATTAGCTATGTTAAACATGGAATCTTGAGCTTAAACTTATGGCTCATCTTAGTTATGAATTATGGAAGCTAAAGAAACAAACCTCTTGAATTATGAAGGTGTGTAGCTTGATTTTTGAAATTTTCTCCTTTGTTTTTCATGGAAAAGCCGAGAGCAAAGAGTGGGGGAAGAAGAAAATGTTTTTGTTTTGGTTGCTTTTGATTTTTGTGTTTGTTTTGCTTGTTAATTAGGTTGTTACCATGGTAAATATTGTGTGGCTCACAATCATCCAACAATTCCTTCCCTTATGTCATCATGTGATGTCACCCCTCCACACTTGTCCTCTTCTTGTTGGTTTGATGACATCATCATCCCTAACCTCCTTGATTAACTCCTTATTGCTTGCCTAATGACCGCTGATCTGTTATACGGTTCGCTTGACTTTCGTTTTCGTTTATCGTTTGAGGGATCATACCGGGATCTTATTACTTGGGTTCCCTTAACCTTTCTCAATACATTATATTCCTTTTATGATCCTTTATTAAAATCCTTGAATTTAAATCCTTTTTATCCTGTTACCTTATACCCAATTCTTTCGATATCTGGTGGATTTTTGGGAAAAATCAAAGTGTTCGGATTTGGATTCTGACGATCTTTACATACACTTATATACCACATAGAGTACTAATAATATCTCAGAAGATCAATAAAAGAACTCCTACATAGTGTGATATGAAAAGTTTTCTTATTTAGCATAATCTGCAAAATCACTATTCATAAGGGTTTCAAAAAATTTCAAAAATTGGGGTTATTACACATATACAAATTCGCATGCATATGATCGCATCCATGTGCAAAACATAATGTAACGTAATATGTAACCAAGGAAATATAACTCATTATGAAATAAAAACAGATAAATAATATTGATTGTAAAATACAAGAACCCTGAAGATGGAGACTGTATAAATATAAAGAATCAAAACATGAAATTAATGCTCCAAGTCCGTAACCAGGTCATGAAAAGAAATTCATTAATATGTTCAAGCATCCGTGAAGAATAAAATGGCAAAAGACTTTTTGTGGTAAAGAATGCATTGGTTTAAAGTATTGAAGATCAATGGTTTCAGTGTTTGAAGCAATGAATGACTAACAGGCTGTATCAGTTCATAATTGTGAAGATTATTGAGTAAATCCAATCCAGTTCTAGTCATTTATGAACCATGCCAGTGCACTAAGCGTCAACACATCAAAAAATGATTTGATTTAATATCATACAAAAGAATTCAAACTGGTACATACAAGTGTGAACCATAATAGGGAAATAATTAGGGTTTATTGGTAAAACCTAGAAGATATTTTAAGTATGGAATTCTATCCACTCTTGGCGCAACATAAAAAGAAAACTGCATTACAAGTGGTTATTTCTCTAGTTGACGCAAGTGAAAATGTTTTCTTAGGCAAAGGATATGTATTCTTTGGAGCAAGTAATCTAGTTGCTTTCTTGGCGCAAGTGGCTTTATTTTCTAAGGCATAAATGCAAGTCACTCTTGGTGTAAGAGCCCTTATGGTCCCTCTTGGCGCAAGTGAGCTGAAAATCCAACGCAAGGGAATTTTATCCCCTGTAGGCGCAAGTAAAGATAATTTCTAAGGCAAGAAAATTCCCCATTGGCACAACTGAGTACTTGGTGTTTATTCATTGTTACAGGAACATATTCAATTAACATGGTTGTAATTAAGCCACGTAATCGAGTGTGAAAAGTTTACACTAAAAAGAAGCAGAATGCATTTGATGCATTCAATTATCTTCTTCAGCAACCAACTGTTATTTTACGAAACTCGATTGAAGGTCATATTTATTAAGTTTGTAAACATAACGTAACATTGTTGAATTTATTGTAGCTAATAATTTATTTGATTAAAGTGTAACAATCTCAAGATTTATATTGATAAAATAATATATTTTTTGAATTGTTTTGTGTATATTTTGATTCTGTCCATTTGAAGAAGAACTTAAAACAAATAGAAAAAAATTATAAGTAACGCATTCACCCCCTTCAATACTTTGGGACTAACACCATCATATGCATGTAATGATGGCGTATATTTTATATCAGATAAAATGAGTTATGCAATCAAAGTTAATAATACACGCATGCCGGTTATGTTGTAGTCCACCTACCATACAAATACAGATACATACATAAAGTGTGATTTTGGATACACACGCTCACACACTGGTATTCTAGACCGACCATAATATAAAATTATTATATTGAGCTCTAGCCCATTTTTGAACAATGTTTTATCGTGTTTAAACTTTTTTCATAAAATTAGTTAACTAGTTGAAATTAAAAAGAAAAAGCAAAAGAAGTTATAAAAGGGGTTAAAATTATATATAAAAGATATGTAATTATTAACCCTCTTTTATTAGTTTATCTCACTTATATGATATTTTTCAATGGTAAGTTAATAATTACATCTCTTCTATATATAATAGGAGAACAAAGGAATAAAATCAGCAAGACTTTTATAACATGCGAGTGTCGTCTCATACTTATACATTTTATTTAACTTTAAGCGTAATTATTGGATTATTTGTGGAGTTAATTTTAGCAAACTTAATTTAAATATAAGTTCATATATAATATATTAACTAGTCAGTATATATACACACACGCACATACACACGCATATATTACGACTATAAAGAGTTTATGTACTTTAGTTGAAATCGAAATCATAATTTCACCCGATTTTTTTTAAAAAAATATTTGAAATACTTTAGTTTTATTTGAATTCGAAATCTGGTACGTTTTTTTTGAAAAATATTCGTCATTTGGCTATGTAAACCAATTCACTATGTAGGTTTAATTAATTTAAATTACAAGTTCGACAAATACAACTGATCAATAAGACATAATGTTTGTAATGTCTTGTATTAATAAAATGTGTTTAAATTTTTTGATAAGTTTAATTCAACAACCAATATGTATCCAATTTACTAATTTGATCAAAGATGAGTTAATATTTTTCGGACTTGACATAACACAAGTCGTAAAAAATGTGTTGATCACCCAAACTTTCAAGATGCGTGCTTGCCGCACTAACTATAGATCCAATTGATTTCGATATGGTCTCTAACAAATCTGATTAGATAAAAGACACAGGTTAGAAAATAGATAAATATTATTGAATTACTATAGGGAAAAAGGTAGAAACAATTAACGAATAAAAGTTGACAACAATAAGATAACGTTTTATTAATCCTAATAATATGGAAAAATTCATGTCTGACCTACGTCAACACGATCAACACCATAACATATTCTAAGATACATAAATCTCATTTGACATACCTATGCCATGAATATAACAACCTTGTACTGACACTTTAATACGAGATCACCGGAGTTGGACGGAGACATTATCGATTCCAAATAAAACAAGTTCATTTACATTACACCCATAAATATCAGACTTACACAAATTTAAATTATTATCAACATATATTTAATCCAAAGATTACATATAACCCAAAATATCTATCATAATCGGAATAATCAAATATTTAAAAAATATTACTGTAAAACACTACATAATATTTCATCACTCAAATAAATTATAAAGGATAATCCATTTTATTTTCTAACAAAACTCGCGCAAACTGAAATTTAAAAATCAAACACTATGCATTATGAAATACTGTTAGAAAATGGCCCGTGTCTCGCACGGGCTATTATGAGACACGGGCTATTATGCTATTATTTTTAAAATGCTAAACGGGCTCAATAATTTTACAACTATTTTTAGATAATAATAAACTTACAAATAAATTTACCAAAAATAATATTTTTAATAATTTTTCTCAAATATATTATATCGATCCCATTGTAGAAAAATTTATGATTATACCACCTAAGTCAGAGCCTGTCGTTTAAATGCGATTTATCTTGATTCACGTAGTTTGTAGGCTATTGCTTGAACACGTGGGGTTTACCTGGTGCGCACCGAATGGTAGCGGCCGCGGATTTCCGTGAAATATTATATATATATATATATATATATATATATATATATATAGGGTCAGATTCAGTGGGTAACTAATTTATTAAGGTAACTAGGTAACTAGTTACTATAGGTCCACGTGTATAATATTATACCATACACGTTCTTCACTAGTTAACGACGTTTACACCTAACTTTTTTGATGATTTACCATTTTTGTTGTTGTTTCTATCTTTTATTTTGTACTTTTTATTTTTTTTATACAACGTTTCTATATATATTTTTAATGTTCAGTGTTTTAGTTCTTTAATATTCTGTGTATACAATATTTGTATGTGTAGTGTTCTGTAACCGAGTCTATTTATATTCTTACTAATGTTATTTTAGGCACATTACATTAGATTATAGTTGAACACATATTTTCTGTATTATGGTCTACTAATTTTTTTACTCCAAAATTGTATATATCTAGCGTCTATTATTGCATGTCCAGTAAAATTTGTGTATGTTCTCTAACTATTTTGCATAGGTACTGTAATTTTTTTCTTAAGTGTTCGTTATTTTTTTATTGTTGTGTAATTATTTTGCATGTCATCATTAATTTTTTAAGTGTTCTGTATCTCTTTGTATGTTCTGTATTTATTTGTGTACTATAATTTTTCTTTAGTGTTATGTATTTTTATTAATTTTGTGTTTTGTATTATTTTTATGTTCTTTAATTAAATTTATTTACATGTCCAGTATTTTTTTATGAATTATTTATTTAATGTGCTTTCTAGTTTTTCTTATTTGGTAATCTTTTATGGTATGGAATAAAAATATGTGAAAAACAAATTAATGACAACATAAAAATTTAAGAAACACATTAAACACATATTTTTTATTTTCATTGTAAAAGGTAATTTATTGTGTTGTAATTAAAAACTTATTTTTTTGGATCAAATACAAAATAAAACATTAATAAAAATACAGAACACTAAAGAAAAATTATAGTACACAAAGAGATACAGAATATTAAAACATGTCAAGTAAATTGTGTACATGTTCTCTAACTATTTTGCATATGTACTATAATTTTTTATTAAGTGTTAATTAATTTTTTATTATTGTGTAATTATTTTGCATGTGATCATTAATTTTTTAGCATTTTGTATCTCTTTGTATGTTGTGTATTTATTTGTGTACTATAATTTTTATTTAGTGTTCTGTATTTTTATTAATGTTGTGTTCTGTATTATTTTTATGTTCTTTAATTAAATTTATTTACATTATATATTTTTGAATTATTTATTTAATGTTCTTTCTAGGTTTTTCTTATTTGGTAATCCTTTATAGTATGGAATAAAAATATGTGAAAAATAAATTGATGACAACATAAAAATTTAAGAAATACATTAGTGTTAAACAAATATTTTTTTTTCATTGTAAAAGGTAATTTATGGTGTTATAACTAAAAACTTATTTTTTGGATCAAATAAACATATTATGATCAAAAATAAAAAATAAAATGTCTTCTACAATTAAAACATTAAAACATGTAAAAGTGTTTAAAATGCTGTATTTTATTTTAATATATTAAAATTTGTATGATATACGTATAATATATATCTTTCTTTTTTGAATTAAATATATTAAAATTTAAACTTAAAAAATACATATTGAATTTAAAGGAATTTTTTTACTAAAATTTATATTTGAAAAGAAAGATAATCTAAAAAAGTTTCAAGCATGTTACATTGTATTTTAAAATTTTTAGTTAATGTAATATTTGTAATTTCAGAAATTAGAAATTTAATAATAAAAATATTGATCATGATGTGTTTAAAAAAGATAAATTAGATTACAATATATAGCAAGAAGACGAAAAAAAATTAAAATTTAACATGTACATATGAAAAGTAAACAGACAAAATATGTAAATTGTAATGTACATGTTTTGTTTTGTGTTTTCACTATTTTGTGTGTGCGGTGAAAACGTCAGTTCATTAAGTTACATTTATATTTTATGTTTCTTAGATAATCTCAACCATCAATATACAATCAATCTAACAACTGTATTTTATGTTTCTTAGATAATCTCAACCATCAATATACAATCAATCTAACGACTGTAGTTGAATTACTTAGTTACCCGATAAAAAGAGTTACCGGATGATTCTTCCTTTATATATATATATAATATCGGAGCAACCCGACCCATTAACATGAACAGTTACCGTCACACCGAAAGTAGTCGATATATATAAAATTTTGACGAAACAATTGGGGGAATTGGGCTTCATTTGACCTAAACTTCAGTCCTGGAGTAGAGTATACAACAACTATAAACCCCTGTTAAAACCTCCCCTCTTCCTCGCTTTGCTTTCTTCAGCAGAGAAGGAGAAAAAAAAGACATTAAAATGGGTGAGCAAAGCACCAACTTCGAGGTTGATCTTGGCAATCTAATGGCTTTCGACCCTCACCACCATTTCTCATCTCCACCTTCCAGGTCTGCCATTCTCTCTCTCTCTCTCTCTCTCTCTCTCTCTCTCTCTCTCTCTCTCTCTCTCTCTCTCTCTCTCTCTCTCTCTCCTCTCCCTCTCCCTCTCCCTCTCGCTCTCTCTCTCTCTCTCTCTCTCGCCCCCTCTCCCTCTCTCTCTCCCCCTCTCTCTCTCCCTCTCTCTCTCCTCTCTCCTCTCCCTCTCCCTCTCCCTCTCCCTCTCCCTCTCCCTCTCCCTCTCTCTCTCTCTCTCGCCCCCTCTCCCTCTCTCTCTCCCCCTCTCTCTCTCCCTCTCTCTCTCAACTTTCAACTGCCTTTATTACCTTGTATGTTTACTTTTAACTATTGCCTCAATTCACCCAATTTAATTAGCTTCTTTAATTTTTCTTCTCTTTGGGGGCTTATTCTATATATCAGTATTATTAATTGGACAAGGGTTCTTGAAAGATAACATCTTTTTCTAAGCATATGCAGTACAGTGGTTCTGGGTAACATCTACTAAATAATATATTTTAAAACAAAGATTTGTTGATACTGTTAGATTAAAGATTAACACTTTTCCTCAGAGAAATGTACCCCTGTGATTCTAGCTACAAACTTAATGTAATGGGAATTAGAATCGGAAATGGGAATGAAATGGAATCCCAAGGGTTATGATGGGTTTATTTGCCCGCCAATAGGGAATGAGGTTCCCATTCTACACAATTAACATACTAATCCAAACACTATTACATGGATTTAATGTTGTGATTCCCGTTAACCGGCTCATTAACCATGAACCAAACATCTCCTAAGTCTTGAAACATTGTCTTTCCTAGAAGAAGAGGTTCTTTATAACTCTATTGTGTATTTGTGTTTATGGGTGCTCATTTTTAAGAAGCAAAGCTTGCTCATCTTTCTTTCATTTTCGAGGATTTTGGTTTTCCACAAATAAGTTTTCTTTGAAACTTCTGTATATAATATATACAAATATAAACAAATTTTCCTTTCCTTTTCCGTGTTACAAACATGTATACTTAGGGAGGAACTAGTAAAGGAGAGTTTACAGCAAGGCACCAAACTTGTTCAAGCAATTGCTGATTCTCTATTCAGCTTAACCTCTACTGAAGATCGAGATGGACCCATTGTCAAGTTGCCTCCACCAACAACAAGATTGCCAAGAGAGAAGCCGGTATGCTCTTCTTTCATTCTTATGCAGTTATCACCTTTTTAAGGCAAAAGCATTTTGTATGCACCTATATATGCGGGTTGTGTTTCTTTTTAAATGCCCATTGTAAGAACAGACAGTTATTTAGCAAAATACCACTCGCCTAATAAGTCCTATCTTTTGTAGTATTAAAATGAATGGCACAAATTTGTTAAGTGTCTTATACATGATGCAGAGAATTTGAGTACCTGTGCATATTTGTTGTCCGTGGTAGTTTTGAATGAACACCTCCATGGTTAGTGGAACACTTGAAAACAGAGAACTGGGTGTATGTTGCGGCTTTGATGGCTGTTGTACTTAACTAATTATTGAAAATTTGATATCCCAAGTCCCAACAATCATACACAAGCTTTTGCAGGAATTAAGCAGAAGATATAAATAGGAAAACATCTGAAGAGATGCTTCTGTATTTTCATTTGAAATAGCAGCATTTTTTAATTTACCATTCTCTTAAATACTAAGTTTTCCCCATAACTTTAACTTGCCTTAAATAATTCAGCTGCCAAAGCCTAGACCTCCAACAAAATGGGAAGAGTTTGCCAAGAAGAAAGGTAAGTTTATAACAGTATTATCTGATTTTTTTTATCAACTGTACGCTGTTCTTTGTGATTACCCTTGCCCTACAATACTGCATGTGGCTAACCGTATTATATTATGTTATTTTCGATAACAAAGGCATCAAGAACTACAAGAAGGACAAGCAAGTGTTTGATGAACAAACTGGTACCTGGAAGCGTCGTTATGGATATGACCGTGTAAACGATGACAATGATGTTCCGATTATCGAAGCGAAGTTGACTGATGGTATAAAATGAATTAATTACTTCTATTTTATTTGGGTTATATCTGGACTTGTTATTTAATGATAGTGTCTCCGGGGAAAAATCGATCAGAGATTGTATTTTGTTTGTTTTAATCTGCATGCCGTTTATATCCCCTCCCTGGTGTTCACTGTCTGACTACGGTAAATATATTTTCACAGAGCCAGGACAGGATCCATTTGCTAAGAGGCGTACAGAAAAGAAGCAACGAGTAGAAAAGCAAGAGAAAAACCGCTTACATAACTTAAAAGATGCCGCCAAAGTTGGTGCTTTGCCAAGGTTTATCCTTCTCCTCTGTACAATTATCCTTAGATTGCAGTTTACTAAGTGAGAACTATGTCACATCAGACGATTGATACATGTTTTGTTTGTTTAATCCCTTTATCTATTTTAATGGCGTATTTGCACGTAGTCTCTCTGCTCATGCCTCGGGCCAAATAAGCCTCTCATCTAAGTTTTCTGGTGTCAACTGATGACATAAATTTTGATTGGTTCAGTGGTCTACAGTTTGATAATAAATTGGTTCTTTGCACATAGGCGCTTTTTATGCCGTTTGCTTTTGACAGTGTTTCTCAGTACGTTGTCATAATTTTATAGAAAAAGTTAGTAATTTTATGTTTATCCTGTATCAAATTTCTTGAAACTTTCACTCTTTTCTGATAGTGATAATAACAGGTCTGTTCTTATATGTGTTCATTTACGTATACATCTATTAATATATATTTTGAGCATACCGCACGAGTCACGACTCTGTTTGATAGTCCAGTTGTTTACATAGTAACAGTAAAAAATTTACTCATTGCACGATCTTATTTAACAAATTTCTCATTTTATTATTAGTTTTCCTCTTTTTTTGGGTGCTAAAAGTTTTCTGCTCTTTAATGTCGGTGAGAACTAAATGCTGCTCTCTGCTATTTCTTCGTGTTTGTATATCATCTGATAAGATTTTTGACCGTACTACAGTTACAATGTATTTGTTATTCTTGCTATGTAATATAAGATCTGAATGGGGTTTCTTCTGCAGCCATGTTCAACTTGCTGCCACAGCCTTGCCTATAACAGGGACACAAGCTGCACCTAAAAAGATTAGCAAGGATGAACTAGGGAATGTTGCGGGTATGGCTGCAACGGCAACCGCTAGTGGTGGTAAGTTTGACAAGAAATTGGTGGGTGAGAAGCCACCAAAACATGACAAGAAATATCGAAAGGTATGTGCGCCCTGTAAATCCTAGGCCATTTCCAATTTTATGTATCTAGGTTTTATAAGTTTTGGATGTAAACTCTATTTTTTTGGTGGATTCAGTTCTTACCGGTGGTTGAAGGAACAGGAATGGGCTCATTAGAAAGGCAACAAACCAATAAAGTTCTAAACAAGTTATTGTCCGCCAATTCCCACAATATACTTGACGTTAACAAGGTATATAATAGTTTGAATGATTTTTCAGGTTCTGGGCTGAATCGAACTTTTATTCATTGCATATTATCCCTTAAATGACTACAAGTATATCTGTTTTTTTTGTAATACAGGCCGTTAACTTTTACAATGTGAAGAAGGACAAGAAGCGAAAACATCAAGGGAAGGATCAAGGGAAAATCTCATCGACGTCAAGCAAGTTGAAATCCAAGAAAAGTCCTTACAAGAAAATGTTAAAGAAAGGATCTTCATCTGAGAGGAAGTCAAAAAGAAGTTGAGCATCTGGCATCATGAAGTGTTTGTTCATACTTGGACTGCAATTTGCCAAATAGGAAGAATATACGCTAATTTAACTTGTTTTTCATTGCCCCGGGAAAATTTAGTGAATCATAATGTTAAGAAGGAAGAGCACTGGAAACTTTCAAATGTTTGTTATTTAACAGTTTAGATCGAAAAAGGGCATAGTAGTAATCAGATGTCATGGGAAGGCATATGGCAGCCTCTGAGATCAATGTTTGCTACCAGTTGGTTCCCTCCGAAAATGAACTCGATTTCTGGTTACTGGTTAGGTTTTTATTTTTGTATTCTTATACCTATATATGCATCTACTTTGTTGGTTTATGGTACACACAATAGAACACATGCACATATATATTTGAGTATTAGCTAAATCCTAACAATTTTTTGTGAGGATAATGGCCAGGGTTTGAGATGTGTGATCCACATGAAACATTCTTCTCCCTTTCAGACAAGAGCTCAAGTGGTCAGTATCAAAGTTTATCTGGTTTCTATGGTGCATATTCATCATAGATGTTTTTTTTGCTAATTAATTACACACGCACACGCCAGAGATCGAACTCTAAACCTCCCGCAAGGAGTACAAGAGTCCAATCACTGCACCGATGGCTTTTCATCATGGATGTTATAAACGTCTATTTTCTAGCTGAAGCAGCATGGTTTTGGAGATAATTTGCTCTTAATACCACATTATAAAGCTGAGGTGACCAAATATATCCGATTTTTATTCTTAAGCGTTATCTTAATCGATTAATTTCAATTTTCGTAGCGATTTGCGTATCATATAAAATGAAATGTACTTCTCCCATCCACATAGTGGGTCTGAGCTGACAAAAATATAAGTTAAAATGCTTATTTCGAAGAGATGTGCACTTGAGTATTATAAGTGAGTTTTTTTAGAAACCAATTTAATTTTTCTTTGTAGTTGATAATTACGAGAAATGCGTCATTTTCTTGGCGTAGATTTAAATCTTAGCAAGGGTGATTTTCGTTACATCTTTGAGTAATTTTGAGATGATGACAAAGGTACACGTGTCTTAAGTAAGACTCAGATGAATTTTTTTATTTACCAAAAAGGTCATTATATTTTTCTGTTTAATCAAATTAATAAAATTATCTAGTACAAAGTTTTTAATCACGGAGTGTATAAAAGTCCGTATATATAAGTAGCTTTAAATCCTCCGATTTATTTCTTTTGATACAACATCTTCTTTTACGAAAAATACATAATACACTCTATCTTATTTATTTCTTAACATTTTAGTTTAGATTCAAAATTTTATTTGATGTTTACATTACGAACATAGAGTTCTCGCATTTGAACACAAAAATTTGTTTGATTCTTTACATTCGAGACGAACACAAAATTCCAAGAGAGAGGAAAAAAAGGAGTAAATTGACAAGATCTAATAAAATTTATTTTTTTAGAAAATGTTAAAAGAAATTTAAAAAAATAATAAGACATAAATTTTTTTATTTAGTATTAAAGAATAACTTTCTAATATTTCATACTTTTTTTGATCGGTGAGCGAGAATCAAATCAAATACCGACCGGTGGGCGAGGCAAGGGATAATCCTTGCCACTTCACTTATCTTTTTATGACCTGGGGCTTAATTAATTTAATATCCCATAGATCGCGATAAGATAACTCAAGTAGTTAAAGTTTATCTCTTGTCAACCCAGGTTCTGGATTCGATTCTCGCTCACCCCCGAGATTTGTTAGGACTAACAGATACTCAATTGTAAGGTCGATTCTCGCTCACCCCCGAGATTTGTTAGGACTAACAGATACTCAATTGTAAGGTATATAAGCCAAATTAGTAAAAATAAATAAATTAATATCCCATATTTCATTATTTTAAAATTTTTAAAACTGGACCCACATAGCTGGGGTAAAATAGTCAAATTTGAGGCATAAGATTAGGTTAAAACTTGTTAACACTGGGCTGTGGAGACTGGAGTAAGTTTTACATAAAGGAGCAAGACAAGACAAATAAAACAAGTTTATAAACAGCAGTTACATACATAGTTTACATACAGCTTCTCCTGCCTAGGAAGGGACACAACACAAACTAAACTAACAACCTTCCTTAAACTTTGTTCTCTACTTACACACAGGTATAATTCTTCCCCTTCATTTTTACTTGTATTTATCTTTATTCTCTCTGATTATAAACATACTACATCATTATTAATTCTTGTTTGTTTCTTGTATGATTCTTGTTCAATACATATTAATAAAAAATGCTATTCAAGAATTTGGGCACTCACTTTTGTTGATTCTTGCTTGCTTATATCCATTAATTCTTGTTTATGGGTTTGCTTTATATATGTAAAGATTATAACTTTGTTTACAATTTATTTTTGGGTATATATGAAGTTGCACTTTTAAAGATTCCATTTTTTTGCCCATTAAGTTTTTTTAAGGTATTGTTTGCGTACCCATTAGGCTAATAAGAACTTGTTTACAGGATTAATAGGCAAAGTTCAGTTCTTTATCGATATTTTTAGATGGAGTTGAAAAATCTTGAATCTTTGGGAAGTAATGGAGATGGGCTGTTCTTGAATCCTGGAGTTGGGTTTTTGTGGTGTCCGCGAGATGGTTCTTTTCATACTGGTGCATTGTTTGCGAGCATTGGACAGATGGGAGGGGGAGTTGGGATATCTGCGAATGGTTCTAATACGAGTGAGAGTGTATTGAAGCTTTCGTATAGTAATAAGTATATGTCGATGCCTGAATCTGGTTTTCGGACAGTAGGGGCAACTGAATTGGCGGTTAATGAGGAGTGGGAGTTGGGAGAGGAAGGGATGTTGAAAAACAAAAAGAAGAAAGGTGGACTTAAATTCAAGGTTAAGATTGGCAATCCATCGTTGAGGAGACTGGTGAGTGGGGCAATTGCAGGGGCAGTGTCGCGAACATCCGTTGCTCCATTGGAGACCATTAGGACACATTTGATGGTTGGAAGTTGTGGACACTCAAGCACAGAAGTGTTTCAAGATATCATGAAGACAGAAGGATGGAAGGGCTTATTTAGGGGTAATTTAGTCAACGTCATCCGGGTTGCCCCAAGCAAGGCGATAGAGGTAATTTAGGGGTAATTTATTATGCTTCTTTTGGTGCCTTATGCAATAGCTATTCGGAGATAAGGAGACCCCCCTTTGAATTTGAAAATTGTTGCTAATTTATGTGTTAAATGCTCTTGTAATGTTAGTAATTTTTGTCCTATTCGTCTAGATTATGCGATTGGTGCTCCAGCAACTTGATATTGCACTACAATAGACTATGTAACCTATTGATCACTCACCTCTGAATCTGCGGTTAAAGAAAGCTAATAGTGCAAGTGAATAATTATTTTGGGAATCTTTATTAGCTTTGTTTTAGTAAATTGCTGTTTAGTCTAAAAATCCCACCAGTTCCGAACATATGCATATGGTTTTCTTTTATGTCTCTCATCAAAGTTCCCATAACCTGTTCTTGGCATTTTGGCAAAATGGTAATTCATGTAACTGTACTTCCATTCAACAACATGATTTTTGGTACATTTATATGACTTCTAAGTTTCATTTTTCATTTTGGTGAACACTTGTCCCCTACTATGTTTTGTCAGCCGTAAGAAGCCAGTTGGTAATGTAAGCTTGTAGGACTTTCATTCTCTTTTTCCACACAATGAATATAAGTCTGCAATTGTCTTTGAGTTATGCAATTAAGTTTCAAGTAATATCAAGGTCTGCAAATACCTTGCAACATTATTATGACTTATCTACATTATAAAAGTGACCTACTTTCTCCCAGTTTATGCTGTAAAGAACTAGTCTTTGGCAGCTCTGTTCCTGTATATATATTGTAAGGATATTGTTTTGGTTTTAAAATCTCTTTAAGATGTCTAAAGATACCGAAAACAAAAGAGGGAATAATACTTAACAATAAAATAAGGGAGAATAATTGATTAATATTGCTCGTCTTTTATGGGAACTGAAACTTAGTTACATACAGCAAATCAGAAATAAAAAATTCTGAAATTTTGTAACTACTGATCCACTGATTGCTAGAAAATAGCAGCCAGCAAACTAATCAACAACATTTAGGAACAACTTGATTTTAGTCATATGTACCAATACACTAGCCATGTTTGTTTAATTGTTTCATAGGATTAAGTAGGGATAGGAGTAGGACTATAATCCTTTAAAATTTTTAATCCCATATTTGTTTTGTAAAAACTTATCTAGGATTAGATCAAGGATTGTAGTCATTTAAATTATTAATCCTATGTCTGTTTTGTCGGAGTAAGGCATAGGATTATAATCATCTTTTATACTTGGTTGGAGGAGGTATTATTTAATCCTTGCGAACAAGTCATTTATTTACAGGACTATAATCCCGTCACATGTAAAACATACATAGAATTAGAAAATGAAAAGATAGTAATCCAATCCATATGTTACCCCTTGCAACAAACGTAGATTAGAATTAAAGGATTATAATCTAATCCTAAACTTAATCCTTCCAAAGAAGTAGAGGATTGGACAATTTAAAGTATTATAATCCTCTGTATAATATTGAAGGGATTATCGTGTATGTATTATAATCCAATACGAACATAGCCTAGATGAATTAATGCAATTAAAAGAGCTTTCACGGACGTTTTCGATATGAATTGAAAAGCACAAAGTTCTTTGACTCGGTTATTATAAATTGTTTTACAAATATTCGTAACTAGTAACTACTAACTACAGCATTATAAATGGAGCTGTTTGCAGCACATAGACATAGTGTCTCCCCTCTCCTGGGGTCAGACGAGTTACCACTGAACTTTTGAGTTGTAAAAGATTTATTTTACCTTCGCAATTAACAAGGTCAACTTCCTATGTAATTTATTATAAATTGTTTTAAATTAGAGGTTTGTCGTCTTATCTTATTGTCTAAAAACTGTGTGCAGTTGTTTGCCTATGAAACTGTGAAGAAACATCTGACGCCTAAATCGGGAGAACAACCTGTACAGCCTATACCAGCTTCCCTTATTGCTGGTGCTGTTGCTGGTATCAGCTCCACTATATGTACCTACCCCCTTGAGTTGCTGAAAACTCGACTGACTGTCCAGGTAAAGGAAATACGGAGTAGAATCAAAGTGTCATGCTTTCGAAATGAGCTGTGTTCTTGTAATTATTATTTACTTGTACACGTTTTGGCAGAGGGGTGTCTATAAAAATCTTGTAGATGCCTTCATTAAGATTGTGCAAGAGGAGGGACCAGCAGAACTGTACAGAGGCCTCACACCAAGTGTAATCGGAGTGATCCCATATGCTGCTACTAATTATTTTGCATATGATTCATTGCGAAAGGCTTACAAGAAGGTTTTCAAAAAGGAAGAAGTTGAAAATTTAGCAACTCTTTTAATAGGATCAGCAGCTGGCGCAATATCAAGTAGTGCAACTTTTCCCCTTGAAGTGGCTAGAAAACATATGCAAGCCGGAGCCATTAACGGGAGACAGTACAACAACATGCTCCATGCCCTTTTGTCTATTCTTGAAAAGGAAGGTGTTCCAGGCCTTTACAAGGGTTTAGGCCCGAGCTGTTTAAAATTGGTGCCTGCTGCCGGAATATCTTTCATGTGCTACGAGGCATGCAAAAAGATATTAGTCGAGAAAGATGATGATAACTTATAAGACATTTTGAGAAACTAGTGGAAAGATGCATGTTTTTGCATTAAGCATTTGTACTTTTGGTTAGGAAAACAATAATATTAGGTTCATACAACTTCACTTGTATGCTTTTAAACCATTTTTGATTGAACTCCAGATCCTATAACTAGGGGTTGGTTGAAATTAGTTGTTGCCAAGTTCTTCTAGGCTATGTTTTCTTTATTTTATATATAGTTAACACTTAACACACTGAGACACGTATCTTGTAAATGACAAAGTTCGAACCCTCGACGTCCTGTGAACGAGGGGAGAGTGAGTGATACTAACAAACTCTATTTAATCCTTTTAAAGATGGTTTTGTAAAAAATTATTTGGGTTTAGTTCAAGAATTAGTTCTTTAACATATTAATCTCATTCTTGTTTGTTTTATTTCTCATTTTTGTTTGATTGATTGAAAGAACATGATTATATTCTTATTTGGTATCGTTGAGTAGGGTATTATTTATCCTTTTCTAATAAATTAATTTTAAAAACAAACATATGATTAAAATTTAAATGATAATAAGCAAATTGCAACATAAGAATTTAAAGTATTATAAGCTAGCTATTCATGAACTTCTTACTTCAAAACAAACATAGTATAATTCTGAGGAAAATTATGAAGAAATTACAATGCATGGAATCTAATCATGAAATATTTCCCCAAATAAGCAAAGCCTCAAAAAAATTTCATAATAGCACAATATATCAAATTGCCCCATAACCCATTTCAGCTGTCATTCAATGCCAAATGGTATGCTATTAGTATTTTCCTAGCAATAGTATACTTGTTGAAACATATTTCCCTACTAGTTTGATGAATCTCTAAACTTGTGGCATGGATTTAAGTTTGCTCACATTTTAAGTCAGTTCTGATTCACTATTTGTATATCAGTCAGAGAGTTTGCACAACTCAAGTAGGGAACATAATTAGTAGCTTGAAGCATCAGCAGAGAATCGACAGATTTGTGATGCAAATATAGCGACAGAAGCTAGTTCATTTCTTCCCCTCTGCTCATCCATCTAGCCAGAATTAATGTTTTCTTTACACACATTTTCTGTCTCCCTAACTTCTCTTGGCCCCCCTGCTAAACCAAAGATATATAGTTGTAGTTGGCCCAAGGGGGAAAAAGAAAGAAGATAAACACTTGTCTTTTCTTGAATTCTATTACGATTTCCAAGGTCATTTTCAAAATAATGTAGAGCAGCAAAAAGTTACGGTAAAGCAAAGTACAGAGCTGTTTACTAATGAATACCACGCATGTTTACTAGATTGAAAGGGTCAATGTAGAGAAAACATATTCGTAATGTCATATAACAAAACGCACAAGATTATGATGCAGAAACAAGGCATAAGACAATACCAGAAGACACAAATACGAAGGAGAAACTTGATATTTCAATATTAATGACTAAATTCAGTAGTAAGAATTGAGATTTGAGCGTTTACTACCTACTAAAAAAACCCTCTTGTTTGCAGCTATCAAAATATATAAGCTAGTACCACTGGAATAAGTATTGACAAGAAGACTAATAGACCAAATCACAAACACAAAAGGTTAACTCTTTGCCACCATCTCCCACTCTTCACCATCTCCTGCTGCAAGTTCTCGCTCCTCTGCATCAGCAGCCATTAATTCATCGAATTTTGCAGACTTCCCCAACACAATTTCCATCTGAGATATAAAATAATTTGAGTTATCACCTTCTGGTATATAGCCAAACAATAATGTTGTGTTATCCTCCTTTCTTTTAAGTTAAATTCACATGTCATTCTTGCATATGTCAAAGTGAAACCATGTTAATATTTCCTAAAACTTATAAGTTAACGAGACTAACCTTCGCTTTTTGAACTGGACGCACCCTGTTTTCAGCCTTAATGTCAACAGTGTATGTTAGAATCTCTGCAACATTAACAATTAATTTAGTGGACATTGTAGGGAAGTTAATGCAACACTAACATTGCTAAACCCTCGAATGTATACATAAGAATAGTCTTACTTTTTTCCTCAGCATATCCACTGTTTTTAAGAATTTCCGCAATCGTGACAACTGTGGCAATAGCTGCACATGTACAGAACAATTCATCACCGAATATAAATTTCCGACACGTAAAAGATTACAAAAATCAACCAATCCATAGTACAGATTATAGCGTAAACCTGACCACTTCAAAATAAATCAACAAATCTAGAACGAAATACAAATAACAGAAAAACATATACACCGGTACGAAACTACAATACACATTATTCTTTATAATAAGGTTCCAGTCCAAAATGAGATGATTCGAGCCTCGTTACGTAGTTAAAAAAATCCGAAAAGCTTTAACACTATACCAATTACCCACACCAATGACATTTAATTGCTAACAGGACATATCAGACTCGAAGCAGAAGCAGATAATTTCGGTAAATCAAGGGGTCAAGTTAAAAATCTAAAAAATAAAATAAGACACAGATGTGAAGAAAAATAATAGAATTAAAGAGGGGAAGAGAAAGAGTACCCATTCCTAAGGCAGAAAGCTCAACGTCATTGTACTGCTTCATATATCTCTGCATAATTCATCACAGATTAAGCACAATACAGAGAGAGAGATAGAGAGAGATGAGTGGGAGGGGGAGAGGGGGAGAGAGAGAGAGAGAGGAGTGGGAGAGGGAGAGGGAGGGAGAGAGAGGGAGAGGGAGAGAGAGAAGGTTAGAGAGGGAGAGAGGGGGGGAGAGAGAGAGAGAGAGAGAGAGAGAGAGAGAGGAGAGAGGAGGGAGAGAGAGAGAGAGAGAGATTACCTTAGCGAGATTGACGTAGAAAAACAGGGGTTTCTTAGTGTTGGAGACCTGAATTCGATTCTTCTTGAGAGAATCACCGGCGGCTATGTTGATATTATTTACTCCCTCTGTAATTTTCTCCATTGTTGCAGCTGCTGTTGCTTGGTGTGTGTATTTGTGCGTAAAACAAAACCCTAACTCTGGGGACAAGTATTTATGGTTTTCTCCTACGGTGAAAGTAAATTAATTAATATTTTTCACTCCTTTTACCTGTTTTTATCTTTAATTTACCCTTTTTCCAAAAAAAAATCTTTAATTTACCCATGCTTTTTTAAATAAAATTCAAATTTCAGTGTAAATATAATTCTAGTTTAAGTACAGTCATTAATGAATGTAAATAAAATAGGGCGACAATTTTATATAAATTAATGATATTTTTTTTAAATATATAAACTTAGCAAAAAAACCTGTTGAACAGTGACAGTGATACTGATGACTCCCACTTATGTACTCCTTGCCTCCGAAATTAATTATTTAATTTGATGTTTGCACGTAATTTATGATATTTTAACCGGCATATGTATGTTAATTATTTATCGAATTTTCTTTTTGTGAGTTAAGTTTTTATTCACAAATTTTAAAAAAAAAACAAGAGAGGTATACAATCAAAACACCTTAAAGTACGTGTAAACGGGACAACTAGTTTCGGATGAAGATAATATACATAGTAAAATCTCAAAAATATAATACTTTATAAAATAGTAGCAATAATATTTTATTTATTTTGACAAAGACACTAATCCCTAGTTTGTTTTGACGGGTTTTCTATTGGGTTTTCTATTGTGTGCCCGAGGACACACAATAAGTACTAACTCTCGGTATATTTTGATTGGTCCTCTAATTATAAACGAATTTTCTAGGGCACAGTGTGAGCCCAAGTGTACATGTTAAGAATCCGTGCTTGATGAGTTGTCAAAATTTTATTAGTGGGAAGCTTATTAATAATGATGAACCCTGTGCATGCACAAAAATCTCCACCAATAAAATTTTGACAACTCATCAAACACGGATTCTTACCATGTGCCCTTGGCACACACTGGAAAAACCAAATCATAAATATTGATGGACCCCTGCATTTATAACAACTCCACCAATAAAAATGTATCAAACTCATAAAATTTAGTATTTATTATATGCCCTTGATCACACATTATGATCACACATTAGAAAGACCGTGGATTTGAATTCCATTCAATTGTTTCCTCCCAAGGAAAACTATTTTTAAAACTCAGGACCAGGACTAAATGAAACCAAAATCAAGAAACACCAACGGATGAAGTGGGTCTTTTGATCCAACAATTGGGACCCTCCTTTGTTATACTGGATCGAACCTCGTCTACTTCTTTAGTGGGCTTATTCGTTAATGGACTTGCTCGTTTTATTTTTCACCCCCGTATAAAAATTTACTTGCAACTTACAACAAGTAACAGCATGCAACAGCCAACAGGTCCTTCAGATATAACACAAATTTTGGGAGTTACTATATATCATTCTAGAGCAACTGATACATGTACATCAGCATTCACATGACTGTAACAGAATTTCTTCTATGAATTTATATAAGATAGTAAATCTTCAGCACGAAATAAGGCTACGATAGCATGATATAGGTAAGACTTTGCACTTCAGCATTAAAATAGAGCAAACTGTAACACATTGTTTGTACAATTCTTTCTAGATAAAGTATCATTGTTGTTATATAGCACCGGCAATGGATATTAAGTTCAAAATGAAAACCGATTACCAGAGGTCTGTAACCTTAGCTACTATGAAGAATCTATCAGTTACCTTAACTATATTCTTCCCTGTTTAATTTTCTAACCGCTAAAGGGTTAAGAACAAAATACCTACTCTGTATCAGTGCATATATTAATCAGCTACTCCATCTTTTGATTTAGCAGTGCCAAAAAGTAGAGTTAAAAAGCCTGAGTGATGGGTTAATTCCAAGCACCAGCAACAAGAGAACCGTGATTATATGGATATCCATATGCACCAGCGGTGTAGGCATCAACAGGAAAAGCGGCGTCAGAACCATAGTAAGAAGTGAATGCACCAGAAGGAGCTCTGCAAGGTTCACCAAAAGGAGCTTGATTGGAGTAGGCAGTTGAATAATAATCACTGCCACCGCCCATTTTTGTTGCACTTCTGAAATCATGGCCACCAAACTTGCTGCCTCCATGTCGGTAGGACCTGGAACTACCATGAGATGCAGATGTCTCAGCATATTGAGTGAGCCATGAAGGAACTTGTTGTTTTGCTTCCTGCATGAGCTGCACAAGTGACTTTGCCAGGGGCGAGTTCCTGTCACAAAAAAATGCTGTTGCCAACCCAGACTTACCAGCTCTGCCTGTTCTGCCAATCCGATGCACATAATCATCTATGTCCTTTGGCAAGTCATAGTTAATGACATGGGTAACATGTGGAACATCTAGTCCTCTAGCAGCAACATCTGTCGCTACCAAAATAGGCCTTGCTCCAGTTTTGAAAGATCTCAAAGCACGTTCTCTCTCCTTCAATGGTCACAAAGTATCCATGCCAGAATAGTAAGGTTAACTTCAGATAATAGCATAAATAAATAAGCATATGGAAACAGATGTTCGTTGTAGAATTAAGAAGATATTCAAGTTTATAATAAATTTAAAACATAGTTTACAATGTAGTAGACCTTAATAAAAAAGTTTGCATAATTACTCATCAGGACAAGTCATTTAATACCTGATCAGTACCAAAGTTTGATAAATCAATCCTGACAGAATTACACTTACCATCTGAGCTTTGTCACCATGTATAGCTGTTGCTAGAAAACCATTTCTGCACAACCAGCCTTCCATTGAATCAGCTCCCCTCTTGGTCTCCACAAAGATCAATGTCAAAGCACGCTATATTATGAAATTAAGTTGCTTAAATGTGAAAATTATAGTCACTGGAACTAAGGTGCGAACAATGACTGATATTGAATAAAGTAGTGTCTGCTTAAAGACTTAAACGTACCCTGTCATTATTTTCTTTTGCACTTTGCTCAACAAGGAGATTCATCAAACGATCTCTTTTGTTTATGTCTTGGACAAACTCAACTCTTTGAGCAATCAGCTCTGTGCTAGAACCAACTTTTCCAACAGTCAAAAATATGTAGTTTGAGAGGAAATCTGTGGCAAGCCTCTACACAAATGAAAGTTGAAAAGACAAGGAAACGTAGTGAGATGATAGTGGTAACATCCAAGAGAAGGAAATCACTACGAATCTAAGCCAATTTACAAAAATAACAGAGCTCTACGCACAAGCATATATTTATATCAACAGCCCAAAACATTGGCCATGAAAAACTATACACAATATATAGTTACAAAAACTATGTTCCCCTTACTATTAAAGCACACATCACATCTCTATAGCTGGATTAGCATAACAATTACTAAGATATTAACATGTCATTAGTATCTAAAACTCATTTCATAGTAAAAAAGAGTTGAAGGGTTTAAGAGAACAAACTTGGATCTCATTTGGAAAAGTTGCACTGAAAAGCATTGTCTGCCTTACTCCTGGTGGAGGCATCCCCATTTGCTCAACAACTTTTCGGATTTGTCGCTCAAAACCCATGTCTAACATCCGATCAGCTTCATCCAAAGCTAAATACTTAATCTTCTTCAGAGATATTTTTGCTCTTTCAATCATATCCAGCAGGCGGCCAGGAGTAGCAACTAAGATGTCAACACCCTTTTCCAATTTATGCAGCTAAAAAAATGAACGGAGACAGAAGAAGATATTAGCAATATTCTTAAGCAAAAGTATAGATATAATTAACATAATGTAAGCATACACATATATCGTGGGGCATGCATTAAGCTAACTCACTGCCTAAAAATGCACTAATTTTTGTTAATTAACAGAACAAACTGTCTAATATCTATATTATTTCCAAATAAAGAGGATACCAGAAAACAACTAACATAATGGAAGCATACACATATGTCATGAGGCATGTGTACCAATTTTCATATAAAGAGAACAAACTATCTAAAGTAGATATTATTTCCAAGAATAAAGAGGATATCAAAAAAAAACAACTAGCATGAACACAGCATAGTAAAACACATACACCAAGATAGGAATTAAAATAATGTTAATATAAGTAATTAACAACTTAATTACATTGGACAGCTACTTAACCAGTAACTAGTTTATTCAATACATTGATTACAAAAAACCTTCTTAGTCCAACCAATAAAATAGAGTTGTTACAATCAAATCAACATAGTACTACATCAAACAATACAGAAGCACAGTACAAATATCAGTGTTGATTTTACACTTCAACTTTTCGTTTGCTAGCAGGCCCATCTGATCCTACAGCTCTACGTAACCAAAAACCTTAAATTAAAGTCCTTAAATAATTAACACAAACAATGAATGTAAAACACCAACATACCAAAGGCTTCATCATAACAAACATTTTACATAGTAGACGCCAAAACAGCAGTATCCATCCAACAATTGACACAACAACACTAGACCCAACTGAAATATGCATAACTCTCTCTCTCTCTCCCCCTCCCCTCCCCTCCCCACTCTCTCTCTCTCTCTCTCCCTCTCCTTCCCTCCCTCCCTCTCTCTCCCCTATCTCTCTCTCTCTCCCCTCTCTCTTCCCCCCTACTTCTGAAACAAAAATGAAAACTAAAACCAGAACAAAACATAAAAATGAAGTAAAGAACCTGGTGAGCAATGGGTGTTCCCCCATAAGCAACAGCAACTTTAATCCCAGTCTCATACGAAAACTTCCTAGCCTCCTCATGAATCTTCACCACAACAAACACAAAAAAAACACACATCAAACACATATAACATACACACACATAAATACATACACAACACTATCTATACCTGACAAGATAACTCTCTAGTTGGAGACAAAATAAGAGCAAAAGGAGAAACCACCCCTGAATAATCCACACTACTACCCACATTACAGTACTTAAGAATCCCACTTATAATAGGAAAACAAAACGCTGCCGTTTTGCCTGAACCGGTCTGAGCACAAGCCATTAAATCTCTCCCAGCCATCACAACCGGAATAGCATAACGCTGAACCGGAGTTGGTTTATTATACTTACACCTCCTTATATTCTCATTTAAAGCTTGGCCTAAATCAATCTCGTTGAATGAATTTGCCGGTTCAGGTATGTCTGAACCGGTTGCTTCGACCGGAATGTCGTTATAAACGTCGAAGTTTATTCCGGTTTTTTCTTCTTCTGAGTCGGAGATTTCGAGATCGTCGAATTTTTCGAAGATTTCGAACGGGTTCGGGTTAGGGTTTGGGTGAAATGTGGGTCGGGTGTGGGGGAGATAGGTGCGGGCTCGCCCGCGGCCACGGCCGCGACCTCGGAGAGAGGCTCGGCCTCGACTCGGTGTGAATCGGTGACTAGGTGAGTCAGGGATGAACGAGTTAGGGTTGTGATCGGAGAATGTGGAGTGTGTGTTTGTGGTGCGGAGATGTGGAGGGAGGTAGGTGGATCGGCTTGGACGACTGCGCCGTGTTTGGGGACTCGTAGTGTATGAATCAGTCGCGTACATGTTTGTTATTTGAGAGAGAGAGAGAGATGGGAGAGATCGGAGAGCGAGAGAGAGAGAGATTAGAGAGAAATGTAAAGTGAAATAGCTAGACAAGTAAAAAACACTGGAGAGAATGACTTGGAGAGATTTCACAAATGTGTTTATATGAGAGAGAGAGAGAGAGAGATGCGTTGTGAAGAGTGAAGGGAGCAATCAGGATTCAGGAGGAATGAAATGGCATGGAAAAGGAATAATGAAACCCTAATTTGGGGCACAGATATCGAGGGAAATATAGTTTGGGAAATTAAGGTGAAGGAGAAAGTGGTGACATTGTTTTTGTTTGCATTCAAATAATGGGAAAGAGAGAGAGAGAGAGATTGGGGGAGAGATCGAGAGAGAGAGGGGGAGAGAGATGGTCCGGAGGTGTAGGAAATGAGAAGAGAGACAGACAGGTGGCCTATCAGGTTTATTCCGTACAATTCAAAACAAACTCACGTTCATATTACGTGCGTGAATTGAAAATAATAGCAAACATTTAGCGCGTTTGGTACACCCAAGCAAGCTTTACGTGAGTGTTGTGAAATGTGAATGTTGCCTGCTAATCCCACGGTTTTGTTATGTAGCAATAATACGAGGAGTACCGATTCATTCCGAGAAAAAAAAATTGTTTTAAAACCGAAATCGAAGAAAATCGAAAAAAATTGAATTGAAAATTTTGATTTGAAATCAAAATTGAAAAATAAAAAATTAAATCATTTTAAATGGCTTGTTTCCGGTTATACGTTGTAATCGAACCGGTAAAAATCGAACCGAATCGGTTACTAATTTTAATAAATAATAGACTTAATTGCAGTGACGTGACCCCAACTATTATTTTTTAACAAAAAAATGGCTCAACTACAAAAACTATTAGAGGAGTGGCTGATTTTTTTTTTAATACTCAATAGCATTCCACCAACTGGTGTAGATATACGTTATTTTCATAAGGGTAAAATATAAATACGTAATTTGAAGATTGTATCCTTACAAACAAACACATGTGTACATATTTCTAAGAAGTTTTCTCTTAGTTACAAGGCTTGCCCATTGTGAGAGTCTTGGTCTTGTCAAATACAATGCAATTCATCTATATAATAATAGAAATCAAGTTTCAGGTAGCTTAAGGAGCATTTTCTAGAATATCTTATATCAGTTTAAAGTTCAAAGGGATATGTTAAGTAGTCAATATAAAAATCTGTTGACTATAGTTTACTATCGTTGACTATAAATGACAGTTAGTTAAATGAGGGTTGTCATATATAGCTGACACAATTGCTAAAATAAAATTTAACTGATTCAACTCCTCCCTCTCTCTCTTTCTCAATGTCTCTGATGTTCATCATACTGTTAAATGTAAACTTCTAATATGGTATCAGAGCGAAAGGAAGCAGTCAAGTTCCATACAATCAAGATGAAATTGACGCATAATTGAAGTCTAATCAAAGTATATTTCTTTAATTCACCGCTGATTACAAAGTGTTTGATCATTCGGTATGTGTTTTCTGGTTAAGATCTGTATCATTGATTGATAGAATCCCAAAATATGTCAACTAGTGCTTCTTACTCATCCACAACAGTAGGATCTACAACTATGTCATCTACTCTAGATTGTAATCATCCGTACTATATGCATCCATCTGACAGTCCTGGTATGCAAATAACAACTGTTATACTGAATGAACACAACTACAATCAGTGGCGTAGATCTATGAAATTAGCATTATCATCAAAATTAAAGCTAGGTTTTGTTGACGGTACTTATGCGAAGCCTGCTAATAATCATCCAATACTGATTCATTGGACTAGATGTAATAATATGATAACGTCTTGGATATTAAACTCAGTAATGTTAGAAATCAGGAACAATATTGTATATATTCAATCAGCAAGAGAGATATGGACTGATTTAGAAGTTCGGTATGTTGTGAGCAATATTCCAAAACTGTTTCATCTATGTAAAGAAATTGCACATCTTACGCAAGGAACTTTGACAGTTTCAGCTTATTTTACAAAGTTTCGAACAGTACATGATGAGTTGGAATGCTTGACCTCCAAACCTAGATGTACTTGTGGTTTGTGTACGTGTTCTGTGAATAACAAGTTGAATGAATTGGAGCAGAGTGTTCAATTAACACAGTTTTTGATGGGACTGAGTGAGGTCTATACTGGTGTTAGAGGACAGATACTAATGATGAAATCTGTACCTACTCTCAATCAGGCATATGCTATGTTTTTGCAAGAAGAGGGTCAAAGAGAGACTCACTGTGGAATTAATATTGGTTCTGAAAATCTTGCTATGACAGTAAAGAGTAATGTGCAAGGTAGGCCTCAGAATAAGAGTGTGCTTCAGAAAAGAGGAATTGATTCGCATGTGAGTTGTGAATATTATCATATGCCAGGGCACTCTAAAGACAAATGTTATTGTTTTCATGGATATCCATCCTGGAATAAACTATTTGGTAAACCAAAGCCAAAACCTAAATTGCTGAATTTAAGAAACTCAGTTGCAAATGTGATTCAATCTGGTAGCATTTCTGAGTTTGTTAGCGCAGGTTTTCAGAGTTCCTCTCAGTTTGATAAGAATCTGTCTGAGTCTCAATGCAGACAGCTTATTCAGATGCTGCAGAAAAACATGAGTGATTCTCAACAGTCATGTGATATATCAACTCCATCAATTGGAATGAGTTATGATTGGCCTTCCATAAACTCAGTACATTTCTCAGGAATGACACGTCATTTTATCAGTCAGGTTCATGCTTTACAATCGTGTTATTCTTCTCAGTGGATTATTGATACTGGAGCAACAGATCATGTTACTTCGTTTCTGCATCTATTACATGAAATTAAGAGCTGTGATTCTCAACTACAACTTCCAAATGGAGCAACATCTATTGTTACTCATACTAGTAATCTCACTATGTCACCTACAGTTACCTTACAGAATGTGTTATGTGCTCCTACATTCTCCTACAATTTACTTTCTATCTCTCAACTTGTCAAAAATACTGATTGGCAAGTCAGTTTTAATCATGGTAAATGTTATTTGCAAAGTTCTGTTGAAGATAAGATTGTTGAACTAGGAACAGAGAAGGATGGTCTGTATATATTGCAAACAGCAGATACTACACAAAATTTGATTGGAAATAGTGTGTCACTGGTGTCTCGTGTGACTAATAGCAACATTTGGCATGCCAGAATGGGACATGTCCCGACTAAAATTCTTAAAATGTTACCTGTGACTTACACAAATCAGGTACTTGATGTATGTGATAGTTGTTTTCTTGGCAAGCAGACAAGACTTACTTTTCCTCACAGTACCAGTCAAAGTGCTTGTTTATTTGATTTGGTTCATGCAGATTTATGGGGACCATACAAATTTAAGACTCAAGATCAATGCAATATGTTTCTGACACTGATGGAGGATAAATCCAGAACCACATGGGTTTATTTACTGTCTGATAAGGCCTCCGTGTCTTCTCTTATCAAGCAGTTTATTCAACATGTGCAAACACATTTTCACAAAACCATCAAACTGTTACAAACAGATAATGGCACTGAATTTTGCAACAAGGATGTCTACATTTTTCTGCAGAATTAAGGTATTATTCATCAAACATGCAAGTTGTGTTTACACACCTCAACAAAACGGCTTGGTAGAAAGGAAACATCGACATTTGTTAAATTGTGCGCGTGCTCTAAGGTTTCATTTTTCTATTCCTGTTATGTTTTGTGGTGACTGTATCTTAACTGCAACCTATCTTATTAATCGAACTCCCTCAGTTCTTCTCAATGGAAAGAGTCTTTTTGAGATTTTGTTTAATGAACTTCCTGATTATAGTATTTTAAGAGTTTTTGGCTCTTTATGCTATGCTACTGTTCTTCAACAATCGGGTCATAAGTTTGCTGCTAGAGTAGTCAAGGGAATATTTATTGGTTACCCTTATGCTAAGTAGGGTTATAAAGTTTTGGATTTGACAACATGGCAAATTCTCATTTCAAGGGATGTCAGATGTATTAAGACTATTTTTCCTTTTACAGACATTCAGGTTCAGGCTCCTCAATGTTTATTCCCTCCATCACCTACCTATGTTGAGGATGATCCACTTCAAATTTCTGTTTCTGATACTGCTCCTAGTACTGGTGATAATCTGGATACTGCTTTATCCGAGCATCAGGATGACACAGTGCATGTACTTGAGATAGAATCACCTTCAATTAATCCTATGAGCCAAGTTCCCGTCTCTAGACCTACAAGAGTCAGACATATTCCTACCAAGTTCTTGGAATTTACGGGTTTACCAGCTCATTTACTCAATCAAGTAGAGACTGTTTCTCAGCAAACAGAGAATATTCAGTCTAATAAACATGAGATTTCAGCTGATGTCTCTGCTAGTTCAGCTCAATGTGCTCCAGCCCAGATTCAAGAACCACAAACTTATAAAAACGCCATTCAATCTCCAGAGTGGTGTCAAGCTATGTCAATTTAGTTAGCTGCTCTCGAGGCTAACTCTACTTGGGAAGTAGTAGTACCTTTACCAGCTACAAAGAAAGCAGTTGGATGTAGATGGCTCTATAAAGTCAAATATCTAGCAACCTGTCAAATTGATTGTTTCAAAGCACGACTGGTGGCTAAGGGTTTTACCCAAATTGCAAATATGGACTATTTTGAGACCTTTGCTCCTGTAGCAAAGATGACATCTTTCAGGCTATTGTTGTCCATAGTTGCGATGAAGAACTGGCAGATTACTCAGTTATATGTGACCAATGCATTTTTGCATGGTCATTTAGACGAGGAGGTGTATATGTCTCTCCCTCTTGGTTATGTTGTTCCTGATCACATCAAGTCTAAATTTCCTACTCAAAGGCTTGTCTGCAGATTATTGAAATCTCTTTATGGTTTAAAACAAGCCCCACGTCGGTGGTTTAGTGCCTTGAGTAATGCTCTTTTATCCTTTGGTTTTAAGCAAACCAGTGGTGATCCTACTCTGTTTGTCTTCTCTGAAGGATCAGATATCGTGTATCTTTTGATCTATGTTGATGATATGGTGATGACAAGTAATAATCCTGCACTTATGACTCACATCACACAGTTTCTAAGCTCTCATTTCAAGATTAAAGATCTTGGTTTTTTTACACTATTTTCTTGGTATTCAAGTTTAACATTATATTTGTGGTTTGTTCATGCATCAGTCAAAATACTTAGCTGAATTCTTAAGGATTTTGCACATTTATCTTCAAAGTCTGCTATCATTCCCATGGATCAACATCATGAACTTCTTAAAGACTTAGATAGTCCGTTTCTTGCAGATGTCACTGGATACAGACGTTTGATTGGTCGTCTCATTTATCTAACTATATCTCATACATATTTGGCATATCATGTTCATGTCCTTGCTCGGTATATGATTTATCCTAAGTCTGTACAATGGTATGTTATTTTGAAATTAATTCATTATTTGTTTTCAACTGGATCTCAAGGCATTCTGTACTCTACTGTAGTTAATCCTGTCATGACAACTTATTGTGATGCTGACTGGGGCAATTGTAAACTTAATAGACAGTCTCTTACAGGATATTGTGTGTTATTTGGCGGTTCTGTGATATCATGGAAGTGTAAGAAGCAACAGACGATATCACGCTCCTCTGCAGAAGCGGAATATCATAGCATGGCTGATGTTTGTTGTGAACTCTCCTGGTTGACTTCTTTGTGCACTGAGTTGCATATCTCAAGTCTCACTCCTATTCCTCTCTTTTGTGATAATCAATCTGCATTGTATATTGCTTCAAATTCAGTGTTTCACGAACGAACCAAACACATTGAGATTGATTGTCACCTGGTTCATCAGAAACTTAAGGAAAGACTTATCTCTACTCAGCATCTCTCTACTCATGAGCAACCAGCTGATTTGTTTACCAAAGCTTTGTCATCTGCTCAGCTGGTGTATTTACTGTCCAAGTTAGGAGTGGTCTGTCATTCTTCCCACTCTAACTTGAGGGAGGATGTTAAGTAGTCAATATAAAAATCTGTTGACTATAGTTTACCATCGCTGACTGTAAAGGACAGTTAGTTAGATGAGGGTTGTCATATATAGCTGGCACAATTGCTAAAATAAAATGTAACTGATTCAACTCTTCTCTCTCTCTCTCTCTCTCTCTCAATCTCTCTGATGTTCATCATACTGTTAAATGTAAACTTCTAATATATATCATCATGAAATTCTAGCAGTGAATGGTGTTGAAGTCTGACCTTATGGGTACTCTCTAGGGCCTGGCCGCCTTTGATCAGAATACCTTGAGTGGCACCAACTCATGTACCAACCATCACAGCTATTGGGGTTGCCAAACCAAGAGCACACGGACATGCTATGACCATGACAGAAATGCCAAACAGGAGCGCAAGCTAGAAACTATACATCGAAGATGGAATCCAAGATTTTGGATAGCCGTTAAATTTGCCAGCTAAAAACCAAGAGAGCCGGGTGATAACAGATAGGGCGATAACCTGTAGAAATTAAGAATCGTTAACAAAATTGTGAGACCTAAATTCAAGTGTATAGTGTACTCTCTTTATTTTAGAAACCATCACAAAGTTTTTACCATAGGCACAAAATATTTGGAGATGCGATCAACAAATTTTTGTACCGGACCTTTAGCTATCTGTGCTGATTCAACAAGCCTAACAATTTGCGAAAGAGCACTCTCTGAACCAATGTGTGTTGCCCGAATATGGAGCACGCCATTCTCACTCACAGTGACTCCAATAACCATGTCACTTAATTGAAATCCCATATTTTTTCAATTTTAGAATAATTTGCAGGTTCTTTACTTGAATGGTATACCACAGCGGACTTGGAATGTAAGTGATCATATGAAAGCAATTGACCTTTCTAGTAACTTCCTGATAACCATTGCAAAGAATCGGGGTGTTCATCAAAGTAAGAGCTTAAGAGTAGTAAACATAAGTAGCTGGAAGAGGATCTCCCAATTCCACCACCGAATACAATATTGTAATATGTGTCTCATAACAGACTGAGCGGAGAAATACCACCAATGATCTGTGGTGGTTCATCTCTCAAAATAGTAGATTTGTCGAATAACATCATGTGCTATAATTTTATGGAGCTGATATCTATTACGGAAGGACGACATGTGGTGATTTTAAAGAATTTAAAAGCATCTCTTGGACCTAGACACAGATGAATGGGGTTAGTTTCCGAAAAAAATTATGAAGATAGAAAAAGGGAGAGATAGCGTGAAAGAAATAGGATATTTGTTGAAAGAGCAATTCAGGAAGCTCGTGACAGGGCAGTTGTCGGGGCAAGAGAAAGGGCGGAAAGGACTGTCGTGGAGAGAACAACTGCAAAAGTTCGACAAAGAATGATGGTTGATACAAAGATCTGAGTTTGAAGAAAAGGCTATAATCATCCAAATTTTCAACATTAATGTTACAAACTTTAAGATGGGAGAGGCTTTAAAAATGAGCATCGGGGAAACACAGACTATGATTCATTACCACAACTTAAGAAATTTCAAATTGAAATCTCATAGAAGACTTGAAGCAGATCAGCATATATTAACATGGCATTAAGTATTAACATGAAATCAAGTACACTTCCCGTACGATTTCTCTAATGACGTACAAAAATGGGTGGTCTGCAACAAAGTTAATCAAGACCTTGGGAATAAATTTTGATCCCTACAACTTGTAATAACTACGAATTCAGTAACAGTTACAGCAGCTGCTTCAGTTATCTTTTCGTCAACTTCAATGACAGATTTAGGTATATCTTGGAGACACTGAGAGCACGATCATAAGAAACTTATTATATGGAAACTATTATATGGAGAGAAAAGAAATTCAAGTTCATCATAAAAAGCTTTTCTCAGCCCAAAAAGGTATGGCGTGTTGTAGAAGTTCAGGTCATGAATTCTAAAAAATTATGGAAAGCAGTTATACTAAAGTAGGTGACATGTATACTATAAGGGATATGCTTCTTGATATTGTAATGTAGCACACGAAAAATGTAAATCCAAGATAAAATTTTGTAATTTAGGGTTTGGTAATGTAAGTGGGGATGTATACATACATGATTTTGTCATTATATATACTTTACATTTTTACCCTTCTAAAATTAACGTCCGTCTACACCAGTTGACAGAATGCTATCGTGTGTTAAAAAAATAATTGCTCAACCACTTTTATGATAGTTTCTGTAATTGAGCTATTTTTCTGCTAAAAAAAGTAGTTGGGGCCACGTCACTGCAAATAAGTCTAAATAATATTATATTTTACATATATAATACATATATTATTTATGATTTTTCTAAAAATTATAAGTATTATTATATTGTAAAACCAATCTGTAATTTATAAAGACTAAAGACATACAATGAGCCTTGTTTTACAAATTACTGGGACTGAACCCAAACCAAATTACAATCTTATCCAGTAGTCCAACACCGTTCAATCAGTTATTACAGATTACAGATTAGGTCATTCACTCTCGATCTCACAGTAACAGCTACAAGCTACGCTAGAAACAACTGAAGAAATTTCTCAAGAAGGAGCTCATGTCCGGGAATGAAATTCGTTAAAAAGGAGCTCATCAGCAAGAAGAAGCTCAACATCAAACATCTGGACAAGTATTAATATATGATTATATGTTTATACATATGTGTGAATTTGATATTGTACTTGTATTTCGTGTATATATCTCTGACTATGACATACTTGTGTTTTTAAAATTATGATTTTGTGTATATGAGTCTTTATGAATTTTATTTTTTTGTGTAATTTAAAGCTATTAATTTTATGAATTTAAGTTTGTCAATTAAAAATGGGAAAATGGATAGCGTTTGTATATCCTTTGGAAAAATGAATATTTACAATTCATCTAATTGAGTTGGGAATTAATTCATCTTTGATCAACTGGGGGATGACACTGAGGGGACTATTGAACTGTAAACATGATTATTTAAGTTTACAAGCCCAATAGTTTAACGATTGATTCGTACATGAGAAACTAGTGATCTTGATGCAAATTAATTGAAATATGTGCGATTGCATCTGAATCATAAGTTTCCTTAAACGAATCAATTGGTTCTCGTTTTACGTTATTTAAATCAATTGTTGTTATAGTTCTCGTTTAAGTGGTGATCATTCGAGCACTAGTTTGTGTACGTGTTCCTTAATATAGTTGTTGTGTGTGTGGTGTCAATTTAAAATATTAATTTTCATTTACAGATTCACGTGGACTTAAAAGATGGAGAACATATTGATAAGACAGAGCAGCAGAGAAAAAACTGTGAAAAGAAGGGGAAGAGGAGTTTAAAAGTATGAGATTATTTCGATGAAATCAAAGGTTGTCTACAAGGTTTTGAAAGATCCAAGTACATATTTTGTGGTGCGATTATCGGATCCAACACAAATAGAAATGGAACATAAGTGATGATGAACTATTTAAAAACAGTATGTGCTAAATCACCGTTGCGCACAAATCTTGACAAGTTTCAAATAACATCGAAGATTATGCTAAAACACCTTATTAATTGTTGTTTGATGTTTGTTGTTTACTGCCTTGCCTTAATCTGATTACAATACAGAAGATATTTGTAATTGGAATAGGTTTGTCATGACAATTTTAATTTATGTCTTGTAAAAGACTAACTTTATTATTTTTGTTAGACCACCACGTGCACTCTTCAGGTTATTTGTGGCACACTACAATGTTATATTATTTAATTTTATATTTAGCGGTTTTATAACCAGAATCGGACCGGCTACAACAGAATCAGAATTTTTTAAACCGGATACGAATCGGCGATTGCGATTTTTGATTTTAGAAATTGAAAATATATAGTTGCGGTTCCGGTTTTATCCCGAAACCGAGCCGAACCATAAAACCGGAACTGAACCGGCTCATGCACTCCCCTAGTGTGTATGCAGTTTTTAATAATTGGTTGAATTTATTCAAAAGAAGTATCCGGTTAATTTAAATTTAAAAATTCAATTTATGATTATAAGTTATTTAAATATAATAAATTTTGATACAAATATTAAATATTAGGAAAATATTCAATTTTACCCAATATTTATTTTAGTTCATAATTTCAATTAATTGTCTGGTAACTTATAAATTCCTATTACATGTCTCACCCTATTAGTTCCTATTTTTTAATTCTAAAACCATATTATAGTTACGAGAAAACGTAAATTGTATTGAAATAAATACCAAAAATGCTATATTTTAAAGCTCTTTTTTGTTATTTCACTATCTTCTGAAATTTTTGTTAAAAAACTGAATCAACAAAAATCAAACATACATACAACTAGTTGAATCGGGTATTTTTTGTTACATTTTAGGTTGTACGAGATTACATGAAATTGCAGAAACTCGTCGAATATTACATCTAGTTGAATCGAGTTGCAGAAAACCCTACTTTTGCCAAAATAAAAAACAAAAAAGATTTTTTTGCAAAGAAAAAAGTATTTTTATATTTTTTTTAAAAGTTAACAACATTTTTGCAAAAAAAAAAAATTAATTCTCTCCTTAGATAATTTTCAAAAAAGCTCAATTTTTATTTAATTCTGAAGTTGTACCTTGTATTATTCAACAGCAAGTCCAATAGTGTGTTATATCTTGTTGTATACCTATATTATAGAACAAAAACTAAAATTTATCACTCCAATGGTATTCTATATCTTGTGCTAAAGTAGTACAATACTATAATTTGTGTTAAATATAGAATAAAAGATAGGTGGAACTATAATTCAGATATCATCCCACCTCATCAAAAAGTAAAATATTAGCTAGAAAAATTAATTTTGTATGCAAAATAGTGGGTATCGGGGAGTTGATGAAAATAAAATTTGAAACAAAATATAAAACCAATTATTTAAGTCATAATTTATTTTAACACCAAAAACTATACGTATTTTTACACCACTATTGAGCATGCTCTTGCATGTTTTTAAAAGTTTAAAAGGTAAATTGCCGTTTGGAAATTGGAATATGTAACGCCCATAGACCTTGTCCGCTCATATTGGGCCGCCTAGTTGTATCCAACACTGTTTTGTGTAATCTGTTCCTGGCCTTTATTATCACTCCCTCTTTCGTGTTTTTTTTATGATAGGTAACCCGCAGCCGCTATCCTTTTAAACGAAAGACTCTGACTCAGAGATATAATCATAAATTCTATCACTGCCTCTGTAATTTACTATTTAGATTTTCATAGATCTCAATCAATTTCTTAAACGAGGATAAACAATTCATGATCACATGCATTTTTATTTTACGAATTACAAATGTCAGTCTCTTGTTATAAAAATAAAAAGTATTTACTGAAATATAATGCCTAAAATTTCAAGTAATCGAATTCAAGACGATTTTATAAAGAATTGGCAAAAACTCGATTTAAAGTACTCGAGGTCAAATCCGAGTTTGACTTTCTACTTTTTTTATTTTCTATTAAAAATATACTGGAAAAAAATAAACGTCAAATTATCTACGTTTTAGTTTTTTTAAGAAAATAATGACATTTATTAGAAATTATATTTGGTTTGTTATTAAAACTTATTTTCGATTATGGTGTCAAAAGTTATCAAACAAGCAATTTTATTTGAAATTTATTATTTTGATACTCATTTTTCCGGCCTTGCATTTTCATTGCTAATAAATTGTTGGAATCCAGGAAACATATAATGGATCACAAATCAAAGTTCAGGCGGGTCACATCTTGCGTGACGAGATTTATTATATAAACCAGTCTTCCCAAGAAAAAGGAAAGGCTTAACCAGTTTAAAAAGCAACAGCAAGCGTCTAAATTAAAAAATTTCAATTAGCCTCTATTTTGTTGACTATTGACTTTGCAATGCCCAAGCCGTGCGCGTTATGTTTTTATGCTTGATTTCTCAATCTTGTACTCCTCCGTCTCTCTCAATTATTATAATTTCTAGAACAGTACATGCATTTTAAGGTAAGTAGAAATTATAGTTTTATAACTTCTTTTTTTAAAAAAATAATTCTGAATAAAAGTTTAAACATTCTATTTTTATTCGAGAAAAACAAATTTTTAAAAAAACTTTTAGAACAATACTTTATATTTATCTTAAAATGCGTGTCAGACACTTTCTCAAAAACAATAACAATTGGTCGGGACTGAGGGAGTAGTTATATTCCTCCGTTTTTAATTATATATTCATTTTTTGGGAAAAAGAAATTATTTCAAATTAATTGTTCACTTTTAACCTTGGTTATAAACTAACTTAAAACCCGTATGATGCACGGACGATTTATAATATAGCATAATTTTTTCAAAATTTTAATCTGAATATAATTTTTAAATTTGTTCATTTAATATTTAAATAACATGATTTAATGATAAATATGAAATATATGTTCATGAATTTTTTAAGAAGATGTATCTAATAAAAGTAATGTTATTCATTCAATAATATATTTTTATTCATATTTCTACGCGTGATCACAATTTTTTTGATTAAAAGTTAAGTTAGTTTAAATCAATAGTATACAAACAAATTATGTTTAGTCTGATATTAACTTTTCATTATTTTTGAATTAATATTTTACATTACACCGGCCAAATCATTGTCATTTTTTATAACCCGGATCAACATGATAATTTTGTTTTAGCCTAGAAAGATTTTATTTTAGTTGATCGAATTATATTTTGATTTTAATTTTATTTTAGCCTTGATCAACTGTATAATATGTTTCTAGCTTTTATGAATAATATAATTATTTTATTTTATCCTGATTCAATAATATAATTTTGTTATTAGGATCAACAGTATTTATTATTTTATTTTAATTTGAGTCACATTATACCAACTGTAATATCCGGGAAAATTATGTGAATATTTTATGTTAAATAAATAAATTGTATGTGCTTATATAAGTTTAAAATGATTATTGCCATGATATTATGTGTTATAACTATTATTTGTGTTCCCGTGTGGACCAGTTTTTTTTTTCCGAGTAATTAATATGTGTTTAAACTGCAATTAATAATATTATTAATTGATTTATTTCTATTTAATTCTTATTTTATTCGTAATAAATGAACCGTTCGTCCGTTTAATACGAAACGAACGCGTACAGACTCAGAAAAATATTACGCTTTCAATAAAAATACTCTTGAGGCCTAATTTATTTTGTAATGCAATGTCATTTGAATTGTGTATCAGTCTGAGTCGGTATTTAATCGATAAACACTGTTATTAACCTGATTTCAGTTCTGAACGTACTGAGACCTATCTTTTGATTATCTGATTTATGTGTTGCATGAAATATATGATTACGTGTTATATGAATACCATGATTACGTGCTATGTGGTATGCATGCTATCTGTTTACAGTTTTAAAATGACATGATTAGTTATAAACAATCGGGTAGATGTCAAGACGTATAGTTACGTCAATTGAGTTTGGTTATGTCAATTAAGATAGTCCTTTTGTTTATAGAATCAAGTAGCAAGGAGTGCAATCAAGGATTAGACAGAGTCAGTAGCCAGCAGTTGTAAGCCAGGGTTATAGTAAAAGGTTATCAAGCATACCAGGCAAGTATACCTACCTTCACTTATCGTTCAAGTGATATTTATTATGATTCCTATTACGCTTATTATGATTCCTATTACGCGAGTATTCTAGAACCTTCTTGTAGCATAATTGCTAGTATCCTTACCTTCATTTCACATTCAAGTGATATTCATTTTGTACTCAATTATTCAAGTATTTCTTCCCTATTCTAAGTTCAGAATAGTTAAACGTTTTTACATTTCGCTACAAATTACTCCATACAGTGGAACGTTGAGATTAGCGAAACTAATTGTTCTAGTTATTTCACCATCAGTTGTTGAGATGATTCCGGACCATGTGAAATGGGGAATGTTAGGTCACACACACTGTAGAGGGGGTGAATACAGTGTATAGTACACTCAAATCGAACAGAAAACAAACTTTATTGAAACAATAAACTCTATTACAATATGGAACTGTTACCTCTCAGTGATGAACAAATATCACGAGAGCTGCTAGGGTTATAAAGAATAATAACTTCGATAATGATAACACTTATAGTGTAAACCCTATGCCTGTGTTTATATACTACACAGTTACAAGATAATCGCTAATTGATATGGAATATAATTCTGCTTCCTAATATATATCAATCAGATATCTTCTATTCCAAGTATTCCATTCTTCACGGAATTCCTTCTTCATGCATATCTCTTCTTATGTTTTATCTCTATCTTCTTTCCTTTAATCAGCTACTGTCCTTATCTGATTGTCCTTCAGCACTTAAGTTCTGATATCTATCTTCTGATGATTATCTCCTGATAATATAAGTACTGATATCCCTAAGTCCTGACTTCCAGTATAAGTACTGATCAACAGTTAAGTACTGATCTATCCTGTTCACACAAGATCTGAAAGCTAAACATAAGACATATTAGCCATGACATTATCAAATATATCTAACATGGAATTATGTTAAGGATGTCGCTTGATCCGACTCCATTGATTAAAAAATGTTTTTATAGATTGGATGGTAGCGTAAGAGGCCGCGGCAACGGTCCAGTGTGAGCCATGTATTATATTTGATTATACTAACTCGCTAGGCCAATATGTGCCTTGGGTGCCCCGTTTGTTTAGTTGGATATGCTTCGGCATACCGGTGTTGCTCCGCAGCTGATCAATGGTGGCAACATACCGTCGTTCGAGGATTCTAATCCAAAGTAAAAATATTTATAAAAGGGTTGTTTATTATCAAAACTTATATCAGTTTTTGATACTGTTCATGTATTGTTGTTTGGTTTTGCTCATATCAAATATATTGTTGTTTTTGTTTTAAAACATAAGCTATATACTGATTGCTGAGCATTTCTTTGGCTCATACTTGTTTATTATTCTGATTCTTTCAGCTAGGCCAGAGCAGGCCTGAGTTCCAGGTTTGATCAGAAGTCGAGTGCTTGTAAATAGTGTGGTGTGTTTTCCAGGTAGACAGTTTGGGACGCTTGAATAGTATAGATGGTTGTAATAAAATTGAATAGTTTGTAAAATTAAATAAACTTACGGCTTGTAATAACATGTGGTTTGTATTAATGTTTGTTTCATACTATAACCCGTGATCGATCTAGTTGCATGCAAGGGGTCATATTTATTATTTTATTCCGATGTGTTTATTTTATTAGTCAGTGACCCCCAAATCTAGACCCCGGGTTTGGAGGGTGTCACAGGTTGGTATCAGAGCTACAGGTTATGGTCACTGAAACAGGCTTAGGGTTGTCGTAAGTAAGTCATAGAAAGATCACATAAGATAGGCGCGTGTAGTTTAACTCTTATAGGGTTAAGTTTAGGTTATTGGGCTTGTTTATAGCCTACTGTTCAGGTTTCCTGTTTTGCATTCATCTTTAGGCTTTTATGGCATTGCTTTGCTATTTTGTTGGTTTCTGAGGATAGTAAGAAGTGATGAAAGAGGTTGGAAGGTTGTGTTGCAACCCTATCCACCATTTGTTGGTTTATTTGAGATTTTGAGCAAGTGTTTAAGAGGTTTGGATAATTCTTCGTCAATTTTCTTTGTGTTATTATTCTTTGAGATAATAAGCAGGTTATGTGATAATCATGTCGCATGTATTAATATGGTAGCAAGTTTATGATATTTTGAAAAGAGACAATGCTTGAGAATTTTGATATGCTAAAAGATTGCTACATATTTGACACCATGCTTGACAGATTATTATATAAGTTGCTTGTTTTTTTACCAGAATAATGGGTTCAAAGAAAAGAGTAACCTAGAAGAAGGTCAATTTCAGGATCCCAATCAGCAGAGTTCTAATTATCCACCGCAGCCATATTGCAGAACTTGTAGAAGAAGGCACTTTGGGGTTTGTAAGGCTAATATATCATGTTTTAAGTGCAATCAGAAAGGACACTACGCGAGTAGATATAAAAATCGAATGTCTATTGAAAAGTCGAGGATTATATGTTTCAAGTGTGGGAAGGCCGGATACCTCTACAGGAACTGCCGTGTATCAGGTCCAGTTGCAAAGGTGCCAAGAATTAAAGGACTAGCAGCTGGAAAGAAAGGTCAAGATAATCAGTCTTGGAACCCGAATCAACAAAAGACTATTTGTCCATTAGTTCCAGATTGTAGAGTGTGCGGTAAGAAGCATTATGGACCTTGCAAGGCTAACGATATTTGCTGCCGATGTAACATGAAAGGACATCACGCTTATGAGTGTCGTAACCAGATGCCAGACGTTATATGTTTCCGATGTGGGAAGATAGGGAATTATGTTAACAAATGTAAGGAGCAAGCTCCAGAGGTAAATGTGCCAAAGACTGCAGGACCATCACCCCAGATGATGCCAAAGAGTGACGGACCACCAGCTCAACCCAAAACCGGGACGTTCAATATGATCATACATGATGCTGTTCAAAGTTCCGACATAATTGCAGGTACGCTTCCAGTCAACTCCGTATGTGCTAAAGTTTTAATTGATTCCGGAGCTACAAGGTCATTTATTTTTCAAGATTTTGTCGATAAACTGCATTGCGAAGTTGAATTGTTAGAATAAGCGTTAATGATAGAACTAGCTAATAACTTGATGTTATCTTAGGAATGGATTGGTTGTCAGAGAACAACGCTCAGAGTGATTGTAAGAATAGGAAAGTGAGACTTCAGACTTTGGATAGTAAGAAGAAGGTAATATTTTGAGGGAGTAAGCAAGATAAGAAGTTCTTAACGATAGCTCAAGCGAAGAAGTTATTGCGTCAGAATTGTGAGGCGTATTTGGCCCATGTGATAGACACCAGCAAAGAAGTTCCAGCACAAGAAGTAATTCCAGTTGCCAATGAGTTTCCAGATGTCTTCCCAGACGATCTTCCAGGGTCACCTCCCGATAGAGAAATTGAGTTTGTGATTGATTTAGCACCCGGAACAGAACCAGTTTCTAAAGATCCGTATCGAATGGCACCAGAGGAGATGAAGGAATTGGCAACTCAATTATAAGATCTTTTGGAGAAAGGAGTTAGAAGACCCCGGGTTTGGAGGGCGTCACACCAACCAAACCAATTTAACTATATTTAGTTTGTGTTAAATTTTATTTTAGCACATATCAAAATTATAATTTTATTTTAGCTCGAATGAAAGGTGTATATTATTTTAAAATAATAATAGTTAAATTGGTTATTATATAATTTTAGAATTTAATTGAACAAATATTAAATTAGTAGAATAAGTTGATTCTAATATCAATTTGAATAATATAGATCTCGATGTGAATTAGAATTTAAATTGATATAAAAGATTAACTTAAATATCGATTAAAATAATGTAGAGTTCGACATTAATTAAAATTTAAATTGGTAGAGAAAGTTGACATCGATATGAATTAAAAGTGTGATGCACGAACTTTGTATAATTTATATATATGTGTGTGTGTGTGTGTATTGTAAAAATTTAACTTGAATTGAATTCTTAAATTTGTTCATTTAATATCAATTAGGATAAAATAGAGTTCGATATGCATTAGAACTAAAATTTATTAGAGGAAATTGATTTCAATATCAATTAAAATTAGAATTAGCTGACTAATCAACCGAACAACCAAACTTTTAATGTTTTATTTATTATAGTATAGATAAATATATAGTATAGATAAATAATACATGTGATAGTATAAAAATAATATAAATAAAAAAAGTAACTATAAATTTTTTTAGTTTTGTTTATTATAATTCAGTACAGTAATAATACAGTATAGTATATATGGTATAGAAGCGTAGACATGACAATATAGTTGTTGATTTTTTTTTAAAAACCAAGAAATTTTATTAATTAGGAAAATCAGATAACAATGTCTCCAACAAAAAACTTGGAGGAGAATAGAATATTTCGGAGCAACCAGTTAAACAAGGACTATGAGCTAAAACATGAGCAGCCTTGTTTGTTTGCTTCCTATCATAGACAACCGAGACATCACTTCTCTCCTGTAGCTTCAATTTGTAAGATTCGATTATATTCCCCACTTCAAGCAGATTAACATCCGAGCTTTCAATAGCAGTAACTGTGAGCAAAGAATCCGTTTCTATTTGGACATTACGCAGATCTAAAGCCTCAATCCAGTGCATCACTTCCAAAATCCCTCGAGCCTCAGCCTCAAACGGAGATACTACACCTGCAAATTTCATCACATGTCCTTCAAGGAAAAATCATGAGCTATCACGAATAATCATTCCTACTGAAAACCAATGTCCAACTTTTGGAACCGCATCATCTACATTAATCTTGACTATACCTCTAGTCGGACATTTCCATTTGTTCGCATGGTTAGCAGGCGCTTTAGTTCCCACCTGTGTTGGTTGAGCTTTTTTCCTTGCCTGCTACCACTCTATAATCCTTGTCGAAGCCCAATTAACGACCACCTGAGCTGTTACCACTTTGTTCTCCCATACCTTTTTGTTTCGAAAAAACCAGATACCCCAAAGAATAAATGCTATTTTCAGAGCTAATTCCGTTTTTTCACTTGCCATAGACTGAAGCAACCATGTGTTTAAAGTATGACCAACAGGTAAGATACTGTGAAGCCCCACTTATTTCCTGCAGCTGTTAGCAAAACTGCATTCGAGGAAAACATGATCTACTGTCTCAGGACTATTAACACATAAAGGGCATTCAATATTCAAATGAATGCCTTTTCGTCGAAGAGCATCACGAACAGGGAGATTGTTACGACCCAAACGCTAGAGAAATATTCGAGCCTTGTGCGGAACCTGCAGCTTCCATATCTTACTCCACCCTGGTAATTCTTGGATATTAACATCCGCTCTATTTTGATTAGCCCAATAACGATAACCATTTTTAGCAGTATACACACCATTTCTTGCAGCAAACCATACCAACCTGTCCCCAAGCTGATGATTAGATATAGGAGTGTTTAGAATTGCATGGGCATCCTCCTCATTGAAAATTCCTCTGATGTATGGAGCATCCCAAGACCTTGTACCAGGATAGAAAAGATTACTAACCTTCACATTATTCATCTCATGATCGTAGCCCCTTGATACCATAAAACCTTCTTTCTCCCTTAACCATCTATCCTTGTAGACATCTACCTTCATTCCATCCCCAATCACCCAACGAAACCCATTCTTCAAAGCTTCTTTTGCTTTATAAATTCCCGCCCATATAAAGCTTGGACCAGTTCCTTGCCCATCTTCAAGCATGTGACAATTGGGAAAATATCTTGCTTTATATAAGCGTGCCACCAATGTGACAGGCCTTGTCATAAAATTCCAACAATGTTTACCCAGTAATTCTAAGTTGAAACCCTGTAGATTTTTAAACCCCTGACCACCGCCATTTCTCGGTAAGCACATGGCCTCCCATCTGTGCCATTTAATACCCTTTTTCTCCCTTGAATTAGAGCTCCACCAGAAATTATTAATCATCCTCTAAATTTCTTTACAAAGTGTTTTTGGGATCGGAAAACATGACATGCAGTAGGACGGTATTGCTTGGGCAACACTTTTGATCATGATCATTTTTCCCGCCTTAGATAGTAGCTTTTCATTCCATCCTTCAATTCTTTGCCAAACTCTATCCTTTATGTAGGAGAAAACTGCTTTTTCCGATTTACCCACCAAAGAAGGGAGGTCCAAATAATGACTATCCTGAATATTATTCCAGACCTCAAGAATATCACATATATCTTTCTTTAACCCATCACCCAAATTAGTGCTAAACAGAATACCAGATTTCTGCAAATTTACTGCTTGCCCAGATAAGGACTCATACATGTGCAGAACATTCTTGACAACAGTGGCCTCTTGAGTATTAGCTTTAAAGAACAACAAGCTATCATCAGCGAAAAGTAAATAGGTAACCTGCGGAGCACCATTGCACACTGTTATACCCGAGATGTTTCCATTCCTTGAAGCATCCTTCAGAGCATGAGAGAGACCTTCTACACAAAATAAGAAAATGTATGGCGATAGTGGATCACCCTGTCGCATACCTTGTTGCGGAGTGATAGAACCAATCAATTCATTATTGAAAGAAATATGATATTCGACCGTAGAAACAAATAACATAATCCAGTCTATCCATTTACTACAGAATCCCATCTTTCGCATAACTACTCTCAAATAGCACCAACTAACCCTATCATAGGCTTTTGAAATATCTAATTTGAGAGCTACATCCCCTTCCTCTCCACCGTCTTTCCTCTTCATATGATGAATAATTTCGAAGGCCACCAAGACGTTATCAGTGATACTCCTTCCAGGTACAAAGGCTGATTGATTTTCACTAATCATCCGTGGTAATAGCCTCTTGAGTCTATTAGCTAAAACCTTCGCCATAATCTTGTACATAACATTACAAAGAGCTATCGGTCTGAGGTCTTTCACCGTGTTTGGGTTTTCTTTCTTAGGAATCAGTACAATATTCATGGAATTCAGGTCAGCTGGGATCTTACACCTATCAAGCTAGTCTTTGCAGCACATGAAAACATCATTACCCATCTCTTTCCAGAAATGTTGGAAAAAAGCCGGATTTAAGCCATCAGGACCGGGCGATTTATCCGGGTGCATCTCATGAACAACTGTTTTGAATTCTGCATACTGAATATCGGTAGTGAGTTTTTCATTATCCAGGTTACTGATCACCATTGGAATCGCATTCACAACAGTTTCTCCCGAAAAAATGTTCATAAAATAGTTGTGGGCTATGTCATACATACCTGCTTGGTCTTCCACCCTATCACCCACACTATTCAATAGAAAAGGAATTTTACTTCTTCTCCTCCTCTTTGATGCTGCAGCATGAAAATATTTAGAATTTGTATCTCCATCTGTTAGCCAAAACTGTTTTGCTCTCTGTCTCCAATACACTTCCTCATGCTCAAGGAGTTTGTCCAGGTTGTTTTTCTCCGTAAAATATTCTTTCACCGATAGTTCATCTTCACAATTAACTAGACTTTGAAGTACTTCCTTCTTCTTTTTTATCTTGTCTCTAAATTTGTGAAAAATATTTCGACCCCATCTTGCCACAAAATTTGACACAGATTCAAGACGAGGAAGAAGGTGCATTAGAGGAATACTTTTCCAAAAACTAACAACCTCATCATGAAACGAAGGTTCCTTCAACCAAATATTTTCAAATTTAAATCTAAACTTTGGCATAGAGAACTGAGTACTAACCATGTCGAGAAAAATTGGATTGTGGTTTGAAACAATAGATTGTCCTAGAGACAGCTTGCAAGTCGGAAATTTTGTCCACCACTCACTATTTCCAAAAGCACGGTCCAGTCGTTCCCTGACCCAATTGGGTTTACCCCTACTTTTCTCCCACGTGTAATTACCTCCCACCAACTCAATTTCTGCCAAATCACAGTCAGAGATTGCCTCTTTAAAGCCATCAAGAAGCCATCGGGGATGCGGAGTTTGACCTTTCTTATTAACAGCATTCAATAAATCGTTAAAGTCTCCTACAATGCACCATGGCAGAGATGATGAAGCATTAAGAGATCGAATAAGAGCCCGAGAGTCTCGTCTTCGAGAATGCTCCGGGTAACCGTAGAAGCCAGTAAGCCTCCATTTAGCCACACCGTTGTCTAAAATATGAACATCTATAAAGTTCGAAGAATGTCCCACAACTTGACACAAGACATTATTCTTCCATAACAAAGCTAAACCTCCACTTCTACCAACACTATCTACTGTAAAATGACTTGAATATCCAAACTTCACACATAACTCGCTGAAACGGGCATCCAACGATAGAGTTTCAATAAGAAAAATAATATCGGGCTTATGGGTTTTGATAACATCCCCCATACATCTTACTGCTCGAGGATTCCCCAATCCTCGGCAGTTCCAGCTTAAATAATTCATTTGGGTTGGCTAGCCATTTCAGTTGTTTTTGAAACTGCACAATCAATGTTAGAAAGAACAGTTCCCATAGTAGTATCCCCAGAAGTCTTGTTTCTCAGTTCCATGTCAGTTGAAATAGTTGCATTAAAATTAGACTCACTTCTTCGCCTTTTTCTTTCTTCAATATTAAGCCCATTTAGCTCCTCCTGATCCAGCCCAGTCTTACTGGACCTATTAAAAATACTGCAAGCTTGATTATTTTGGAAATTTGAATTTTTTTTATTACTTTGCTTGCCGCTTGACTCATGTAACGGATCCCTAAAATTCCTCCCCATATTTTTAGCCTTACCATTATCCATAACTTCAATTTTCGAGATTTTCTCCTGACAGTTATCCCTTCCCACACGTGCCTCCCATCCTTGATCGTCCTCCTCCCTTAACCATTTGCTTTTGCCTGGAACCGTCATCCTTCGCGGTGGTGTACGTAGCCAGCTGCCCCATTCCCTGACATTGGTGGGTTCCTTGGACTCCAAATTCTTACGGCAGAAGCGTTCCGTGTGTGTTAACATCCCACAATAAAAGCAAAATTCTCCTAATCTTTCATATTTGCACTGGACCACAAAGTTAGTGCCATCCTTCCTGTTGATCTTTTTCTTCCTTTTCAATGGCCTCCTTACATCAATACGAATCATAATCCTCATATACTCACGCCAAATGCTGTTACTATTCTTTGGATCATACTCCAAAAACTCACAAAAAAAGTTTCCCAGTTGCTTGCCTACAACTTCAGATATGAAGCCAGCAGGGAAATCATGAATCTGGATCCAAATATTCATATGCCAAAGAGGAACCTTCAACGGTTGTTTGCCAGGAGGAATAGCCTGAATTATGAGCATTGCATTATCGAAAGACCAAGGGCCACCATCCAATACCCAGTGCTGATCTTTTGCATGATAAAACTGAAACAAAAAAATTCCATCCTCTATCTCCTTTATGTTGATCCCCATTTTTGGTTTCCAGATATCCGCAAGTCTTGCCTTCATCGTTCGGACATTAAGATTCTTCTCCGTTAAGAATCTCCCAATCAAACATAGCTTGAATTTGTTGGTTATTTCTAATACTTCTTCTGTAAATTCAAAACTACCATTCTCCTCTAAATCAATATCTAAGTCAACCATCTGGACATCGATATCTTGATACCTAGCCATAATGCCACCCCTCTCACAGACCCTCTCTAACCTCAGACTTTAAGAGAGATGGAGAGAAAAACAAACGACTCTCACATAAAGGAGAGGAAAAAAATAATATAGTTGTTGATTTATTATTTTGTTTCTTTTAATTCGCTCATCTTTCTGCTTCAATGACGAAGTCGGGGAACTTGTTGGATACTCTACAAATATCAAGAAGACATTTGGATTCTATCGTGTGATGAGCAAAGTTATGTGCATGTGTAAAGTGAAAGATAATTATTAATTTAAATTAGTACAATATATTTTAATATTTAAGGGTAGTTAAGTAATTTCATTAATAAAATATATTTTAATAATTAAGGGTAAATAAGTAATTTCAGCAAGTACTGACCGACCAATTACCAAATTTTTAATATTTCGTCTATTATAATATAGTATAGATTTATAATTTCAAAATCAACTCTATTTTAAGTTGACAAGAATAAAGATTAAACTGCTACTTTAAATTCTAAAAAAACTATCGTGATTTATGAATAGTAAAATTAATACTGATATATCCTTTTATTAGCTAACTCTCTTCGTTTTTCCGCCCTCCACCAGTGGCTTATTCACCGGCCTGATGTCACTTTCTACCGTTGATCTAATTTTTCTTTTAATAATACTCATTCTTAAATAACTCTTTGTTTTCGGTATCAAATTTTCTGGGTTGCTTGCTATATATCCTTGCGATAGCTTAAAGTTTAATAACTCTTGGTATATTTTGAGTTAACTTTTGTTGTAAATTGAGTCAAACCGAGTCAAACACCGTAGGATTGGCTTGAATTCGATGAAAAAGTTTGAACTCAAGCTCAAATTCGACCAAGTCTTTAATTTTAAACTTGAAACTTGGCTCTTAAAAAATATCCGATATGCTAGCGTTCGACTCGAAAACTTGAATAAATTTGACCAAATATGGACAAAAACTCGAATTATGATTTCCCGACTCGAATTCGATTAAATATATAAAATATAAAATATTTATATAAAAAAATATTCATAATAATAAAATTAAAAATATATAATAGCCTAATTATCTGAAGTCCGACTCGATTTGGTAAGGAATATGAATAGCTCGAACCCAGCTCGATTATTATTGAACTGGATTCGAATATTTTACGAGCCGAGCTCAATTAATTTATGAATAATTTGACTTATTTACACCATTTAGTTAATGATGATTTATATTGGGAGATCTGGAATCCTCCCATCGAAGTGGTGTAGAATGACACGGTGGTACAAATCTCAAGAACTCACATTTCATAATATAAGTTTGTTTAAGTTTGTTCATATTGTGAGGGTATATGTACCTCCAATCTCAATTATTACAACGAAAAATTTGAACATTGAGCTATATATAATTGCATGAAGGACAACCGTGACGTTGGTGTTTTTCAGAAGATATATGAAATTGGTAACTGTTGAATTTTCGGTAGACTATCGAATTCATTTTTAGCTATAAAAAAATTTGTATTCAATATCTTGTTAAGGGATCCGAAAATAAATCGACTAATTATTTACCCGTTTATTTATTTTTTTAACCTAGTCGCGTAGTATCTTAAGATTTGTGTGGCTCAAATTAATAAATTTGTGTAAATTTGTAAAAAAAGAAAATTAATATTGTATCCTAGAACATCTTGAGTCTTATCATCGATTTTTGTTAGACCTCCCTTTTTAGTGTTTAAAGGGACCAGTTGGGAAAAAATATATCAAATGAGACGATATAAGTTTACAACAAAACATATTAATATTAATATATAATAATTTGAATGAGTTATAATTTGATTCAACGGTTATCCCTTTATTTTATTTATTAAAAATAGAAAAATAGTGTTATACACCGACTTAACTACTAAATTTGCTAAACTACTAGACAGTCTCCTTATCCTCCAACATATACTATCAAACTACAAACACAACTTCTTCCTAATTATTTTAATATTTTTATTTTAAAAAAACAATTGTTATATATTTATGTAAATATATTAAAATTAAAGTTCTTACATGACTGGATAAATAAAATTTTAAAAATATTTGTGTATATTAATGAAAACTCGTGTATCGCACGCGTTTAAGCTAGTACAAATAACAACTAACAAATTGTACCAACAAATATATCACAAAAAATATAGCCAACAAATCTGGTCATAACAATTTGTCACGAGCACTTTTTCACCCCAAATTTTATTGAAATTTTAACTCAAATGTAGATTTTGTTTGCCAAAGAAGAGAAAAATTCATTAAGACTTCAAATCTTTCTTCAATACATTCATGAGTTCCGGGTGATTATTATTCACTCTCCACCCACAATCATCTAGAAGATAAATAGAACTCGTTAAGAAGTGAGTTATGTTATTTGCATATCGCTTAACAAACCTTCATAACACGCTTTTATCTTTCAATTCATTCAACATAACTCAGTCTGCAATCCTGAAAAATCCTGTCAAAATATGATAACATCTATGCATTACTTTTAATTTTATGTACAACAACTAGACAATCAGTTTCGAATATCACGTCATTTATTTGTTGTCCTTTTATCCAACTCAATGCTGCTCTTATCCCTATTGCTTCAGCACATTCCAGAGTAATGTAATCCGTTTTACAACTCGAAGGAGCCTCCAGCAATTCCCCCTTATGGTTTCTGGAAATATACGCATAACCATACCAATTATCGGACGTAAATATCGCAACATCAGTATTTACCTTAGTTTTATTTTCTGTTGGAAGAGTTCATTGCTCAGCACCATCATCAAGTGTCAACAAACCCATTGATTGATCAATTTTTTTGTCTTGAGTACTATGCCATTGACTAAGGACCACTCTAGCCGACTCTACGACATCCACTAACTCCATTCCTTTTTGATTCTATACCAGTTCATTCCAGCTCTTCCAAATTGACCAACACACCATTATTTCCATCTGCTTGTTCTCTACCCCCTATTAATTAAAAATATTTCTCATCCCTGAAAGGCTCTTGAGTATTTACCAGAAAAAAACCCTAATGATGTTCCAACATGCCTGAGCAAACGAACAACCCAGCAGAACATGAGCTGTGATTTCAGGCTTCATATTACATAGAACGCACATAATGCTGACATCGACATGTTTCATACGAAACAAGTCTTTTGTAGGTAGACACTCGGTAGCCGATCTCCACAGAAAATGCTTTGTCTTTGGGGGGCCTTTAAATTCCAAAGTCTCTTCCGAATCCCGGAATTTATATTCAGATTTTTAATAATATTGCTTTATTGTATCATGATATAAGCTGATTTTAAAGAGTACAACTCTGTTCTTTCCTTTCTCCAGTACCATTAATATGAATCCACATTACTCAAAGGAATTGATAAGATTACGTTGTGAAAATAAAGTAAAATAAACATAAGCATGAAATAATATTTTGCAGAGAAAGGTTTTTATTCATTCATTTTTTTGTGTCCCTTCACAATGCATTGTGTAGACTCTTATAGAGATCTCAGTCCTTTTCATCCTAGACAGTTGACTATATTTGGACTATTACCAGACCAAGAAAAAAGTAATTAACGTCCATACAGGACCACTGCAGTACTACAACTGCTCATTTATTTATATGGACTGGGCAAAAGTAATTAACGTCCATATAGGACCACTGCAATACTATAGCTGCTCATTTGTTTCTACTAGGATCAATCTAGAATCATGTGCTAACAGGTGCACAACTATATGGACTGGGATTAATAAAATTAACTTAGATAAATGGGCCTTGGCCCTTAACGCTCCTCCTCAAGCTGTGTGTGAGGATGACTGAACTCCCAACTTGTTCAAGAGGTTCTGGTGTTGAGCAGTAGTCAAGATTTTGGTGAAAACATCAGCAACCTGAGAATAAGTGGAGACATGCGTAGGACTAATATGACCTTCCATTGCTTTATCACGGATAAAATGACAGTCAATCTCCACGTGCTTGGTTTTTTCATGATGCACGGGGTTAGCTGCAATTGCAAGCGCAGCTTTGTCATCACAAAATATAAGTGTAGACCCAAGGTCTTCTAATCCCAATTCCTTGAGTAATTTCTTAACCCACATGACTTCACAGACCGTCATTGCCAAGGATCGAAACTCAGCTTCAGCAGTAAATCGAGCAATAACGGATTGTTTTTTGGACTTCTAGGCAATAGGGGAATGTCCCAAAAGAAGGCAAAAACCAGTAGTTGATTTTCTGGTGTTGGGACATCCAGCCCAATCACTGTCACAATAAGCTTGCAGAGTAGCTGCAGAATCTGAAGCTAATAGAATTCCTTGTTCTCGAGACCCTACTAGATATCTCATAACTCGTTTGGCAGCTTGAAAATGAACACTTGTAGGGCTATGCATAAATTGACTTAACACATGTACAGTAAAAGCAATATCTGGACGGGTGAATGTTAAGTAAATTAACTTACCAATAATTCTTTGGTAATCTTAAGGGTTAGAGAGAGGAGTTCCAGAGGTAGAGATGAGTTTGACATGTGTGTTCATTGGAAGCCTCAATGGTTTGCAGTGAAGGAGATTATACTCCTTTAAAAGATTAGTGGTGTACTTCTTTTGTGATAGAAAAATTCTTTTCTCACTTTTATCAACTTCTATCCCCAAAAAATACCTTAATTCACCAAGGTCCTTCATTTCAAACTAACTGTTCAAGAATTGTTTAGCCTCTTCAATAGCTGGCAAACTGTTCCCAGTGAGAATCAAATCGTCCACGTATGCTAAAATTACAGTAAGCACCCCATCTGTATGTTTGGTGAACAGTGAAGAGTCTGTCTAGACTGAGCAAATCCAACTTTCTTAAGAACTGAGTTGAGCTTATCAAACCACTCTCTTGGTGCCTATTTGAGGCCATACAAAGTTTTTATCAGCTTATATACCTTAGTGCTTAATTGTGTTGACACATAGGGACTTCCCCTAGTTGTTACATCAAATCCGAAACCTGCTCCTTGATATCCCGGTGGAAGCTTAATATAGACCTCCTCCTTCAACTCTCCGTGCAAAAATGCATTTTTTACATCCATCTGATGTGTAAACCAACCTTTGATGGCAGCCACAACTAGTATAGACTTAACAGTAGTTAACTTGGCAATCGGAGCAAAGGTTTGCTTATAATCGATTTCGTACCTCTGTCTATTACCAAGAACCACAAGCCTGGATTTATATCTGGTGATCTTTCTTTGAGGATCATACTTAGTGGTATACAACCACTTACACCCTATAGCATGCTTACCAGGAGGAAGATCAGTGATTTCCCATGTATTGTTATTTTCCAATGCAGCCAACTCCTCATTCATTGCTTCCAACCAATGACTGTGTTGTATTGCTTCTTTGAAGTGCTTTGGATCCCCCCCTTAGTTACCTCAGCCATGAAGTAAGAGAATTGATGAGTCACATAAACCTCATCAACTTTTTGAACATGATTTGCACTCATGTGATAATCCGACTGCCATAGTGGAGCCTTATGTTGTCTGCTGGACTTTCTGAGTTGCTGAACTTCTTGATTAGAAATTTCAGCACTTTCACTTTCTTCTTGACTTATTTCAGTAGCCTGAGTCTCATCTTCATATTCATACTCCATCCATATTGAGTGAGTGTCACCAGTTGATGTTTCATTCACTTCTGTCTGTTGTATTCCAGTTCCATCAGCTGAAGTGGAGTGAAATATGTGGTACGGGTAAACAGATTCATGAAATCTTACATCCCTTGATACAAATGAAGTACCAGTTAGTAAGTTATGAAGTCTGTACCCTTTTTGCTTTGCTGAATAGCCAATGAAGATACATGGTGTGCCCCTAGCTTGAAATTTATCTTTCTCCCTACTTGGATTATGAGTAAAGGCAAGACAACTAAATGACCTCAGATGTCCATAGTTTGGTTCCTTCTTATATAACAGCTCATATGGTGTCTTATTCTTAAGTAAGGGAGTGGGTAATCTATTGGTTATATGTGTAGCAACTAGGACACAATCTCCCCATAATTGGAGAGGCATGACTACTTGGAATCTTAGAGCTCTAGCCATCTCAAGTATGTTTCTATGCTTCATTTCCACCCTTCCATTTTGTTGTGGTCTATCACTGCAAGATGTTTGATGTACAATCCTCAAATGATCAAACAAGACTTTGCATTTACTATCATTAAACTCCAATGCATTATCAGATTTGATAATCTGAACTTTCTTTTTAAATTGAGTCATTGCCATTTGGACAAAGCTCTTGATTGCATTGAATGCATCAGATTTCAGTTGCATCAAGTGTATCCATGTCACTCTTGAGTGATCATCTACAATGGTGAGAAAGTACTTGTATTTTCCTCTATAATTGTCTCTATATGGTCCCCATTTATCAATGTGAACAAGCTCAAACACCTTTCTAGCCCTTGACTCACTCTTACTAAAAGGAAGCTTGGTAAATTTTGCTAATGGACAAGTTAAGCATAAATCAGAACCCTCTTTCCTCAATCCCAATTTTTCAATCATCATTATTTTCTTCATAGGTGCATGCCCTAATCGATGACGCCACAAAGTTTCTTTACTCAACTTTGTGACATTCTTGATAACAGTGGGGACTTCCTTACATGAATTGGTTGCCATAGCTTGACTCATACTTTCCTTTGTAGCACCTACTGCTCTCAGATTTTGGTCTTTAATTCTTTGTAAGGTTGCAACTATAGGCTCATTTATCAAGTAGTAGAGGCCATGTTCACTCCTTCTTATACCCTTTACTTCATTTGTCATTTTATCATGAATAATACAGTAATTATCATGAAACACTACCTTAAAAGCATTATCTTGACATAACTTATTCACAGATAACAAGTTTTGCTTATACGCAGGAATATATAAGACCTTTTTCAGCACTATTTCATTTTTCAAGCTTACATTTCCACTATGAGATATCTCTGAAGTTTCACCAGTAGGTAAATTAATCAAGGAATTAATTTTGTATCGATTAGCATCATGCATAGAACAAAATATTCCAGTCATGTGATCAGATGCTCCAGAGTCTAAAATCCATTCATTATTCTTTACAGAGTCAGCAAAATGACAAGAACCCATACCTGTATAGTTTCCCTCTATTTCATCATCGATTTCTCCTCCTTTTATTGAATTGGGAAGCATCCTCAGGAGTTGTTCAAGTTGTGCTGTAATTGATCCAACACTACTTGAGAAAAACCCTACATCACTCTAATATTGACCTTGTGCATTTGCTGCAACTCTGTGTCCAACAGTACTGCCTCTTCCTTTATTCCATTTTTGCTGATTGTTGTTATTGAATCCCCTTCATTTTCCTTTAGATGAACTTTGTCCCTGAGGCTTTGCTTTAGGCTGCCAGCTTGGAAAGCACTACAGTCCAACATTTGTCAGTCATATGACCTGCTTTACCATAAGCTGTGCACTGTATAGAAGGTATGGATTGAGCATTAGAAGATACTCCCCCGTGCTCTTACTAAACATTGCTGATGTTTCTGTATCTTCTCTTACATGACCAAGAACTTCTCTTTGTGCCTCTTCCTGTTCAAGATAGCTACATGTTGTTTCCACAGATGGAAGATTAGGAATCATGAGAAGTTGACTCCTTTGTGCCCCGTAGATCTCATCAAGACCATTCAAGAACTGAAATAACTTATGTTGTTCTTTTTGTTGTGTGAGAGCACTAACAAAATTTATGACTTCTGTTGACATAGTTTTGATAGCAGGTAATACATTAAGAGATTCAAGCTCTTCCCATAATGTCCTCATCTGAGTATAATACTCACTAATATGCTTCCCTTGTTGTCTGCTTTCATAAAGATCTTTGTTGATCTTGTACTTTCTAGATCCATTAGTGAGTGCAAACCTTTGTTCAAGGTTATTCCAAATTTGATATGCACTGCTAACGAACATTATTGACTTCTTGATTGATTCTGAAACAGAACCAAATATCCATGAGATTATCATATTGTTACATGTGTCCCAAGCTTCACCCTTTACTGTATCAGTGTCATCCCTGGTTATAGTACCAGTCACAAACCCTAACTTTCTTTTTGAAGAGAGAGCTATTTCCATTGATCTCTTCCAGGATCTATAATTTGAGGATCCTTGAAGTTTGTCTATGACCATAAAATTATTTCCATCCGAGGGATGTAAATACAAGGGACTGGTTGCATCAATCGTAGTCGTTCTTCTTGAACCAGTTGCATCAGTTGTAGCCACCATAGCCATCCTTTCTCTTTGTGTTACTTAACCCAACCTGGCTCTGATACCATGAAAGCAAAGTAAAATAAACATAAACATGAAACAATATATGCAGAGAAAGGTTTTCATTCATTCATTATCTTGTGTCCCTTCACAATGCATTGTTTAGACTCTTATAGAGATCACAGTCCTTTTCATCCTAGACAGTTGACTATATTTGGACTATTACCACACCAAGAAAAAAGTAATTAACGTCCATACAAGACCACTGCAGTACTACAGCTGCTCATTTGTTTCTACTAGGATCAATCTAGAATCATGTGCTAACAGGTGCACAACTATATGGACCGGGCAAAAGTAATTAACGTCCATACAGGACCACTGCAGTACTATAGCTGCTCATTTGTTTCTACTAGGATCAATCTAGAATCATGTGTTAACAGGTGCACAACTATATGGACTAGGCTTAATTTAATTAACTTAGATAAATGGGCCTTGGCCCTTAACAAGTTGATGTCTCCATCGTCAAATATATTGATTAACAAATCTATTACCCCATTGTTCTCCCATATTTCCATCAAATCCATCACTTTTCCCTGCCACTTTTATTCATCAACTTCCAATCACAACTTCATATCTTACCGCATACCCTATTTTCATGTACCCGACATCTCATTTTTGATTATACCTATATATATTGGTAGGCCTACGACCATTAGGGGTGTGCATTCGGTTCGGTTAACCGATAACCGTACCGAATAACCGAAATTAATTCAGTTTGGTTAACCAATCTTCAAAATTCGGTTCGGTTTTCGGTACAAAAATTTGCGAAATTCGGTTTTTCGGTAATTCGGTTATTAACCGCGGTTAACCGGAAAACCGAATTAATAACCGATTTTTAATAAAAATAAAAATATTTATTATTAGTAGTAATACAACCACATAAGTTAATAAAATATATACTCTCCTCAATATCATGTCTCCTCTCTTCGGTCTTCTCACTGGGCCGACGAACAAATACTTATAGATACGCAGTTACACACAATGTCGCGACTGCAGTACAACTTCAGCCTTAAACATCAGTAGCACAACAGATTTCTTTCTTGATAACCATATGACTATCTTGAGTAACTGTAGTGATTTTTTCTCACATTTCCTGTGAATTTTCATTTGGTCACCACTTCTGCTTTTACATACTCAAGCTTAATACTTATGTATAATAGGTGCAATTTCTGTTTTTTTGCAATTTCTGGATTTTTTTTCCTAAATTCGGTTTAAAATTTCGATTTTCGGTTCTAACCGAATTATTAAGTTCGGTTTCGGTTAAAAACCGAATATATTTCGGTTAGGTTTTCGGTAGAGGTTTTTGCACTATTTCGGTTTCGGTTAACCGAAAAAAAAATCGGTTTCGATTTCGGTTAATCGAATGCACACCCCTAAAGACCATCTCCAATACATGCTCGACTCCTGCATTGGAAACCGTGAAAGAGATCCAAGTTAAAATTTATGTGTTGGAAAAAAAGAAAAAAATTGGTGAGTCTCACGTTCTCAGGCTCAACCAAGTGTGCACCTACTGTCCTTTATATTATTTTTTTATTCATTTAAAATGTCGGAAGAGATTTACCAAAAACATATAATAATATAGTTGGGTGGGGTCAAATATTGGTCGTACCTAGTTATGTATCGGAGCAATTAAGCCCAGCTCCTTTTTTGCTTGTTTGGCAGTAAGAAAAGAACCCACAAAAAAGAAGAAATGAGCTTTACATTGAAGATGGTATAAGTACTGCCCGCTTGTTGCATTTTCTTCAAATTTAATACTTACTTGGTCCCTCTTAATTGTTATACCGCTTGTTGCATTTTCTTCAAATCTAATACTTACTCGGTCCCTCTTAATTGTTATCGTTTCTAAAAGAGTGTCCGACACGCATTTTAAGATGAATAAAAAGTATAGTTCTATAATTTTTTTTAAAATTTTCTTTTTCTGAATAAAAGTTTAAAGATTCTATTTTTATTCAGAAAAAAGAAAATTTAAAAAAAATATAAAACTATACTTTATATACATCTTAAAATGCGTGTCAGACACTCTCTCAGAAACGATAACAATTGGCCGAAACAAGAGTAATTTGCAATACTTAACTTCCTACCTCAACCGCCACATTATTACGATCCAAAAACGCACTCGTCTTCTCGACATTTATAATTATAAATATAAATTTGTCCGATCAAGGCAAGAAAAAAGATAAACTAAAGTTAATTTTTTTTTCGAGAAAACTAATTTTTGGGAAAAGTTAAATAAATAATTGAAGGACACTCCTCGAAATTTATAATTATAAATATAAATTTGATCGACCAAGCCAAGTGTTAGCTGTAGGCCCAATAAGGCCTTACGAGCGAAGGCCCGTTGGACGATAGAGCCATTGGGCCGAAGGCCCACCAGGCCCATAAGCCGAAGGCCCACGGAGAACCTCAGGCCAACGCCCATTCTTCTTCAGGACCGTTGGAAAGGAGAAGAAGCATAACGCCCAATTTTCACTCCCTCCTTAATGATGACTAACGTAAGATACATTCATGTTAAAGTTGGGTATAAAACCCCTTGGAAAGTAAGACAACACACAAAGTTTCTCACAAACACTCCGCTTCTCTTGTATTATTTACCTCACCTTTACAACCAGATTTTTATTCTCACGTCGGAGGTGAATCGGGGGTACAAACCCTCGCATTCTCTTCACTTTCAGGTATTGGCCGAAGCCATCTTCAAGGCAGCCGAAGCCTGTTCAAACACCCGAAGGAATCTGGGCGTAACACCAAGAAAAATAAATAAATTAAAGTTAAAGAAAATTTCGAGAAAACTAATTTTTGAGAAAAAATAAATAAATAATAATAAAATCACTTGTATTCACGACTGTGACACGTAGGCAGAGTATGAACTATGAATCTACCTCGACAATATTTATATTCCAATTACGTGTGGTTCCTTGAAAATATCAAACTATTTTCTTATTTGTTGTTTCTGGGATTAAACAATTGGTTCATTTTTTATATTAACGGCTGGAACTCCGATAATTTTGCAATTTGGTGCAAACATTTCAAATCTCTATTGTGACAAAATAACAGAGCAATATAGAGATTGAGGATATACACACAGTTACAGATATATACATACATGGGATCAGCAGCAAAGATCTGGAACGCCATGGAAGCTGAGGTTGCTGGAGATGGCTCCAACTCTGATATTCCTCATTCTTCTCTCACCGTCGATCACACTCTCTCTCTCCCCGATATGAAACCTCGCATCGTGTAATTTTCAAATCTCTCTCTCTCTCTCTCTCTCTCTCTCTCTCTCCCTCTCTCCCTCTCTCCCTCCCTCTCTCCCTCTCTCTCTCTCTCTCCCTCTCTCCGTGTAATCTCTCTCTCTCTCTCTCGCTCTCTCTCTCCTCCCTCTCGGTACTCTCCCTCCCTCCCTCTCCTAGCTTAGGAATAGCCTTCTGTATTTCATTTCATTTCTGTTTTTGCAAATTGTTCGAAAAATCTAGATTGACATTATTGATTTAACATGCTTAATTTATTATTTTCTTAGAATGATGTTTAATTTGCTTTTTGTTCCCTAAAATTATTTAATCTTAGTTTACTTATTTGTAATTTGCTTTAGGTTCTCTATGCATTGTATAAGCTCTGAGGTTAAGTTCTAGTGAAGTAATTGCTATATCTGGATTAGTTTGAATTACATCTTGTTGTTCGATATCATGTTCACATAGTTAACATATAATATTCCACCTGATTATTAACGAATACGATATCAGTATACTAATGAATACAATATCAATATACCTCCAAACTTGTTGATTAACGTACTTACCTCCACAGCTTTTTTAAATCTCTATTGTATTGTTATGATTAGGAAGTATAGTGGCTTGTAGTTATAATGTAAGCAAGCATTGTGATGTCAGGAGAATAAATAGTACTAGAAATAAGGTTGATTTTAGATTCCAGTTTTTCCTCTCCCCCACTCGGTGTCTTTTTCTAGCGTTATTTTGGATCTGATTTGAGTTAAAATTATAATATGTTATTTTGGTAATAATCAACTTATTGGTTTCTTCTTGCACTCTAACATGTTTGATGGTGGGGTGGAATATTTAAACAGAGAGCTATACAAGGATCTGTTCAAAAATTGGTCAAATAAAGACGAGTCAGATTTCTCTATTGAGACGGTGTCCGGTGGCATCACAAATCTCTGTGGGTAGTTTTTGTTTATATATATATATATATCAATTGATGGTTTATGATAATTTATTTCCTTTCCTTCCATATTTTTGCTGTTTTCCTATAAATATCGCTATAGCAACTCTATTTTTCAGTAACTTGCATAAACAAGAACTTTTTAATTATCCGCAATCTCAATCACATGTCTCTTCCAACTCCAAGTTTATCAATATATATTATATAAATATATATTTTACTTGCAGTGCTGAAGGTATCCATTAGAGAAGATAATGGAAGCACGATATACATGACACTCAGATTGTATGGCCCAAATACTGAATATGTTATAAATCGGGAACGTGAGCTGCAGGTGTGTTGCCAAGGTTTTGGTTACAGTAGTGCAATTATATGTGTCCACATGCCTTATCATATCCTCTCTCTTTTTAGTTTGGGGGGGGGGGGGTTCAGTACTTATTATACCCTATAAATATTTAGTTCAATACTATTTTTTACGAAATAGTAAATTGATAGGTTTATGGTGCAAAAAGCCTTCCCTTTTTCTGCATACCGTGTCCTTTTGTGGATCACTAAGCATAACCATGAGTAATAAAATATTAAAAAGTTTCCCGTGCAATGTTTTCTTTTGGTATATGTATATATATCATGTTAAGTTAAGTTAAATGGTGTTACTTTGGCATCATTGATAGTTTAGATGTAATATTACACCTTATGTTCTTTCTAGGCCATTCAATACCTCTCAGCTGCAGGATTTGGTGCCAAGTTGCTTGGAGTTTTCGGAAATGGCATGGTTCAGTCATTTATACATGCTCGTACCTTGGGCCCCTTAGGTACAATAAGCATTCTATTTTCTATGATGGTATTTTTTTTACTGAAATTATATACTACCTTCTTCGTTAAATATGCTTGCTAGCTTGACAAGTTGTTGCTCTAATTTCTTAACAGACATGAGAAAGCCAGACCTAGCTGCGAAAATTGCAAAGCAACTTCGTAAATTCCACCAGGTGGAAGTTCCAGGTTCTAAAGAGCCTCAATTGTGGAATGATATTTTCAAGTTTTTCAAGCAAGGTCCCTATTTCACTTTATGTTGTATCAGACTTGACCTATTTTTCCTTCCAAAGAACTAATTTTCGATTAATTCTGTATCATATTGATTATGTTACCTCCTGTGGTCCATTTTTTGATACTTGCAGCATCCAATCTCAAGTTTGATGACAATGAGAAGTGTAAAAAGTATGAAACAGTGAATTTCGAAGAGATACATACCGAACTTGTTACGCTCAAGGTATGTTTTAATTGCATTTTGAGCAATGACCTGATTCCCCCCCCCCCTCTTTTTATTCATCTCACGAGTCAAGTTTACTCATCTTTTTTTGATCATGTGATGTATAATAAAAAATAAAGTATTCTACTTCTTCTACTGAAACAGTGCCCTCTTCCCTGTATAATTGATTCATACATCTGGTTCTCTCGTGGAAATTGTCAAGCAGTTTTGATGTGTTAGCGTGTTACTAGCTAATATGCTGAATTGTTCTTTTTTGCTTAGCATACATCAACTCAAATATGTCTGAACAGTAATTTTTTTTACTTCATGTCTTTTAGCTTACTGTATCTCTTATGTTAGTACCAGTAACAGTCTTTACTGTTCATGGTAGCAGCAATGAGAGCCATCTATGTAATCTTGTCGATATTGTTAACCTGAGCACAAAATTATGTCAAAATGTAATGAGCTATATATTGAATATAGAATTATCAGTTCTATACTATGGTTTATTGCTTCGCAAACAATCTTGATCAAGTCTACTTTACTATAAGTGCCTAGAGCTCAATAAGTATATATGTATATGTGTGTGTGTGTGTGTGTATTACAGTTGGTCACTGTTTTCTTCTTCTAGGTTCTTAACAATTTAATCTAGCAGATAGTATCTACTTACACAATTAGGTTTCCAATTGGCAAAAACAGTCTTGCTTGTGTGGCCAAACTTCACAAGGATTGTCTACGGGGAAATTGGTTATGCTTTCAGTAACTCGCATATTTTCTGTAGCTGATAAGTGCTATTATACATGAGATGATTGTACTTAATGTGGTATACATAATGTCTTCTTAAACATTAATATATAACAATAATTTTAATGTTACAAAAAACTGAAGCCCTGTTACCGTAGAATGGTTGCATTCAATTGTTTAATTAAAAAGAAAAATCAAAGTCTAGTTTTGTTTCAGGGTCACGTGTTTGTGATTTTGTGTTGACACTTTCAGAGAACTTAGTTTTATTTGTGGAGAATTGTTTGGTGAATTTGGGACAGGATTTGACAGGTCGTCTTAATGCTCCCGTGGTGTTTGCTCATAATGACTTGCTTTCTGGGAATCTGATGCTTAACGATGATGAAGGTATGATACATTACCTTCCTCTGTTACTTGTAACATCGTGCTCTTTAATACTAGAATTAATATGTCCGCCGTTCCCAATATGTCTCTAGTCTATGTTCTCCTGGAATCACCTTTTTTTGTTATGTGAAATGAAGTACATAAATCTCATTTCAGTCCAATTCTAAAGCATATGTTCGATGCATAAATCCATTTTGTTTACAATTCATTTTTAAATGTTTGTAATGAGATGATGAGATATTGACACAAAATTGTACTATAATATACCCTTACATCTAGTGCACCTGTGCTAACTCTTTCATTTTATTGTTGCTGCAAGCATATAGTTGAAATTCCTCTTGAGTATATAGGGCTTCATCACACTAACTGTTTTTTTCACTGATGTCTAGAAAAACTTTATTTCATTGATTTTGAGTACGGATCATACAGTTACAGAGGCTTTGACATTGGAAATCACTTCAACGAATATGCTGGTTACGACTGTGACTACAGCTTGTATGCTATCTTTTCCTAAAAAATTATGTTATGGTCAATGCTTTTCCGAAATAAATTTGAATTCTTAGCATGCTGTTAATATAGGTACCCAAACAGGGATGAGCAGTATCAATTTTTTAAGCATTATTTGAAACCCGACAAACCCCAAGAGGTATGTGAGGGTAGAGCACAATTATTTTGATTTTGAGATTTCTTGTCTCATTATTCTGCTTCATAGATATAGTTCAGTACTCTTAAGGTGGTTTCGGGTAGCTTATTAACTGTTAATAATCATCTTTTAAAAAGCATCAAGTGTTTGGTATATATTTTAGCGGTTTAATGTAAAAAAACTTACTAGCTAGGGAAAAAAATAATCTTATTTCCTTTTCTTTTTTGCTAAAGTTTAAATTCTTATTACTTATAAATATATTTGAGCAATCAAAATCAATAGTCACTATTTGAAGTGATTCCACAGCATCTATTAAAAACATGTTGAACCTTAGTTAATTAGTTTTATTTGTATCGAACCAGGTCAGGTACATTTTTTGAAATTAATTAAAAAAACTATGAGCTTTTTGTTAAAGAGTATACAGTGACATTTTCTAAATAAGTAAAACTTAATATAAGTAGAGTTTAATACTTCCATTACAGGATAACATGGTGACATTTTTGTAATTAACTGGAATTCTCTATAGTGGAATACAGTATAATGTTCCGAGTGGTTTAATCGAGCCCCATAGGGAGAGTTGGGTTAAGTGAAACGCTTTATATGGAATAAGTGGCCACTACGATATAAAACCTCAAAATTGGCCAGCAAGTCGAGGAAAACCAAAAGAATGGTTAAATTTCAGTTTTTTGCTATTAGAGACCTGTTAGTTATTGCATTAATTGCGATATTAAATATATGTGTTGGTATTCAATTGCCCACATTGTTCAAATGTCTCTGCCCTGTTCTTCGGTAATAATGTATGAAAATGTATCTTAAGAAGTTAGCATTGTTTTGACAAACATGTTTTAATTTTAAATAAAGAACTATAATTCCATAGAACTAGTTCATTTTATGAGATTATAATACCTTCTCTTACCAAGTATAAGAATCCTTTATAAATGAACTAAAAAGATGATTGAAATGTGGTTATATGGAATGATAGTCATTTAAGATAAATAAGGTAATTGTCTGGGGACTATAATCCTTAAAACAAACATAGCTCTTGGTTCACATGTTACATGCATCGACACTATTTCACTAAATAAAGTGCTAGCTAATGTTAAATTGTTGCACATTCATTCTAATAGGTATCGGATAAGGATCTGGAAGAATTATACATCGAGACAAATTGTTACATGCTAGCTTCACACATGTACTGGGCATTGTGGGCATTGATCCAGGTATGTATTTATATTCTGAGTTTGCTCAGGAATGACCGATGAGAATGGACACTTAACTTTTTATTTTAGGGGTAAAAACATGCCAAATTTTTTTAAATATTGTCGAGTATGAGTTGAATGCATATTCATAATAGGCACAACCAAATTTTCTAATCTTATCAGCAATTTGGTTTTACCTGTCAGGCAAAGATGTCTCCTATCGACTTTGATTATCTTGGTTATTTCTTCCTGCGATATGATGAATTTAGAAGGCAGAAGGAGAAGTGCTTATCTCTTGCAGAGTCTTACCTATCAAAAAATGGAAGCGGGTAAAAGTTGACTAACCGCATGCTATTTGTTTGTTTGTAGATCATAGATGCTCCAACAAGTGATTTTTTTGTATAAATTTCAACATTCTACCCGTACTATATTATTAGGTAGTCTCACAATTTGTATATTGTGACCATTTATTTGTTGATTTGTGCCCTTGCTGTCAACTTCTGTCTTATTTTATCTATTTTATTTTATTTCTTTGATTTTTGGCTTGCCTACCACTTGAATATAGTACACTCGTATATATGTTCTACAGTCAATATTTGTGTATATTTCAATAATTCAGAATCAGTTGAAATACATATGTTTCTCTTTAAACATTTAGGCTTTCCTTTTAAACCTAAATGTAAGATTTGGTTGTGTATTAAATATTTAAAAATATAATGTTTCTTTATGTACAACTAGTAGTTCATAAACATAGACTATTCAAGTACGCTCGTCTATACAAATTTGTGAACAACCCATAAACCAAATGAAAACAGCAAGTTAAAAAAGGTAACCCGCAACCAATATGTATTTAAAAAATTGAACATGGCCAAATTTCAATCTTGAACAGAGATTTGACCCATGATCAAACCTGCTGTCTTGTGACTTGCCGAGCTTGAGCAGAACGATTTGAGCTACAGCCCTAAATATTACTACGACCTTACAGGGATATTATTGCCAATAAAAACAAAAGAAACACATTGGTATGAACCACTCCAGAACTTGATTTGAGTCGGTCAACATCATTAACATAAATTTAGATTAATATTCAATTTCTAAGGTGTCGTACAAAAAAGAGCACATCAGCACAGCGCGACTAGAACTCTGTTGTAATGGGCGGGAGAGTAGTATAACTAACCATTTTCCAGATCAAGACACCGAACCATCATTTAAGCCAAAAATAAGACACTATAAACTACAACATACGGGACACAACCTGCCAATGAAACAGCATTACACACTTTCTTTCACAAGCCTGTGCACGTAAAAAAGTGCACATCAATGATTACCACCCCCACTGCACAGGCTAACCAAGTCCAGCAATGTCGAGTATAACATATCCAAAGACAAGTGACCCAAGAATTTTCTATTGTCGGTCTCTGAAATTTCTGACTGAAGTTTACCTTCCTCTGTAAATCCATCATCCATCACCAACCACCAGGAAATGCACCCAATGCTATCTTCAGGGTTAACATGTGCAACAAGACCAAGGGTCTCACCCTGCTCTAGTTCAAAGGACAAGCACAAGAAGTCCCTATTTGCTTTAATACCCACCATTAGAGCTTCAGCATGAAGCCATCGAATGATTTGGCTAGCAACCTAGATGTGATAATCATATGAATTAAGCACTGCAATGAAAACATGACCTTGCAAGGTACATGACATGGGCATCACTTTAATCAATTTACAGACATTTTACATACGAGCATTTCATGTTTTCATTAGTGTCTGTATTTTGATGAGAAAATATGACTAGATTCTACTACACATGAAGTAATAATCAAATACTCAACAAGAAAACCACATGCTCAAATAGGTAAGGAGCACAGGTTAAAAGGGATAACCATATGCTCAACTGGATAATGCTAACTATTAGGCAAAGTACGCATAATAGAGTTGAAACAATATTTCCTTAAGTTCACCCGAAGAAGACAACAAACAATCAACAGCAGATTCACTAAAATCCAACTTAAGTGTAACACTTGCTTGAAGTTCTGCATTAAATTAAAACAATTTCAGCTCTGCTACAACACTATAACAGACATACCTGTTGCAGAAGTATCATTGGAAGATCTGCCAAATCACAGTCATATCTGTTTATAGAGCATATTCTTTCAGAGGTGCCTTTAAACAGGCCAACAACATTTGGAGCACCTTCCCCTTCCACCTTGATGCAATCATCATTCACCAGCACTTTAGTTCGGAATTGTGTCTTAACCTTCTTTTCAGATATCTGGGCTTGACAACTTGCATGAATAATAGACTGAGGAACATCCACTGAGAGTGTCCACGAGGATGTCCGAGAATTCCAAGTTGGATGAGATATCAAATGAACATACGGAACCCTGGAAACCTTCAGGTATCAAAGAAAAATATTCTACTCTCAATTATACATAATATTTTAATTCTATTTTATTCTCAGCAAATTTCATCTATGTAGAAAAACATTATATTGAAAAATATTTAATACACATTCATTAAAGAAACTGGTACCAGATCGTCCAGTGCTTTAAGTATTTTATTTGAGAAAATCCTGTGAGCCACGGACATGCAGAAATGACCAAGCAGATTTGTTGTAGGTGGACCAGAATGCATTTTACCACCAGAAGTTGTTCTCTTCTTTGCTTGTACAAACACTTGCTCGTGAAACGTTTGTTGAAGGAAAATTTCGCAACTTACTCTATTGGGAAGGACAGTCTTCTTTGTAAGATCTTTTGTTTTGTTTTTTGCATTAGAATCATCGAAGAATTCAGAAGTTACAAGTGCACTTTCTAAATTCTGATAGTCTACACTATCAACCATGTGATCCCCTTGTTTGGGCGTCATAAGTGAAATGAACACAGAGGCTCCTTGAGTTAGGTTCAATTCTAAATAATTTTCTCGTATTCCAGTAACATTTACACCTAATGATGGGTTGAATGCCTCACGGTTCACCAGGTCAAATACCTGAAGAGCGTTGATGAAAGCGATAAATAAGAGTAAATAGCATTATGCAGGGTATACAAAAGCAAATAATCTTACTTGTTCATCAAAGATGGCCCTGTGAACCTCACGGAGGACAGCATGTTTATTCTTGACACAATCATCATCGCTCTCAGGTTCTTTATTAGACTCTCCAGAAGGGTCTGGATCTGACCCTACAATTTTTATTCTACTTGCTCGAGTTGCAGTACTATCAGAATTTTCACATAGAAATCCAAAATGAAGAGTGCGGCCTGCTTTTGGTGGTAAATTAAGAGCCAGCATTCCTGCTGCATCATGCTCGACCCGGACTGTGGATATGGTAGAGGGGCGAAACGAAGCTGTTGGATCATACAAAGAATTGTCGAAAAGGTCAATAAAGAAGCCTTCATTGCCGGGAGAAGCGGCCGAGCGGTGCCGCTTAACTTTCCAGTTCTGTTGCAGCCTATAGGGTAATCAAATACAACTTGGGTATGAGATGATATTCTAAAATCACACCTGACTACAACATTCCTACATACATTGTGATCTTAAACTTTTTTTCACTGCCATGTTGATTGAACAATACAGAAGCAACCAGAAAATGAATTAACTACATAGTATACTCCCATCCCATGAGCTTGACATTTACAAGTAATATTTATATTAACTTTTTAAGATGTACCATTAATTCATTATCTAATGTCTAAATTTACCACAAAGAAAGGCCATGGGAGACTCGTATTAAAACAACAGAGCAGATATGTATCACATGCTCACCTTATTAGAGCACCATAGAATCTGGCTTCCCTTGCAATCTGCTGTTCCAGTCCTTTAGCAGACTGCTTAAAGTATTTCCCAAGATGCTGTATGCAGGAAAAATATAGACATAATTAAATCCATTAAGTTCATATGTCAGTGGTAAAATCAAGAAAATGGTAAAATAAGTGGTCCCACAATTAAAAAATTCAGCTAACTAGGTATGTGGGTTGACAATGGAATCAACTGATAAATAAGAGGTTATAAAGATTTTTGTTCAATCGGTAGCATTAAATATCTTATCATTCCAGAAAATTACCCGGTAGCACTGCAATTTTGTTGCTGTAGAAACAGCAAGATCAGATAACAGCTCATTAGGTAATTGTTTTGGCCTGGTCATACCAGCCACCGTTACTGCGTCATTAACCTCAACCTATTCATAACCAATCAAAACAATGTCACGAAGGATCAAATACATATTTCTCATAAAATCTTTCACATCCATTCAGGTGCAAAGGTTTTACATCAAAAAGTAACTACGCACCACTTTCCACATTATTAGTTACAAAACAATCTTATGACTTGCATAAAATAGGATTCCACGATGTAAACAAATCTACCAATGGACACACAATATAAAATAAAACTTGAAAAAACCAGTTCAAAAATTTCGACTCATATTGACAACAGTGTATCACGAAATTGAAGAATAATATCACATAAAACAACACTAACGAAAACACCAAATAGTGGCTACACGACAACATCAAACACTAATTAAGTAAATAAAAAAAATCCAATCCTAAAATTCACCAATATCCAGCAAAACAAATTTAATTTAACACGCAAAACAGCTAATTAATTCAAAAAATTACCTAACTATTAAGCACAACAGACAAAACAAATAAACGAGAAATGGAAGTAGAACAACATCACATAAAACAACACCAACGAAAACACTCTATAGTAGCTACACGACAACATCAAACACTAATGAAAATGAATTCATAAAAGATTCCATCAAAATTCACCGGTTTCCGACAAAATCAATCTAATTAAACAAACGACAACAGCTAATTAATTCAAACATATATGACCTAACAAAAAAGCACAATATACAAAAAAAAACGAGAAATGGCAGTGGAGAGAAACAATTAATAAGATCGATAATGAATGACAGCCCAATCTAATCAAACAAACTACAACAACTAATTAATTCAAACATATATGACCTAACAATAAAGCACAATATACAAAAAAAAACGAGAAACGGCAGTGGAGAGAAACAATGTTAATAAGATCGATAATGAATGACAGCCCAATCTAATCAAACAAACTACAACAACTAATTAATTCAAACATATATGACCTAACAATAAAGCACAATATACAAAAAAAACGAGAAACGGCAGTGGAGAGAAACAATGTTAATAAGATCGATAATGAATGACAGCCCAATCTAATCAAACAAATGACAACAGCTAATTAATTCAAACATATACGACCTAACAATAAAGCACAATATACAAAAAAAAACGAGCAATGGCAGTGGAGAGAGACAATGTTAATAAGGAGTAGATAATGAATGACGGCGCAATCTAATTCAACACACGAAACAGCTAATTAATTCAAACAAACACTACAAATAAACGAGAAATGGCAGTGGAGAACAAACAGTGTTAATAAGATCAATAATCACGGAAAGCTCCTGATGAGCCGATTGCAGGTTCTCGACAAGGCTCTTCCACGGCCAGGGCTTAGTAGCATCCTTAGAACTACTACTACTACCAGCATTATCTTTCTTCTGTTTCTTAGCTGAATCTTCTCTATCAACCGCCCACCCGAAATCGATTCGATGAATCAAATTCAATCGCCTCTCTTCGTATCCAACATCACTACACATACACATACACAAACACAAACATATAAATAAATTTATTAACAATTTAATTTAATTCAAAACAGATATACATACACAATTAGATACAATTGAGTATTTTACCTCGGGAATCGTTCGACTCCGTTCTCTTCGAGAGCTTCTAAGCGCTTAATTGGAAGCTTATCGATGGAGATTTCTAGGGTTCCGTCCATTTTTTGGTTCTCCGATCAAAGCTCTAGAAGTGACTCAGATGCCTCGCCTGCACTATTTGGTATATTTTTCTTTTTCTGTATTTTTATATTTATAAATATTTTACATAATAACAAAATTTAAAAAGTAATTTTGTTAAAATACATCTTAAAATAATTCATTTATAATTTTTTGATGTCTTTCTGGATACTCGAAAAAATGACAAAAATAACTCATTTTTTAAAAATTAACAAAAATAACCATTATGAAAAAAATGGTCAATTTTAACCGATAGAATACTGAATTGGTATCTCAATTTGTATAAGATACCGCACTGGTAGTTGATTATTTCATATATGGTATACTCCACTGAAAGTTGGGTCTCCGTCGACTAAAGTGACCAACTTTTCGGAAGTCATTTTTATTAATTTAATATAAAAATAGGCTAAACTTATCATTCACCCGAAATACTCAAGTTGCCACTTTTTTTTAAAAAAAATATGGTGAAACCTTTTATAACTTATATATAACATGAAATGTAATTAAACAAGGAAAATATTGTTTTATATGCATTTTTTTTGTTTTCGGAGTAAAGGTTGAGTGAAAATATCAAATTGCACCCCTCATTTCAATAAACGTCTTCAAAAATATTTAGCTTTTGAAAGATGGATATACTAATAATGTAATATGTCCATGTGTTTTTATTAAAAGGACAAAATTGGGATTTACTATCATTGTTGTCTATGTTGATATTTTAAACATCATTGGAACTCCAAATGAACTCCATGAGACGATTGGATATTTGAAAAGAGAGTTTGAAATGAAGGATTTGGGTGAAACAAAACTCTGACTTGGTTTTCAAGTTGAACATTTATCTAAAGGAATCTTTATCCACCAGTCTTTATATATTGAAAAGATTCTTAAACGGTTTATTATGGATAAAGCATATCCTATGAGTACACCTATGGTTGTACGTTCACTAGAAAAGAACAAGGATCCATTCCGTCCAAGAGAAAATGGAGAAGAACTTCTTGGTCCAGAAGTACCATATCATAGTGCCATTGGTGCGCTAATGTATCTTGCCAATTGCACACGTCATGATATTGCATTTTCTGTTAATCTATTAGCAAGACATAGTTGTGCTCCAACTCGAAGACATTGGACTGGTGTGAAACAAATATTTAGATATCTTCGAGGAACAATGGATATGGGTTTATTTTATGCTAAAGACTCACAAGTGGAATTAGTTGGTTATGCAGATGCAGGATATCAGTCTGATCCTCATAAAGGAAGGTCACAAACAGGTTATATATTCATGTATGGTGATACTGCAATATCTTGGCGCTCAATAAAACAGACTCTTGCAGCAACTTCTTCAAATCATGCTGAATTATTGGCCCTTCATGAAGCAAGTTGAGAATGTGTATGGCTGAGGTCTCTTGTTCACCATATTCGAGATTCATGTGGTCTTTCAGTCAATAAAAGAATTCCTACCAATTTGTATGAAGACAATGGAGCTTGTATCATTCAGACACGTGAAGGCTACATTAAAGGAGATCGGACAAAGCACATTGATCCAAAATTCTTCTTCACTCATGAACTTCAGCAAAGGGGAGAGATTGATGTTTGTCAGATTCGTTCATGTGAAAATCCAGCAGATTTGTTTACAAAATCACTTATCTTCGTTCGAGAAGTTGGTGCACAAAATTGGAATGCACAAACTTCGAGATCTATGTTGATATTCATAGTCATGTCAAAATGAGGGGGAGATATAATACACTCGTTGTTACACGAGCAACACATGTACTCTTTTTCCTTCACTATGGTTTTTCCCACAAGGTTTTTCCTAGTAAGGTTTTAATGAGGCATGTAGTTGTACGAGTCATCCAAGGGGGAATGTTATGATATTATTGTATGACTCTTAACTTTCTAGATGTCCTTTGACCTTTCACCTTTACCCCATTAATTGACACAAACTCTTGGCTTTTCACTTCTCAAGTAACCTATGTTTTAGAAGCCTATAAAAGGCTTGCATGTACATTATCGTGTGATATCAATAAACATGAAATCTTAAGTTTTTTCTTACTCTCTCTACTTTTATATTATATATTATATAACACCCTTCCTATTTTGTGTCGTCTTTTTTATTTTTTTACATTACTCTAAATAACAAAATTTTATTATTAATAAACTCAAATACTTGTTCAGTACCTAGATAACCGTGACAATATTCCTAATATGTGGATATGGTTTATCCAACATAACAACTTGTGTATTATTTTTAATTTTTTACTAACTATATTGGTCTCTCTGCTTAAAATAAATGATAACAACTCCACTGGACAGAGGGAGTAATATTTATATTTGTAAACTGTTTTTTAAAAATAACTTATCAAAATAGTATTAGTAGTATTCCCTCCGTACTAACCAACTATTATACTTTATTTTTAAACCATCTTCCTCATTTGTTTACATTTCGTGAAATATCAAATTTTATAAATTATAAAAATTTGACATTTTATTATTTTATTTTAAATTTTCTCACCCATCACCTAAAAAACGTGTTTTATTTCTTGAATATAGCCGGAAGCGGATCTTGGGGTTTACGGGGTCCTAGCCCCGGTTTTTATCCTTACTTCTTATTTTTCCCCTTTTTTTTACTTTTATTCTCCTTTTCTTTTATGTATGTTGACACACTCTTCCCAGCGTTTTAAAAATCAATCGGGATTAATCAACGATTAATAGTTGTTCGATAAAAAGTTGAACTGATTCAACAAAAACTAAGCCAAAATCGTTTTTTTACGAAAATCGGATTAATCAGTCAAAAATTGACCTCATTGGTAATTTTTTAAAAAATATCTAGAAAATTTTAAAAAAGAATTAGGAAAAATAATATTCTCGTATACGTAATTACTATTTTAAATAGTTAAATAATAAATTTTTCTAATTTTTCATCTAAAATTAACCTCAATTTCATAAGTTACATCTTAAAAATTATATTATTATAATAATATTACATATTTTAAATTTATTTGTATAAATATATAAAATAAATATATATATAATCAATAAAATAAAATAACTACATATATTATTATTTATAAATAAAAATAATATTAAATTAGTTCTGATTAATAATTCTGGTTAATCCCCGATTACCCAATTAATTCCTGAACAGTGCCTCTACTGACTAAATCCAATTCCTACTTTATACAACTGATAGGGAAGAAAATAAGGCCTGGGTATATAATTAATGTTGCATTAATCATATCAGAATTGAGCCAACAGCTAGGCTCATTTGAGAAGGCCCAGAACCCTAAATATTAATTAATTTCGTAATTAATTAATAAGGGGTAAGTCAGCTGACAAGATGAGTCATAGTGGAGAAATAAATCCTTGTGGATTGGCCTCCAAGGAACCTGGTGGGATAAGAAATCAGCTTCCTACCTCTTAGGACTCCAAAGTCCATTCTAATTCTAAGACTTGCCCACCAAGCCTCCTAACCCAAGTCCAATTCAAGGACTCCCAACATCTATATAAGGGGCCTCACCCCACAAATCAGAACTACATTTTTTGACTTGATCCTTGGCATACAACAAGGTACGTAGGCATCTTGTTAAGGCAGATTGAGTCACGAAACACAAGAACAGTCAAATCGATCCTCGAAGCTCACGTTCCTTAGTAATAAATACAGAAATCATATACCCTAGTTTTTAATCCATAACATTTGGCGCCGTCTATGGAAAAGCACAACAACAACCATGGCGAGAACACGGAGAACAATTAGAGCCCTTGAAGGAGAAACACCCGCGGGGACAACCCCAACGATTTCGTCAACTGTGGAGGTGCCTCCTCATTCAACCTATGCCACCACCCAAAGAGGAGCCCAGGTAGGGGCAACTGAGCCTCAACCACAAGGGACGATTCCCTCGGCTACTCAAGGGACGAATTCCCAACTTCAACAACTACATACACCTGTGAATTCTCGACCCATTGGGTACAAATATTCAACTGTTGTAACCACTAAACTCCCTTATGGGATGCCCCTTTACCCCAAGGTTGGAGGAAGTAGACATGCTGGACGGAGTGAAACACGAGGGCGATCGCCCCTACATACGAGGTTTGGCTCCTATCCCTGAGGATCAGGAATTTTCTGGTCCTTACACTGAGAGAGACTCCGAATCTTCGGATGATGAAGTGGCCCCAAGAAGGAGACGTGTTGGAAAAGAGCCGATGGCTGATGGTAGCCAACGTCCTAGAAGCACCCAATGGACGAATCCCCAAGAAGTGCAGGAAAGGATCAAAGCTCACGAGGCTGAGATTCAAAGGCTGAAGCGTGACTTGGAGGCGCACCAGACCACCAGACCCCCACTACCTCCTAGAGGGAGAAATCCTCCTCCTATCTTAGACCTGGATGGTCTAATACAGAGAAGGGTTGTTGTCCCAAGGGCTGATCCAAGCAATCTCCTTCCTCTTGGAGATCCTGATGATCCTACTCCGCCATTCACCGAGGAGATAATGAATGCCCATATCTCAAGGAAGTTCAAGATGCCCACTATCAAAGCTTATGATGGCACGGGAGATCCCGCTAATCATGTTAAGACATTCTCTAATGCACTGTTGTTGCAGCCCGTGAATGACGTTATTAAGTGTCAGGCCTTTCCTCAAACCCTGTCGGGTATGGCTCAAAGATGGTATAGTCGTATGCCCCCGAACTTTATTGGGTCCTTCAGAGAATTAAGTCAGGCTTTTATTAAGCAGTTCATCAGCGGGAGAGTGCATGAGAAAAGTTCAGCATCCATCATGAGCATTGTACATGGAGCGAAGGAATCCTTGAGAGAATACCTGAATCGTTTTACAAAGGAGGCTTTAAAAGTCCCGGACCTTGATGACAAGGTAGCCATGATAGCACTGCAACAGGGGACTAGGGATGAATTCTTCAAGATGTCCTTGGCCAAACGCCCCCCTGAAAGCATGTTGCAGCTCCAAGATAAGGTCGGGAAGTACATCAAGGTGGAAGAGAGCATGAGGAAGACCGTAGTGAGTAATGAGCCCGCTGGAGGCAAGAAGCGGAAAAATGATCTGGAATATATCGCTAAGGATAAGTATCCTAGAACTGAGCAAAACCCTGATTCAACCCCCAAGAAGGGAGGACATGGGCAAAAGTTCACTGAATACGCTAAGTTGAATGCTCCTAGAAGCCAGATCTTGATGGAAATCGAGAAAGATCGAGATATTCGTTGGCCTAAACCTTTGAAGGCTTATCCTGCCAAGCTAGATAAGAGTAAGTATTGCAGATTTCACAAAGATGTTGGTCATGACACCGATGAGTGTAGACAACTGAAAGATGAAATTGAGTTCTTCATTCGAAAAGGAAGATTGAACAAATACACTGGAGAAGGAGGGGATAGGAATAACAATGGAAGAAAGAACTTTAAAGATCGTAGAAGGGACCAAGACGATCAGGGGCGGAATCCCCAGCCTAGAGGACCGGTTATAAATACAATTTTTGGAGGGCCGCTGCCTCGAGGGCCTGTGATAAACACGATTTTTGGAGGACCAACTGCTGCTGGATTATCCAAGAACTCCAAGAAAGCATATACTAGAGAGGTTATGCATATTGTTGGAGAAGTCCCGAAGAGGGCCGGGACAGGAGTAACAATGACTTTTGATGATTTTGACCTAGAGGGTGTGAAATTTCCTCATGACGACCCACTGGTCATAACACCGATAATAGAAAACAGCCTGGTGAAGAGGGTCCTCGTAGATAATGGTGCTTCAGTGGATATCCTGCTCCATGACACCTTTTTAAGGATGGGTTATAATGATTCTCAATTAACCCTGACCGATATGTTGATATATGGATTTGCTGGAGTAGAGTGCCCCGTGGAAGGGATAATCAAGTTGCCAACAACCATAGGTCAGGAACCAAGGCAAGCAACACAAATGTTGGACTTTGTGGTGGTGAAGGCTAGTTCGACTTACAACGTATAATGAGAAGAACAGGGATACATGCCTTTAAGGCAGTCCCTTCTTCCTACCATTCAGTAATGAAGTTTCCCACCCGAAATGGGATTGGAGAAGAAAGAGGAGATCAAAAAATGGCTAGAAGTTGTTATGTGGCCTCACTGAGGGCAGATGGAGTCGGGGGGCAGGTTCTGCCTATTGAAGATCTGGATATTCGAGAGAATGATGAGAAAAGAGGGAAGCCAACAGAAGACTTGGTCTCGATTCCTTTAGCTCCCGAGGATCCTGAGAAGGTGACTTTCGTTGGAGCCACACTAGAGGAGCCCCTTAGAGGGAAGTTGGTGAAATTTTTGCAAGAAAATAGTGATGTGTTTGCATGGTCAGCGGCTGATATGCCAGGCATAGACCCAGAATTAATTACTCACAAGCTGAATGTGGATCCAAATCGGAAGACAGTAAAGCAAAAGAAAAGAAGTTTTGCCCCAGAGAGACAAGAAGCTATAAAACAGGAAGTAGAAAAGCTCTTAGAGGTTGGTTTCATCGAGGAGATACAATTTCCAGAATGGTTAGCAAATCCTGTAATGGTGAAGAAAGCCAATGGAAAATGGAGGATGTGTGTGGACTTCACTGATCTGAATGACGCATGCCCTAAGGACAGTTTCTCGTTGCCAAGGATAGATACTTTGATAGATGCGACTGCTGGACATGAGATGCTGAGCTTCATGGATGGATTTAGTGGATACAATCAGATCAAGATGCACAAGAACGACATCCCAAAGGTATCATTCATCACCGACTTTGGTGTTTATTGTTATCTTGTTATGGTATTTGGTCTCAAGAATGCAGGAGCCACCTATCAAAAATTGGTAAATAAAATTTTTAAGGATTTTATCGACAATACCATGGAAGTTTATGTTGATGAAATGTTAGTCAAGAGTCTAGTGAAGACCGACCATATAACCCATTTGAGGGAAGCTTTTGAGGTCCTGAGGTACCACAAGATGATGTTAAATCCTACAAAGTGTGCTTTCGGAGTAGGTTCTGGAAAATTTTTGGGATTGATGGTCTCCAAGAGAGGAATCGAGGCCAATCCCGATAAAATAAAGGCAATCCTGGACATGGAGCCACCAAAAACTATCAAAGATGTTCAAAAGCTCACTGGAAGGGTCGCTGCATTGGGACGATTCATCTCAAGGTCTAGAGACAAGTGTTTGTCGTTCTTCAAGTCTTTAAAGAAGGTTAAGAGTTTTGTATGGAGTGAAGAAATCCAGAAGGCATTCGAGGAATTAAAGAAATATATGACTCAAGCCCCGTTGCTGGCCAAGCCAGCTTCGAATGAAGTTTTATACTTATACTTGGCCGTTTCAGAGAGTGCCTTGAGCGTTGTATTAGTCAAGGAGGAACTAAAAATCCAGAAACCCGTGTACTATGTCAGTAAAATTCTGCATGGAGCTGAGTTGAATTATTCAACTATTGAGAATTTTTTCTTTAGCCTTGGTAATGGCTTCGAGAAAGTTGCGTCCTTACTTCCAGGCTCACAAGATTGAGGTGCTAACAAATCAACCCCTGAGAAATATCATTCATAGTCCCAAGGCTAGTGGGAGGTTAATCAAGTGGGCAATAGAGCCGGGAGAATTTGACATCAAGTATAAGCCACGAACGGCAATAAAAGCCCAGGCATTGGCTGACTTCGTGGTGGAATGTACCATACCCAACCAAGAAGTCGGGGGGTAGGAAGATACCATACCTCAAGACAAGGAAGTTGATAAGGGGGGGCAAAGAAAAGGATGATAAGGACAAGGAATATTGGGTCCTCTATTTTGATGGAGCATCAAAAACAAATTCAAATGGAGCAGGTTTGGTTTTACAAAACCGTGATGGATTCTTGATTGAATATGCTATGAAATTAGATTTCCCAACCATAAACAACGAGGCGGAATATGAAGCTCTGATAGATGGTCTCGGCCTAGCAGGGACACTGAGAGTCAAGAACTTGAAGGTCTGTGGAGACTCGAAGTTGGTCATATCCCAGGTGAAGGGAGAGTTTGAGGCAAGAGATGATACAATGGCTAAGTATGTCCGTCTAGTAAGGGCTGTGATGACCCAATTCGATGAATGCCATGTTGAGCACATTTCAAGGGAGGAAAATGCTAAGGCAGATGCCTTATCAAAGTTTGCTTCATCTGAGATAGAGGAAAGTTCTGGAAGTGTATACTTCCGCGTTTTGAAGACACGGAGCATTGATGTTAAGCTTGTAGCCCCTATAGGTCTGGGGACGTCATGGATAGATCCCATAAAGACCCATATTCAAACCGGTTGGTTGCCAAATGATGCTACTGAAGCACGGAAGTTGGCTGTTCGAGCACTAAGATACTCCTTGATAGATGAGATTTTATATAAAAGATCTTATGTAGTTCCTTACCTAAGATGTCTCAGGCCCGTGAGGTACGCTTGGCTCTTGAAGAAGTGCATGAAGGTATCTGTGGGCAACACTTGGGGGGCAGAGCACTAGCTCATAAGATAACCCGTTTGGGCTTCTATTGGCCAGAAATGATGGTTGATGCCAAAGAGTATGTGAAGAAGTGTGACCGCTGTCAGAAGTATGCACCTGTCGTTAGACAACCCCCCGAGATGCTGACCTCCATCAACTCACCTATCCCCTTTGCTATGTGGGGAATGGATATACTTGGGCCTTTCCCTATGGCCACGACACAAAGGAAGTTCCTGATTGTAGCCATTGATTATTTTACTAAGTGGATTGAAGCCAAGCCTTTGGCCAAAATCACAACTAAGCAGGTTGCACAATTCCTGTGGGAAAATATCATGTGCCGGTATGGAATTCCCTGCATCCTAGTCACTGACAATGGAACACAATTCAACAATGAGGAATTCAAGAAGTATTGTGAGGAGAATGAAATTGAGAAATTGAGTTAAGATTCACCTATGTGACTCACCCACAAGCCAATGGGCAAGCGGAAGTGGCAAATCGAATAATCCTGGATGGACTAAAGAAGAGAATCGAGAAGTCGAGGAATAACTGGGTGGATGAAATACTCCCAATACTATGGGCCTATAGGACTACCTGTAGAGTCACGACTGGAGCAACTCCCTTCATGTTAGCATATGGGGCAGAAGCAGTTGTTCCTGTAGAGATATCAAATTCCTCCCCCAGGATTCAAGCTTTCAATGCTGAGGAAAGTGAGGATGGGAAAAGGTTAGCCCTGGATCTGATTGATGAAGTGCGAGATGAGGTACATGCAAAGATAGTGGAATATCAGAAAAAGGTTTCGTTCTACTACAACCTAAGGTTAAAGAAAGGTTCTTCAAACAGGGTGACTTAGTCTTGAGGAAGGCCGAAGCTTTTCGTGTAGGGCAGAAAGGGAAGCTTGCCCCAAATTGGGAAGGGCCATACAAGGTTAGGAGTGTTCAAGGTAGAGGAACCTATAAGCTCAAGACTATGGATGGCTTTGAAGTCCCGAGAACTTGGCATGCACAAAACCTGAAGATTTACTATGTGTAAGACGGTTGAGCACGATTCTCACTTGTCAAGATGACAAGTAGGTTAAAAAGCACCTTGAAGCTTTGCTTGTTTAGAATTTACATATTTTAGTTTTGTTTTGAAGTTTATTAAGACTTGTGTAAGGGATGAATCCCAATAATTTATGAAATTCAGAAAGTTTTCAATATATGTTCCAGTAACAAGACAAGTAAACTAAGTGCATAAGATGAAAGCATAAAGTTCGATAAATAAAATTGGTTCGAATAAATGATACAAAGTTTGATAAACCAAGTCTCGAAGACAAGATAAAATAAATAAGCCACGCAGGGCTGAAAAAGCTCTAAGGAGCGGAGGTGCCCTCGGCATCCATATCATCATCTCCTCCGCTCTCGCTGAAAGTCTCATTCGTCTCGGAGGAGGAAGAGTTATCATCCTCAGCAGGCCTGGAATACGACTCGGGAGGAGGAAGAAGCGGGTCCTGAGGGATATGATCCGAGACCACCACTCGGGTACGAAACCTTTGCAGTAAAGCCTCGTTATCAGGACAGACGTAGTCCGCCGGGTTAATATCAGGACTTGCCTCGTTCACGGTCCCAAGGGCCGTGTCCCAGCCAGTCCTCAAAAACCCAGGAAAGACTGAATCCTCTCTCACCCTCATGAACTGGGTAAACTCCTCCGAGTCTAAATAGTTCTCAATCGCCTTATCTTTCTCTGCCCTTAGCACCACCAGCTCAGCATTGGACTCCCGAGCTCCTCCTCCTTACGCTTCAGCTTCCTCTCCAAAGCGGCGTACTTCTTCTGCTGCCTCATGAGGGCATTATCAGCTTTGTCAGAGGCCCTCTTCCATGATTCAGCTTGCCTCACAGCACCTTGGAAGTAGGCGTTAGACTGAAGCAAAACAATAAACAAAAGTGTAAGGCAAGTGAATGCTACAAGTAAGAAAGTAAAATTTCAAGAAATAATCATACCGAGGCTAAGGACTGAGCTCCCATGAGCTTTATCCTCTCCAAGTCAGGAGTAACCACCACATCGGTGAAGTCCTTGGGAGTTATGCTATGGTAAGACCAATCCCAGGCGTGCTTCGTGGATCCAACCACGGTATCCCCTCGACGGAATCCCCAGAGAGGCTGAAAGGCGCCCGTAGCAGCAGAGACAGGAGCAGCAGTAGTGATAGGGGCACTATTGCCCTCAGCCGGAACCTCCACCATGGGCTCCTTATGCTTCCGTAGGAAGCTAGGCTCCGTAGCCTTTGAAAGAGATGTGTCCTAAGTCCAATCATGTATGATGATTTAGGAATAACTTTTATGTAATCTATTTTGATTTCATTAATATTAATAAAAGACTTGTTTTGTTTTTATTGTGGGCTCTATCTATTTAAATGTTTAAATAAGATATACCACATTTTAGAGTAAAGCTTTTTATGGATTGTGATGAGATCATAATAATGAGACCTAAAAGATGATAACTCTAAACTTAAATAGTTCCTGGTCGTAGGATTACTAACTGGTAATTAATAATCCGCAAAGATCGGTACATACTATGCTTGCTTCATTATGAATGATGTCTGTTCTCATAGATATTTGTGTGGTGACACTATAGCTAGTATGTAGGTGCTTATTATAGAATAAGTTCACTGAACATGACTCACACAGCTGAACAACTGATGGAGTTCACTCACGTGTCAGCAGTTGTTCACATAGTGATAGTTGTACAAGTATCCTTAGACTTGAGGTCATCATAGTCATCTTGTATACACTGAACTATGCTTTGGTTTAGTTCTTAGTCTTAAGGGACAATTATAAGGGCTTTACTGGGTATAGGAATTTGTACACGAAGATAGTGTATGATCAATAAAGGATCTACCCCTTCCAGTGTAGGAAGAGAATGTTCAATGCTGATCCACTTATGTTATTTCAGGAATCTCTAGCCAGAGTGAATGAAATTAGAATGGAGTTTCTAATTTACATTAAATAGAACTAAGCATAGTGAATGGGAAATCAAGTGATTAAATAAGATAGGCTTGACACAAGTTCCATGCCTTGTATTTAATCGTGACATTGCAGGGTAGAAGGAATTAATTGTACGGTAACTACTCACTGAATAGGTTCTTGGTATTCTAAGCAGTGAATTCGTATTATCCGGATAGTCGCGATATGCTGAGAAGTATCCCTCACGATGTAGAATAAATATGATTAATAAATTAATCATATTTAATGAATTAGAGTATTTATATAAATAATGATAAAATAGTTTTATTATTATTTATTTCTACTACCGGCTTAATATTGAACCTACAGGGTCACACCATAAAAGAGAATGATTTAATGGTGGAGAAATTAATTAATAATGGCTGATAATTATTTATTTATGAAATAAATAATTAATTGGAAAATTTAATAATTGATTAAATGAGATTTAATTGATTATAAATTAATTAAGAAAAAGTTCTTAATATTATTAATTAAGAATTTAATTTTTGGAAATTAAATCAAGTGAGAGGAATTATTTCTAAAGTGTTTAGAAAAAGGATTAATAATTAAAAGGTGTTTTAATTATTAGTGAGAATAATGAAGGGTTAATAATAATATTTTATGGAAAAAATTTCAGCTAAAAATTTTGCCTATAAATATACTATTATAGACCCTATTTTTGCCTCAACCAAAAAGATTTACAAAACCCTAATTCTCTCCATCTCCTCCTCCTTCATTACCACGTTTTCTTGGTGGATACCGGTGGAGTGCTTCACACTTGAGGAGCAGCTGCTAGGGATTTCCGTTTATCGTTCTTGGATCGCTATTAAAGACCTCCATCTTTCCATTAACGTAAAGCTTCTTAAGGTAAACATACTGAACTACGAATTAAATATTATTTTTCGTATGGATCCTGCGGAGGGTTTCGGTTTTTTAAGATTTAAATTTACGTTTTCGCTGCGTTTATGTGCTAAAACCCTTCAGCCTTCCCGCGAGTATCTAGACCCGCAAGGCGAGCCTTCTTCATCCTTGCAGTCTCCTCAACAGGGGGCATATTATCCTCGTTGATCTCCTTAGCAGCTGCAAAACAAGAGAAAAAACAAAATAAGTGGTGTCAATAATGCATGAAATAAAATAAAAATGAGAAGGGAAGTGAAATACCCTGATGAGAAACAGAGGATAGCCCCACGTGGATGAGGGAGAACTCCTCTAATAGAGTCCAGCTGGTAGTAGCATCATCATCCCGAGTAAGCTCATCATAAATGATAGTTTCCTCGGAGGTTAAGTGAATAGATTTGAGGCTACCATCACTATCTTCCCGAAGGAAGATCTGAAAAGGGTGCCCCAGTCACCATTCTCCCACCTTAACCCGAAGAAACTATTCCTCCAATTTTGGTTATTGTCGGGAATGGAAGCGCTGTTAAAACTGTGCTTACACTTGGGCCTTTGTTTAATGTAGACCCAACCACAAATACTAGAAGAGCTGTTATAACACCGGAAAACCTTCCTAAAAACAGTTACAGATAAGGGAAAACCTCCCCGAAGACAACAAACCATGAAACATAAAATGTTCCTCCAAGCGTTTGGAGGAAGCTGACATGGGTTTATTTGTAAATCAGCTAGAAGGTGAGGAATGAAGGGATGAAAAGGAAACCTAAGCCCAACATTAAGGGCATCTGTATAAACGAAAAGAGTATCGGGTTTCCGGTGGCAAGTACGGTCGCCACCAGAAACTGGAACTAGTCTTAGGGGAGGACGAACGTTATAACGTGCATTTAACTTATCATAATCTATATTGTGTCAAGTATTGCAATGATTAAAAGAATCAAGATGTGCAGTGGAGGGATATTCGTCCCCCCTAGTGTTGATCATATCTATCAAAGACATGTAAGAAGAGCGGATCTCGACATCCTTACCTCATTTTGAAGCCGAGGCAATCTTGGCCGCTCTCTCAGCACCTTTGTCTGCCATTAGTGGAGAATGAAGAAACCTGGAAACCTTGGAAGGGAGAAAAGGCTGAAAAAGGCTAAGGTTGCCGGAAAATTCCTAAGGAGAAGAATGTTGGGTGAGGAGAGGAAGTTTAGGAAAGTGAGAAGTGAGAGGTGTGAAATGAAATCACTCCCCTCCCACTCTTATATAGCCCCCAGGAGGGCAAAATTGGGCCTGAAAAAGCCCATTTGGGCCCAAATAATGGAAAAATCAGGAAGGTTCTAGAAAATGTTGGAAGGACTTTGATTAAACATATATGTTTGAGAACATTCTGGAAAAATCCAGAAAAATCTGGATTTTGGGATGTAAATGGAGGCCCAACCCAAATCTTATTGGGCCTAGGATAAAGCAAGCCCAGCTCAGGGCCCACACTTAAACTTTTTAAAAGAAAATAAAAAAAGGGAAGAAAAGCCCAGTTGAAACAATGGGCCCAAGTTAAAGCCCAAGGGATAAGCCCAGTTCAGGTTTAAATTACAGGCCCAGAGAAGGGCCCAGGTAATTGAAGTTAAGGTTGGCCCAAAAACAAAGCCCAGAAAAAAAGCCTGTTGAAATAGGCCCAAAAAAGATGGACCAAGATAAAAAGCCCAGGGAAATAGGGACAACAAGGATTTCTGACCTAATTCGACCAGAACTAATACTATGTTCTTGGTCGAATAATTTAGGTCGAAATGAATGCGACCAGGGCTGAAAAAAATGGGATAATTCAGCCAGAACTTGACCCTATTCGACCAGAAGTTATATAGAAATCCTGGTCGAAGCTTTTGAGGTCGAAATGGATTTGATCAGGGCAAACTAAAGAGGCTAATTCGGTCAAAACAAGGAATTCTGACCGAAAGGTTTAAAATCCTGGCCGAAAATCCCTGCTCGAATATATATATATATATATAAATCCTAGTCGAAATTCGACCAGGAAGTGAGGTCGAATGGATCCTGCTCGAAATCCTGTCGACCAGGGCATATTGATGGATAATTCGACCAAGATCCTGGTCGAACAGGATTCCTGGTCGAACCAGGTAAAAAAAAGGAAGAAGAAGAAAAAAGTTAAGAAAAAGAGAAAAAAGAAAAAAGGGAGGGAAGAAAAATCCTGGAAAAAAAGAAAATCGAGGAAATTCCTTAAAATATTTTCTGAAAATCTAAATATTTTCAAAAAATGAGGAATAAATTCAGAAAATTTAGGAAAAATCCCAGAATTAAGGGGAAAATTCCTGGAAATTAAGGATAAATCCAATAACTAAGGGAAAAATCCAGAAAATTAAGGAAAAATCCCAGAATTAAGGAAAAAATTCCTGAAAATTAAGGATAAATCCCATAATTAAGGGAAAAATCCATAAAATCAAGGAAAAATCCCAGAATTAAGGGAAAAATTACTAGAAATTAAGGATAAATCCCAGAATTAAGGGAAAAATCCTGAAAATCAGGGAAAAATACCAGAATCCAGGGAAAATTCCAAAAAATTAAGGAAAAATTCCAGAATTCAGGAAAAATTTCTGCAAATTAAGATAATTCCTAAATAATAGGGATGAAAGCAAATCGTTGTAAATGTGTAGGTCGCTCCACACTTTACGCAAAAACGACACCCTGTAAGGAAACGAATGAACTTAACTTCTGCGAAACCTAGTCACTGTTTCCCAAAAGTTGGGGGGTAAATGCTTGGGAATAAAATAAGGCCTGAGTATATAATTAATGTTGCATTAATCATATCAGAATTGGGCCAACAGCTAGGCCCATTTGAGACACAGAACCCTGAATATTAATTAATTTCGTAATTAATTAATAAGGGGTAAGTCAGCTGACAAGATGAGTCCTAGTGGAGAAATAAATCCTTGTGGATTGGCCTCCAAGGAATCTGGTGGGATAAAGAATCAGCTTCCTACCTCTTAGGACTCCAAAGTCCATTCTAATTCTAAGACTTGCCCACCAAGTCTCCTAACCCAAGTCCAATTCAAGGACTCCCAACATCTATATAAGGGGCCTCACCCCACAAATCAGAACTACGTTTTTTGACTTGATCATTGGCATACAGCAAGGTACGTAGGCATCTTGTTAAGGCAGATTGAGTCACGAAACACAAGAACAGTCAAATCGAGCCTCGAAACTCACATTCCTTAGTAATAAATACAGCAATCATATACCCTAGTTTTTAATCCATAACAACAACACTGATTCTTCCTAATATCTAAGTTATGATGAAGAGGTGAAAGTATACAGATTATTCTCACAATCTTATAATTTTGCATTAATGTTCTATCAACTTTTTCAAAATTTTAGTAAATTAAAATTTTAACACTTGAAAGGTTGGAACAAATTTTTTTTCGGACCCTTCTAGAAAATTTTATGCGTTTGTTACTGGCCACTTTTGTGTCATTTTTACATTTTTTAATCCTTGACTTGATTTTCGTGCAAAAAACAGGTGTTAGACTCCAAATATCACTATTTAAGGGGAGAAATACCCTCAATGTCACTTTATGAAAAGATGACCTTAAATGTCATTTCAAAACGGATTCTCGCGTGCCGTTTTTCTTGTTTAACAAAAATGTAGTTGCGTTTTATGTTTTTAATTTTTTAATATTGAAAACGCAATTCAGGATAATGTTTTGTGGGGCTCAAACGTAACTTGTAGTTGCATTTGCTTCTTTTTTAAATTTTGAAAATTAAATGAAATTTCAACTTACGTTTTAGCACCTCAAATTAGGGGTGTACAGAACCTGACCAAACCGACATTATTTCGGTTGATCTGAACCGATTTTTTTCAATCCAATACATATTTGGATTGAAAAAATGTTAACCCGATTTAGTTGGGTTGCATATGGGTTTCGATATCTTTAAACCGATCCAACCCAACCTGACTAAAAATATACTTACACGTTAATCTGTTAATTTTATAACCGTGAATATGTTCAAACCCAATAAATAGGCTCATTTATATGTAGCTTATAATATCGGTCCTCAATGTTTAAAGAATATGCCACTATTTTCTTTTATCGAGTTCAATGTTTAAAGAATTTTTAAAGACTAAGTACTGTATTATCACTCTATTGGATGTTTAAGCCATATTTGATATAGATGATTGTAATATTTTGTTAAACTATTTTCACGTGTTTTAGACTTTGAAATTTTCTGCTTTATTCTATAATTATTAATATTAGTTTTGAATATTTACTAAATTGATCAAATCGATCCAAACTGAAGTATTACAAATTGATTCGGGTTACAAATTTAAACGGTTCAGTTTGGATTGAAACAAAGTCTTAAGTTGCGTTTTGTGTTGTTTCAAAAAATAAATTAAAAAGTAACGCAAGTTGAACTTGCGTTTTGTCTCTTTAAAAAATAAAAATAAAAAGTTAAACGAAAGGCGCAATTACGTTTTAACCGTTTTTTTCAAACGGAACACGAACACGTTTTGAAATTACATTTGAGACCATAATTTCTTAAAAAGTGATGTTAGAGAACCGTTATCTCTCAAATAGGAACATTTGATATCCTTTTAAAAAAAATTATTCGATAACAACTCAAATGGACGGAAAGAGTATAATTTAGCCTTAAAAATACGAGTTACCGCTGGGCTAATCTGCGGACTGAAATGGACGGATGGTAATAGGTTCTTGGTGCCTGATGGCTGATGTATGTAAATTTGTCCTGTATACGCCGCTATCATATTTTCCGATTTGCCTTCTCCAAGCAAGAAAACAAGAGATTAAAGAATGGTAACAACCGCTAATATAAAAATCTTGCTAATAATATTTTTGTTAGTAATGTATCTATACTATAATATAATAATCGGAATATAATAATCGGAATGAGGTATAATTTGTAGTTTGGTTAACTCTCATTTGGGTTATCCCTTTCTATCACGACCGTCGGATATTTTTCATCAAATAATTAGAACCGTTAGATTCAAATACTAAAAAAATACACTCCACAAGTTTTCATTCGAATCCCGTTAACAACAAACATTTATATTATTATTTATAACGATACATATAAGTTAACAGGTTCAAATCTCACCAATAACAAATATTTACATTATTATTTATGAATAAGATCTCATAAATCATATACTATTTATAATGTTTGTACCTAACTTGAAATTATGCACAATGAAATTATAATTATATAATCATTATGTAGTATTTAATTATTTATATAGCATTTTAATAAAATTATAAAAAATAAAAATGAAAATATATAAATATTAATCAAGACCCGTGCATCGCATGGGCCGTAAGCTAGTATGATTAAAACACGATAATAGTAGTTTAGCATTTTTTTGCTATTCATTTATCGAGATTTAACTGCAGAAATAAAGCATTTTTAATCTCGATAAATGAGTAATCTAATTAAATAAATAAAATTTCCCGGTCCCGATATATTCATTTATCGAAGTTTAACTGCGTTTAGTTTAAATTACATTGGAATATTATTGTCTTGATCTTTGAATCCAAGGAAAGGACCCGCCCACTGTAAACTAAATTTAATAAACAAATATATGACAGAAGTGTATTTTATACATCTTGGACAAAGTACAAAAATACTGCAGAAATTATGTAACACAGCTCCAATATGCTTCTCCACTTGCAGCTACTGCGACCTCTCCATTAAAAACAAGTTAGCTGAGTACATGTTTGTATCTAAACTAGCCCACAACAGCCCAACTACTACACTACTACTCTTAGCAGCATCTCCGATAGAGGTTACCAAGGGTTACCAAATCTTAATTGGCTTGACATTCTTGGTTGCCAATCTATTAGAGTTGGATGGTTGGGAAAATGTTGCCTAACGACGTTGTCAAAATTTGGCAACTTCCTAAAATGGTTAAAATATATAAACAAATGCAAAAAGTTTATATCAATAATGTATTTTTTAGTTTATGAATTATTTACAATTTAATTTGAGTGACCACGTATGCAACAATTAAAAGTTGCTAACTATTGGAGTAGAATGTTGTCAAGTTGATATAAAACTGAGTGAAAATAAAATATTAATATATATGATGATTTGGCAAAGTTGACAACTAGCTTGACAACCCCTTATTGGAGATGCTCTGAATCTAACAACTACAATCCCTGACATGATTTCGGTCCCGAGCGAACGTTTGGTGGGGGCGGATCTAGAATTCAATTTTTATGGAGACATTGTGTGTTTAACTGGCTATGTTACGCGTTACTGGTCCAAATTAAAAAAAAACCCGGTCATTTTCACTATTTTTTTTTATATTCAAATACTAAAAATTAGTATTTCAACTATTTAATTTCCAATTTATCATCATATAACTATAAATATAACTAAGTATAACTCAAATTATAAAATAATATTAGCGAGACACTTACACTTTTAGTGGGGCCACTTTGTAAAATGTACATATTTATACCTTAAATTTTTTAATAAAAAAATTGCTAATTTTTGATTCCGTGGAGACACATGTCCCCGCTACCCCTACATGAATCCGCCGTTGCGTTTGCTGCAGTAAATTTATCACTGATATTTAGTGCAATAAGACAAAATATATTAAAATAATCTAACTTTAATGCGATAGATGTAACTCCGTCCCAGTATTTATAAAACAAACACGTAACATGTTTTATTGTCTCACCAATAAGTTTGCTTCAACAAACACTTGTCGGGGATAGGGACACGGACACGGACACGGACACGGACGCTTGTGTATACATATGTTAAGTGTAGGGAGGAGAGATGACCATCAATTATATATATAATAGAGCAACTAAGGGGTTTATTGAGATATTTTATTCCTTATAAAATTATCAAAATACTCCTCATATTTATATATGTTAATAACTTTTCATTTATTATACACATATTAATTACAACTAATGTGAATGTATTAATTAGTCTAACTCATTATGACATATATTTATTACTATTTCATCATTTAAAATAATATATAACTATATATATATATATTACATCTATCTTAATATTAAAACTGAACATAATTTTAACACAATTTTAAAAAATTATTATTTTGAGTGAATATATTTAATACAAAAACTATTTTTAAGAAAAAAAAATAGGTTAGTGTACTAAGACTTCAGCGTGAAAAACCTAAATTATTCTAAATTATTTTTATAAGAATGGTACAAGGAATTATTATAAAAAAGCATAGCTATCATCAGACGACCAAAACTAAACGTACACAAATATTAGATCGAAAGATATACGTGACATAATACTAAAAGTTTTAAACGTATATAAATGTAACAAATATCGTACTTTAATTTTATGGGGTCATTAATCTTACGACACAGGCTACTCGGAGATTATTAATCCCACAATACGAAGATTTTAGGGTGATGAGTACAAATTATTTTTATGCGAATGTTATAAAAAAATCTATTATAAAAAAATATAGTTGTCATCATACGACTGAAACCAAACGTACACAAATATTAGATCGAAAGATATATGTCATATAATGCTAAAAAATTAAACGTATTTATATATATAGAAAATAAATATTGAACTTTCATCTATATAACAAAACAGTTGAACAAATTTGTAGGATTATTAATCTTAAGATACAAACTTTTCGGAGATAATTAATCTTACAATACATATTTTCACCAAGATCAATAATTATGTAACTTATTTATCACCCAGTTTATTCGTATTTTAAATAAACCCGTGACTTGCACGGGTTAAGAGCATCTCCAACCATGACCTCCTGTTAGCTAAAAATCCTATGTGGCACTCTGATATAGATATTAGGTAAAAAAAACACCACTCCAACCACATCACCTGTTAGCAAAAAATTTAGATATCCTTCATCTCGTCTTCTATATTTGTTGAATCTGTAGGTGTTAGCTATATCTTTCACGTCAGATTTAATTAATGTTTAAACCTAAAACTACACATTACTACGTACATATACACATTAATACATGCATATATTTATATAATATTTAATACATAAATATTAAAATTATTATTTTATATATAATATTTTTAATTTATATAATATTAAGTGTGAAAATATTTTTCTCTTATTAACAAAATTTATTAATTATTTTTAACAAACAATATATATATATATATATAATACAATATATATTAGTAACTTTTTATTAAAAATATTTTTGTTATATTTATATGTTATTATATTTTCAGTTGTAATAATTATTAACTTACAATTATATATTTTATTCATGTATTGAATTAAGTATTAACTAAATTTATTTAATTATTTAAAGTTTATATATAAATCTGAAAAATAGGAATAAAACAATATTTTTTATTATAGCTAATGATTATAGCTAATACCACTGGACTGCATGCCCTTACAGGTTCAATAAAATTTTACATAATCCTGATTTGGTTAACCATTTTAGAAAAACCAAAATATCCACCATTTGGGAAGATTTGCCCAAAATACCACCGGCGGGGAAAGTGCACAAAATACCCACCGAATACGCATTATCATCATGCGTATTCTATTTTTTTAAAAAAATACAAATAATACGCATGTGAGACATGCGTATTTATTTTTTTATATTTTTTTAAAAAATAGAATACGCATCTGTAACATGCGTATTCGGTGGGTATTTTGGGCACTTTTCCGCCGATGAGTATTTTGGGAACTTGAAGCTGGAAAGTGGTGTACGGTCGTAGATGCTCTAAGGAGCTAGTTATCGAATAATAGACCACCTGTTACAACTACAAAAACTCTTGAAACCGTCAAGACTTCAAGTACACCTTATATACCTTATGGGTGAAGCTGTAAGTTTTCTTGTGTGAATCATCATAGTTAACAATCTCGATTTCTCTTCAATCATTGTACTTAATAACCTATCATTTACATCATCATGTTTTTTTTTCTTGACAACTATTAACATCATGATGTTACTCTTTCATTAAAACCTTATTTTTATAGGACTATTGCTGCTGCTGTTGAATAAGACTGAGATTTGTAGACTGGAGTATATACCAAGGATGCATTGTATAGTTCAAGGTCAATTTGTAATTACCCCTGAGAACCAGAGTACAATTTCTTGCAAATTGCTGTTTTATAATCATTAATGTGATCATCAGCTGCACATATCTCGTAGCCGTCACATGTGCACTATATATATTTATGGCGTAAGGTTCAGCACAAACAATTTACGTATCGTACGTACTGGGGAATAATGTCGCGGTACGTGAAAATATGAATTCCGTTCACATAAAAAGTCGGGGGAGGATCTAGTAAGGGGTATAGGGGAATACGTGTCCCTCCTAAAACAAAATTTTACGTTTTTTCACCATTAATTTTTTTGAAAATATATGAAACTGCAACCCGAGAATTTAAAAATATAAGAATATATATTCAAAATATAGACCGTTTCCCTCCCCCGAAATTTGAAACCTGAATTCCGCCCTTGCTAAAAACCCTAATTTAAACGTATCGCAGAATTATACCGTAGTATGGTATAACATACGCTTGATGTAGACCAAGCCCCGTGACATTTAGGTTGAATACATTAGGTGTGGGAAAGAGAACAACTGCAAAAAATATTCAGATCATGAATATGTAATGCAAGAATAGAAAAAGAAGTTTTGAAACGTGTAATTATGTTTTAAAAGTCAACTATAAGTAGTACTTATTTATTCTTAAACAGAATCATTTCTTTAACAGCTCATTAGGAGTATAAGACAGGGTAGTATTAAGCAGAAACACTGAAATGCTATGCACAATTCAGAATTGTTCTGCAATTAAACAACCTGAAATGAAATCTCCGGTTGAGACGCAAACAAATGATGAAGTACCTAGTTTATACATAAACAATGAGTACTATAATATGTTGTCTGGATCGTGATCGTCTGCCAGCTAAGACAACGAACCTAATTACACTGGGATCGTGATCAACTGATACATCCTCATATTATTTTTAAACAACTCCAGACGCGACGCCAATGTACATTTTAAATCATTGGACTGATTATGAGGCATTACAATATACATCTGTAACGAAAACGATTGTTGATCTACTACTGTAGTTTATTCATTTATTTGTTTCCATATGCATAATATCAGACATATCAGACTTATTTGATAGTTAATTGATCCTCGCCTGAACTTTTTACGACAAACTCATTCAGAATCAGGATCCGGGGTTAGTAAGTGAGGACGTAGGCACGGTGTTGGACCACTGAATAAAAGATATCTGATATATAAGAATGAAAGAGAACTGATGTGTCCTGACTGATTAAGGTAATGCGCAGGAACATAAAGCCTTTGATCTTCTGATGCATATAAGGAACAAATTCTGCTAGCTAATCTGAATTCTAGTAGTTGAATATTTTTAGCGAGAATTTGTTTTTTTGCAATCATTGCTTGCTGATGTGGTAGTACATGTTTATATTATATTTAGCTTCAAGATTAGAATTTTTATTTGATAATGGTGCAGTAAACGTGGCTCTACGTGTATTTGCTGTGTAATGCATAATTGTTAATTAGCAAGATTAGAATATAATCAAGAAGCTTTCAAGTAATTTGTTTTCTTCTGCGCTTAATCTGGCTATAAATATAAAGGTGTCGAATTATATCATGAACACCAACCTACAAGTCTCTCTCTCTCTCTGATCTCTCTGATCTCTCTCTCTCTCTCTCTCTCTCTCTCTCTCTCTCTCTCTCTCTCTCTCTCTCTCTCTCTCTCTCTCTCTCTCTCTCTCTCTCTCTCTCTCTCTCTCCCTCTCTCTCTCTCCCTCCCTCTCTCCCTCCCTCTCCCTCTCTCTCTCTCTCCCTCCCTCCCTACATTCAACGCTTTAAGCCTAGAATAGAATTCTTTAAGCTGATTAATTTAGAAGATGAAAGAGAACATGGGAAACCCGTTACAATTGAAATCTTTGAACCATATCTCTGTAGTTTGCCGATCAGTTACAGAGTCTCTTGATTTCTATCAGAATGTTCTTGGTTTCTTCCCTATCAGAAGGCCTGGTTCATTCAATTTTGACGGAGCTTGGTACATTTATTTGTTATCCTCTATACCTGAGATTACTTTTCGCGTTCCTGATATATGTTTTCTGTTGGTGAAGAACGTGTACTTGTGCTAACAAATTTGCATTTATATTGTGTAGGTTATTCAATTACAGTATCGGCATTCATCTCTTGCAATCTGAAGACCCCGAAGGGATGCCTAAGACCAGCGCGATAAATCCCAAAGACAATCACATCTCCTTCCAAGTATATTTCAGACTTGATCAAACATATAGTATCAGTTTATAACATTTACGCTATTCATAGACTGGTGTAATTAAAATTCAAAACTACATATAGTTCGAGTTGAGGCATAATCTGCAGAGATGTGACAGCATTTGAATTCCTCGAGCTAACCATATTAATTTTTTTTAATGCAGTGCGAAAGCATGTCAGCAGTTGAGAAAAAACTGACAGAAATGAAGATAGAGTACGTCAAGGCAAGGGTGGAAGAAGGTGGAGTTTACGTAGACCAGCTCTTCTTCCACGATCCAGACGGTCTGATGATCGAAATCTGCAACTGCGACAACATACCAGTTGTTCCCCTAGCCGGAGAATCCCTGCGTATGTGTTCACTTGTTAGTTGCAGTGTGCAACAAAAGCAGCTACTTGAAACAATCTCAGCACTGCATATCGAAAAATGAAGATGACAAGTTTTTGCCTTAAAATTCCTGTCAGGATCATATTGGCGATTAAGCAATCAAGCATCAGTTTTATTATTGTTGTATTAATTTTGTTAATTTGTATCTGGTGAGCTGTGATGTTATGTAGAGTTTGGACGTGAAAGAGAGAGGACAAGTTGGCAAATTTAATTTACCAATTTGTGAGATTATGTGCTTTATTATTAGTTTATTTATTTTCGTCGTTGTTCGATCATGATAGTGATAATATTAATGGTATTATATTTCTGTATCGCCGCATTTTTCTCAATTATATTCTTATTTAATTATTCACGTATTATTTAATGCTTAATGAGTCCAGTGTACAACAAACGTACGTTATAGCATATCATAACGCCGTACGTGTAGATTATGATTTTTGGTGTGAATGCATGGGCACGTAATTTCACGTACTGCGATATAATATGTTACAGAAATCGTTTGTCCCGGACCATCCACCTTACGTAACTAACGAAGTCACAAGTAAGCTTAGTAAATTACATGCACCTATTGGTAGAACTTGGAAGGAAAGGCAAGGAGATGCAAGAAGATGGCATTTCACATAATCAAATCTAGATATTTCATGGAACTTTATCTACTGGAGTAAAAATGTTGTTAGTCAGCTGTTACTGAACTAGGATTTCACATGCTACTTAATTATTCTCGTATTATTTAATACTTATCGGGTCCAGTCTACAACAAACGTACGTTATAACATATCATATCGCGGTACGTGTAGATTAGGATTTTTGGTATGAATGCACGGGTACATAATTTCACGTACTGCGATATGATATGTTACAGAAATCGTTTGTTGGACCATCCACCTTAATTAACGAAGTCATAAGTAAGCTTAGTAAATTACATGCACCTATTGGTAGAAGGAAAGGCAAGGAGATGTAAGAAGATGGCATTTCACAGAAACAACCAAAACTAGATACTTCAAGGAACTTTATATAACTGGAGTAGAAATGCTGTTAGTCTGTTACACAGCTAGTACAGTCTGCAGTTTCTATATTTCCACAGACCTGTTTCTTTAAGCAAATTATAATCCTGATATACATGTTCAGCAACTAAAAGCGAAAAAGTTACAGAAAAGTGCAACATGATGATCAATAGTAAGCTTCTTAACCGAACACCAAGGACAACTCGACGGGGATCAAACAAACCTGCAGTTTGGAAAACCTTTTGTGTTGTGAAGCCTGAGAGCCTTCAAATCTCTAGTTTTACAGCCATAGACTATGCCTGAAAACAAATAAGATAGGCATTAAAATTAGACAGACCATAACCTACTACCTTTTGAGCTTGTTAGCTACTCAGGAGACACCAACTCAAGCTAATCGAAACAACAGCAAAGCCTGCATGAAGTTGACCATCCACACTGATTTTATTGATGGCGATAATGGGAGTTTTACATGCTTGACTGCACTCACAGTATACGACTTGCAGGATCCGATCAGTGTAAGTGTCAAGATCATATATAACATTGTAAACAACATGTTTCACACACTAAGATTCATTTACTGCACAGGAATGTTCTAGGAAATGACAAATGATGCATGTCACAGAGCAATTGAAAGTACAATATTAGAGGAACAGAAGTAGTAGTAAAAAAAGCACGAAATAACACCAAAGATGACAGGAGGCAACCTGGAGTAGAAGAATTAGAATTTACCACCGCCACATTAGTAATTAGAAATTTGTTTAACAACAGGGACCTCCTGCAGGTGTCATTTTCTGGATAACAGAAGAAGAAAATCGAATTAGCTTGTTTTTCCTCTAAAACACTTGCAACTTACCAAGGGCTGGACTCTGAAGAGCACTGTAATACGAAAAAACATCTAAGATTCTACGCGTTTATTGCATAACCACTCTACCAAAGACTATTCATTTATCACGTAAAACCAGTCACTTGCATGAGAAATATGATGAAACAGTCCGGGCTAAAATGTGAAAATCATTTTCATTAACTAAGCAATACATTATAGAGTACTAGAGTCGAACTATGTTATGTGAGAAATCAATTTTTACAAAACTGACAATCGTTGCCTGAGGAAGCCTCTTAGACGCTAAGATGAACTCTGATACGATGCAAGCAAGTCATGCTCCAAAAACGCAATATTGACAAGTACATTCACAAATCACAAGTTGACAAGAGGGAATGCATAAACTTTGTTTCTAGTATCACTGTACCAGTCTTGAATAGATTACCTCAGGGCCGTCGTTGTCTGTACTTCTCCTATCGACTCTGCCAGAAATCGAGCCCCTGTCCAAAGAGAAACTTCCACAGTTTTCAATAATTCAGAAGGCACTCAAATCAATGGGTCAATGCAGCTTCATATATAAAGACAGGAGCGACAACATATGTCTTATGCCCTTTGTCTATCTCCCATTGTTGTGAATGTGATTATCATATTATTGCTGTGTAATTTTCAACACCGAAGAACCAAACAACAAGTATTAAACATATAGTTCCCAGTCGGATTAAACTTAAATACAACCGAACCAAGTGTCCAAATGTCTCGATGTGGTACCGGAGTACTGTACTGGAAAAAAATAGTATGATAGTTCGACTTAACATTGTGAAAACAATCTACGATTAATACAAATAATCAAACAAGTGTGTGCGTGAGTAAACGAAATCAAACGGAGGAAGAAAAGATATAAACAAAAAGAGATCCTTGAGTCCAGTTGAAACTGTCTCCTTAAAGCTATTTCGCCTCTCACCGTATGTGCGAGTCGATAGCCTCCCAGGATAAAACGAGGTAGCGGCGGCGTTACGGATAACGAGCACCTTCAGCGAGCTTGAACGGGCACGAAACTATCACCGAGAGAGAGAGATTTGTGTTTAGAGGCGAATATGTTTTTGGTGTGTCTAACCCTAACGCCTTAGAGGTGTTTATATAGGTGTAGATAGACTTGTGCGCTACTCTTTTCCATAATTAAATATCATTAATTATGGAATCGGTGTAATACTTGCAAGCTACTCTATTCCATAAATAATCTGAAACAGAATCAGATTAAATATATCAAGACATACACCATATCAATTAATCTGAAACAAAATCAAATTAATTTATGCCATAATATTTGAGCCAAATTCTAATGGAAAATAATAATTTCCATTATTAAGAGAATATCATCATATCTCACACATCTTTTAGTCATAATGCTCAAAAATATGACTTACCAATATGGGACTTATACCCATATTTTCCAACAATCCCCCACATGGGTGAGATTGGTGATCTTAGTAGCACACACCAGACAGACAGACAGACAGACACGGAGTTTGACTTGGTGATAGTTTCTTCGATCAGATATAGCATACGATAGGTAGAGAATGCTCCTTGAACCTTCGCTCGAGTAAGCATACCGACTTTACTGGTAGACAGTAGACGTGCTTGTCCTTGAACTGTTCGACCGTTTATGTAAACGATGATATACTTATCACTATATCGTTTCTGACTCGTTCAGCTCTCATGAGTATGTCCATTTTGGCCATGGAACATCGTCCTGGTTCTGCAGAAGTTTCTAAAGAATTGTGCCTCGCAATTCTCCTTTGAAGCGACCCCACTTCTCTCCCACATAGGTGATCTTTATCTTATAGAGTAACCCGCGTTTACTCAACTGAATTCCATGCGTTCACTCCTGAGCTCCATGTATTCATCAAAGATCATTAAAGGCTCAAAGCTTAACCTCGTACCTTACGGGTCTCACTGTTTCCTCATCATAGGAACAGGCCAGGGGTTACCCCCACAGTGATTTGGTCATCATGATTTAGTTGTCCCATTGAACCAAGTTCTTGGGATCTCCAGTCAGCAATGGTTGGGTGTCCACCATGATGCCGTTAAGCAATAGGCTTAAGGCCCATCCCTCTCGATGATTTCTCAACCACTTCTCTTGATAACCCTTTGGTTAGTGGATCCGCGATATTATCCTTTGACGGTATATAGTCAATAGTGATAATTCCGGTTGAGATCAATTGTCTAATGGAACTGTGTCGTCGTCGTATATGACGAGACTTTCCATTATACATCGTGCTCTGTGCTCTGCCAATAGCGGATTGACTATCGCAGTGAATCCCTATTGCAGTTACAGGCTTTGGCCATCTTGGAATATCCTCCAAAAATTGACGTAGATATTCAGCCTCTTCAGCGCATTTATCTAGTGCCACAAACTCAGCTTCCATCGTGGAATGAGTTATCACCGTTTGTTTTGAGGATTTCCATGATATTGCCGCTCCAGCTAATGTAAACACATAGCCACTCGTAGACTTAAGTGCTTTCTTGCTAGATATCCAATTTGCGTCAGTATATCCTTCTAATACTGCTGGGTATCTACCATAGTGCAGTCCATAGTCTCGAGTTCCCCTCAAGTACCTTAGTACCCTTATAATCGCTTTCCAGTGATCAGCTCCCGGATTACTCGTAAACCTACTCAACTTGCTAATTGAGTATGCAATGTCTGGTCTTGTACAACTCATGAGGTACATCAGACTACCAATTATCCTCGAGTATTCCAATTGGGAAACAGCTACACCTTTGTTCTTGGATAGGTGCAAAGTCATATCCACAGGTGTCCTAGCTTTCTCAAAGTCATCCTTAAGAAACTTCTCAAGGATCTTGTCAACATAATGTGGTTGACTTAATGCGAGACCCTCTGATGTTCTAGAAATTTGAATTCCCAGAATTACATTTGCTAGTCCCATATCTTTCATGTCGAACCTTGATTTCAACATGTCCTTTGTAGATTTGATAACTTTATCATTGCTTCCAGCAATAAGTAGATCATCTACATATAGTGTTATCATGACATAGCCATTGTCATTCTCCTTGACATAGCTGTTCTCGTTATCCTTGTAATAGGCACAGCTATCACATTCATTGATTTTGAAACCATTGGCCAGCACGACCTCATCAAATTTTTCATGCCATTTCATAGGCGCTTGTTTCAAACCATACAATGATTTCACCAATCTACACACTTTCCTTTCTTGTCCTGGGACAACAAACCCTTCAGGTTGTTCCATATAGATTTCTTCATCTATGTCTCCATTTAGGAAAGCTGTTTTCACATCCATTTGATGTACAGTTAGATCACGCATTGCAGCAATAGCAAACATCATCCTTATGGACGTTATTCTCGTTACAGGAGAATATGTATCAAAGTAATCAAGGCCTTTTTGTTGCTTGTATCCTTTAATTACAAGTCTGGCCTTATACTTATCAATAGTGCCATCAGTTTTCAACTTCTTCTTGAAAACCCACTTGCTACCTAATGGTTTGCAACCAGTTGGCAAGTCCACTAATTCCCAAGTATGATTTTGCATAATTGAATCAACTTCATTCTTGATGGCCTCTTTCCACATAGGCCCATCAGGTGAGGTAACCGCCTCCTTATAAGTTTTTGGGTCACCTTCTTCGAGCAAATAGGTCATAAAATCAGACCCATAGGATTTCTCCGTTCGTTGTCTTTTGCTCCTTCTCACTACCCCCACATTTTCGTCTTCACTTTCGTCACTCTCATTATCGTCATCTACAGACTCATGAGATCGTTTAGACGTCGTAGGTTGTTGGTTTCCTGGATTACAGGGAAACATCGTCTCAAAAAATGAGGCATTCCTTGATTCCATAATGGTATTCTTTTGAATATCAGGAATCTTGGATTCATGAACAAGAAACCGATATGCAGTGCTGTGTGGAGGATATCCGATGAAGACACAATCCACAGTCTTAGGACCTATCTTCACCTTCTTCGGTGTAGGGATCAGTACCTTTGCAAGGCACCCCCACACTTTCAGGTGTTGGTAACTTGGTTTCTTTTTCTTCCACATTTCATAAGGACTTACATCCTTATTCTTGCGCATCGTAATATTTAAAATATTATTTGCGCTTAAGATGGCTTCTCCCCACATCGATTGTGGGAGCCCAGAGCTTAACAACATCGCATTCATCATCTCTTTCAGAGTGCGATTCTTCCTTTCAGCCACACCATTTGACTGAGGGGAGTATGGTGCAGTGACCTCATGGATTATACCATGTTGTGAACAGAATTCCCCAAACGGTTCAACATATTCACCTACACAATCACTTCGTATCGTTTTGATTTTCTCAGTTTGTTGTGTCTCAACTTCTTCCTTATAGATTTTAAATTTATCTATAGCTTCGTCTTTGCTTTTCAACAAATATACATAGCAGTATTTTGTACAATCATCAATGAATGTAATAAAATACTTGTTTCCTCCTCTTGTTGGAGCGAATTTTAAATCACATATGTCGCTATGTATTAGGTCTAGCACTTTGGTGTTCCTTTCCACACGTTTAAATGATGATCTCGTTAATTTTGCCTCAACACAAGTCTCACACTTATGTTTTGGATCGATAGTAAGTTTAGGTATGTATTCTTTTGCACTTAAACGTCGTAAAGTGTCATAATTTACATGTCCTAATCTAGCATGCCATAAATTAGGAGACTCAAGCAAGTAAGCAGAAGAATTCTTCATTTCATTATCGTCCTTAACGGACATTACATTGAGCTTAAAAAGCCCATCAGTTAAATAACCCTTGCCTACAAACATACCACTCTTAGACAAAATAACTTTATCTGACTCTATTACAATGCGAAAGCCATGCTTATTCAACAGAGAACCAGACACAAGGTTCTTGCGAATATCAGGCACATAAAGTACATTCTTCAAAGTCAGATTCTTCCCAGAGGTCATCTTCAGGATCACCGTGCCTTCACCCTCAATGGTAGAAGTTGCTGAATTCCCCATGTAGAGCTTCTCACCAGCATCGGAAGCTTTGAGGCTAGAGAAAACCGCCTTGTCTGAGCAAACATGCCTAGTAGCACCAGTATCAATCCACCATTCACGTGGATTAGAACCGACCAGGTTCACTTCAGAGACCGTAGCACATAGGTCTATGTCACCCATCTCCTTGGAGATATTCTCTACCATGTTTGCTTCTTTCTTCTTGTTGGGCTTCTTGGGCTTCTTGCAGTCAGAAGACCTATGACCAACTTTATCATAGTTGTAGCACTTCCCTTGAAATTTCGACTTCGAAATCCCTCCCTTGGGTGCCAGCTTTGCCCCTTTACCAGAATTAGCCTTCTTGGGCTTGGAGCTTTGAGCATGCTCCACCATGTTTGCCTTCTCAGTGGCAGCGTTAACTTTCTTCTCGGACCCTCTGTTGTCTTCTTCAATACGAAGTCTAACAATAAGATCCTCCATAGACATCTCCTTTCGCTTGTGCTTAAGGTAGTTCTTGAAATCTTTCCATCCAGGTGGAAGCTTTTCAATAACAGCAGCAACTTGGAAAGACTCACTTATGACCATTCCCTCAGCATGAATGTCATGAATGATCACCTGCAGTTCCTGCACCTGACTGACCACAGTCTTAGAGTCTGCCATCTTATAATCAAGAAAGCGGCCAACAATCCACTTCTTTGCCCCAGCGTCCTCGGTTTTATACTTATGGTCAAGTGACTCCCATAAGACCTTAGCTGTTGGCTTCGCGCTATATACGTTATACAACGAGTCAGACAAACAATTTAACACATAGTTCCGACAGATGTAGTCGGAGTGCTTCCAAGCATCAGCAGCATACACAGTCTGCATGTTACTCTCAGCAGTGAGCAACGGTGGTTCTTCCTTAAGGAAGCGATCCATATGCAACGTGGTCAGATAAAAGTGCATCTTTTATTGCCAACGTTTGAAGTTCGTTCCGTTGAACTTCTCAGGTTTTTCAGCATGTGCAGCAGGCACAGTTGGCATAACAGGTGCAGCAGGCACCACGGGTGGAACAGATGGTACGTGCGTCTGTACTACAGGTGTATGCACACCAGTAGGCACCGCAGGTATGATCGGAGGAGTGAATCCTGCCGATATCTGTCCAAGAGGAACACTAAACTGTCCAATGACAGTGTGTCCCACAGGCACATGTCCCGAAGGCACATGTCCAACAGGCGTTTGACCCCCATCAGATCGTACGATCCGTGCGTTAGGGTTAATCGGCTGCTGGTGAACCCCATCAGATCCAGTGATCTGTGCGTTGAGATCAGCCGTCATGTTCATCGAATCGTTCATAGTTTGGTTCTCCATCGATCTGTTACTCAACAAAACAAGCAGATACAAATGTATCAGTCACAGATGTATATAAAAAAAATAGCTTTAAGATTGTGAAAACAATCTACGATTAATACAAATAATCAAACAAGTGTGTGCGTGAGTAAACGAAATCAAACGGAGGAAGAAAAGATATAAACAAAAAGAGATCCTCGAGTCCAGTTGAAACTGTCTCCTTAAAGCTATTTCGCCTCTCACCGTATGTGCGAGTCGATAGCCTCCCAGGATAAAACGAGGTAGCGGCGGCGTTACGGATAACGAGCACCTTCAGCGAGCTTGAACGGGCACGAAACTATCACCGAGAGAGAGAGATTTGTGTTTAGAGGCGAATATGTTTTTGGTGTGTCTAACCCTAACGCCTTAGAGGTGTTTATATAGGTGTAGATAGACTTGTGCGCTACTCTTTTCCATAATTAAATATCATTAATTATGGAATCGGTGTAATACTTGCAAGCTACTCTATTCCATAAATAATCTGAAACAGAATCAGATTAAATATATCAAGACATACACCATATCAATTAATCTGAAACAAAATCAAATTAATTTATGCCATAATATTTGAGCCAAATTCTAATGGAAAATAATAATTTCCATTATTAAGAGAATATCATCATATCTCACACATCTTTTAGTCATAATGCTCAAAAATATGACTTACCAATATGGGATTTATACCCATATTTTCCAACAAACATAATATACTACATGCCACGATGCTTTGAGATTCAGCCCTTCGTCACTTAGATTTGTAAAAAAAGTAGCAATAAAATAAAATAATGAACTACATTTGCAGCTACTGCAGCTACCTCTGCCTCTGTAATGGGTATTACTATTCTCAAATCAATTATCACACTTCTTGAGCTAGTGCTAGTTAATCGATAAATCTCAATTAAAATGATTGAGCAAAAACTCATATTACTAATATTAGTAAAATCTTTTGCAACCTAGAGAGTATCCATTAAGTGAATCTCCACTAGAAAGACACTTGATTTTAAAGGGACCGGTCTACAAAGGGGGCAGTTTCCAACAAACGTATGTTATAGCATATAATACAGCGATCTTTTTCCGCGTTAGGTGTAAAGTAAGAGTTTTGGTGTGAATACATGATAGACCCGTATTTTCATGTACCGCGGTCTTTTTCTGCAGTATGGTATGTTACAGAAATCGTTTGTCCTGAACCGTACACCGTGTTAAAAACCTGTCTATTTATGTGCAGTAAGACATGGTAGGCAAAATGAACATCAATCAGGGAAGCAAGTGGTTATGGAATATACAGTATATACAGAAACAAAATATGCAAGGATAGTCATTATCTGACTACCAACCAAGAAGTCTACCATGTGCCACATTTGTCTTCTTCCACAAGGATGAAAATTTCGAAAAATGGTGATAAATGCTGTCTTACATTATTATGTTTCTGTTTTGATAGTTCTAGCATTCAACGGTAGGCATTAACGCAACCAAAAAAGAAGATAGCACACTGACAATCATGTTGTAGATTCCCCAAAATTCAGTGTCACCTACACCTACACATATACTAATATTTATGTATATCTTTTTTCTTGGGTCTTTTGGCTTTTTGTTTCTTCTGTAGAATCTTGGACAAAAGTACACTATTATATAAGTCACCAGATCTTTTCTAAATTATCAACTACTCCTATAACACAGACACATACAACGCCTCCTGGTGCAGCGGTATCTCCCTCGCTTTACTAACCTCGGTATTTGTTCAGTTCTGATCAAGAATATGACGGGGAACTGACCTATATTGAGGTGCCTTGCTCAGGAACAGAATACTGAGCTTCCAGACATGGTTTAGGGGCCAAGTAGACCTGAAGAAATAGTTTGTGGAGCTCTCGCGTTTACGGGATTTGGCTACTATTGGAAGGTGAATTTAGTGCCTGATAAAGATTGTGTATTAGATACTATAAGACTAGATGCAGAATCACTGGCTACAGAAGTCACTAGGGTTGTTTGATGGAGCAATGAGAAGCTCCTTCAACACCCTAAACTGTCCACAGGTCCCTGTAAGAAATTTAAACAAGAGAAGAGCTCATCAGAAGATGAGAACAGACTCGTCCCTGGCTATACAAGTTTCTTCTATAATGTTACAAACTGAAGAAGGTGGAGAATCAACTAAATCAAGTCAGATTCCAGGTTCGTTTACATCCGAAGAAAGATGCAGAATCCCAGTTGGTATCATTGGTGGAGTATCTGTGGTATCAACGCTAATTTTCTTGGAAAAGCTTGTTTGGTGGAGTTCAAGAAGCGGAGGTGAATCTGCTCCCTTCATCGTCTGCAGTGATCCGTCGATCAGCAGACTTCATCTACCTCCAAATTGTGAGAAAAATGGAACTGATCACTATGATCGTTACTCGATCATTGAGAATTTGAGACAGAAAAGGGTGTTTCTGGAGCAATCAGGAGCGCGTTGTATTGTTATGCCATGCCATATTTCTCATTTGTGGCACGGAGAGGTGTCACTAGGATGTTCTGTGCCTTTTCTTAACATAGGAGATTGTGTTGCCAGGGAGCTCAAAGAAGCAAAGTTTAGACCACTAGAAGCTGGGAGTTGTGTCCGAATCGGGGTACTGTCAGATAACTCAAGTTCAATAGCAGCCTTTTACAAGAAAAAACTACAGAGTCAGGTATGTTTTTTACTGTAGAGAATGCCTAAGCCTTTATATGGACTTGGCTTAATTATGACCATCCTTTTAGCTCTCATTAGAAATGTTTCTCTAATTCAGAACAGAGAACACATTTTTTTGGACAGGGATTTGAGGTTGTGTTACCAGACAAACCAACAATGGAGCATGCAGTGTTACCAGCAATGGAAGCGTTGAAGAAGAAAGATATCGAAGGAGCACAAAATCTGTTAAGAATTTCGATTCATTTACTTTTAATGAGCGCAGTGAACACCATCGTCCTTGCCAGTGATGAGCTGAGAAATGTTTTGCCACCTAATGATCCTCTTCTCAAGAGATGTGTTGACCCAATGGATGCTCTGGTCAGATCGACTATAAGATGGGGAAGGACTTCTCAGAAAGCTGTATATCACAAGTAAAAAAATTCATTGATGTATCAAAGAATAAGGTAGAATTACCTATATAAAGATAGAAGGCACTACCATTCCAGCTCTCCCCCTCCCCCTGTCCGCAGTCTAATGACCACAGAACTACACAGTTACAAAGACGATCAACGTTTGCCAACATAGACGCTGGCATATCAATGTGTTCTTCACAGTTACACAGACGATCAACGTTTGCCAACATAGACGCTGGCATATCACTGTGTTCTACACAGTTACACAGACGATCAACGTTTGCCAACATAGACGATGGCATCTCAATGTGTTCAAGTAAGAATCCACCTGTAATATATACACATGTTGCCAATGTATATATGCAGTTTAATGAGCAAAAGCTTATTCAAATGATGTAAATATTCAATAAAATAAATCTTTCTAATATATGTGCTATGCAGAACATCTAGACTATCTAGACTATCTATGCCACCCTGTAATTCCTGAGATAAGATTACACATATATAACCATACAAGTACTACTACAGTACCTCTAACCAACTCAATATATCTGATTACAAGTTACAACCTCGATTAACACAGATAAATTTTCGCTTTGGTTGGGGAGACTCGATCAACCCATGTAAATTCCTTTTAAGTAGCTAATCAGGAAAAGCATTGGAAAACGAAATTAAAAACAAGTCGAATGAACAATCAAATCAATTCCCACTTCAGATTTCAAAACAACAAGAAGAGCATCCAGAAAGACAGTACTGTTGGTGCTGAATTAGACAACTGACACAGTTTGCCAGGTTGAAAGGATAGAAGATACTTCCTCCGTCCAGTTCTGTTTTCCACTATTACGATTTTTATACGTGTCACAAAATAATTGTCCAATTTGATAAATATGGTAAATATATGGTGGCAACGAGGGTGTCAAATGAAGTGGTGCTGAAGTAGGTTGCTAACTTAATTCGACAACCCCATCACATTTAAAATATTATTAATCTAATAAACAAAAATTACTTGTCAAAAAAATATATATACAAAAAGTAAGATATCATAAGTTGATATCTTGTCACGGTGCTAATAATTGGAGTTTTTCCAATTAAGAACACCAAAATTAACGAATTTAATGTGTAGTGTATAAGAGAAATCATAAAATCTTTTAAATGATTCGATAAACTGGCACCCCTAAAATACCAATAATCGGAAATTCTCTAGGTAGAGTTTTTGAATGTCTAGTTGGACTTGGACCAAGGTCGCATATAGACAGCCATTTCCAAATGTGGTGACCACCGATTTCCTCTGTAACACAAACAAAGCTGTTTAAGTTTTCTAGTAACACAGATCAGGAATACAGAACTTGAAAGGAAAATTCAATTTCACATAAAATTCATCTCTCCGAGAGAGGAAAAAACCATAAAGCATAATTTACCTGCATAGCATCACTTTTCATTAAGATATCTAAAAAAGAGAAATTGATACCTAAATTATCTTCTGCTACTGATCATCAGGATCTGAATATCATGTCAAATTTAATTATATGAATGATATAGTGAAGCCAATTCTTCTGGTGACATGATATCTTCAAGCCAATCACCATAAATTCTACTAACCCCCTTGGGTGTTGGTAAATCATTAAACACTATCACTCTTTCCTGCGGTGCCTCTGATTTTGTAGGCAATGCATCATTCACAACTTCTGGGATAGCCTTTTTTGGGAATGATTGGACATCTTTCATAATCTCAGCCTTGGTCTGGGTACTAGACTACTAGGCGCCTGCAGTTCTGCGTAAAAAAATGGATGCCAGGCAATTAAGCTCTTTGTAAGAAAGAAGGGTGGGATATAGAACAGCTCGTGAAATATGCATGGTTACATGTTTGTGATACAGTTTTGAAAGAAAACAAAAAATGCACTTGCTCAAGCAACCAATTGGTTCCTTGTAGCTGTAGCTGAACATAGAAGTGTCACAACAGAGGATGTGCATAAGCAAACATCAATGCCACTTGGAAAAACCAAACCACAATCTAACAATGAGAATGGAGATGGGGGAGGGGGTTGGGGGCTTTCACACTCTTCATTACATGGTCCTGTTGGTCAAAAAAATATCAGTACATCTATTTGAAGGAAGGGAAAAGTCTTTTAAATAACAAATAAAGCATGAATCTAAATACATTTATATACTTGGCACAATATGTTGCACGCTAATAACAAATCGAGGGGAATGGGTGCATGACACCTAGAGATAGTATGTAATTTTTTTTCCTGCCATTTTGAAATTGACTGCATAATTATGATAGATATTACGATATGGAATAAGATGGAGCCAAAATTAGTAACCATGTAAAACTTATAAATTGTACACCCTAGAATGGCAAAAATAACGTGAACAAGCATTTTATATTCCTTTTAAGAAAGAATCTTGTGAATAAAATGTCATGCTTGAAATACACTTAGAAGCATTTGTTTCACTTCCCTAACAGTAACATTATTAAAGCAAAGTTGGAAAACTTAAAAAGACTGAAAAGTTAAATTTACTTTTAAATGAGCCACCAAGTACATATTCATGAGAGGAAAGTAACATATTCATCACGAAGCAACAGCGTGCAAGAAAATTAAGGTAGACACTAGAAGCACACCAGAGTGCCCATGAACAAAGTGACATGTCTCTTCAAAGGGGCATTGGCCAGTGATCTCCCATTTGGCGGACATCTTTGTTTTTAAAGATGCAAGCTCTCTGTTAACTACCAAAGCATCAGAACAAGCCAACCGATTATTCAGTCTAGTTTGACCCAACACTGGTCCCATAGTTTGAGTAATTGGTGAAGATATCTTAATAGGAAGGGACCTTGCCACCTTAATGTTGGATGGAACTCGATGAAGGAATTTACACTTTTCCCCATATGGGCATTCTTGTTTAGAAATGGAATTCTTGCAAAGTTTCATCCCACGATTTGTTCGTCCTCTTCTACTACTAGCATAAATATGTTCATTCCAGTTAGGCGGGGCTCATGCAGATCTTCCGAGCCATGAGCAAAGGTACATTTCTCGCCATTAGGAAAATCACCGCCCAAAAATTGCCCACACAACCGAGTCTTGTAGAAGATACTTCTGGATCTTCTATTTTCAAGGGGATTTTGCTGATACTGGCATGTTCTTGAATTCAAGGGCATGAAAGCTGCAGCATCTGGTATGCATACATCTTGGCTCCTTGCTCTCTTGAAGGGAGGAGCATGCCCGTGCCCCGATCCTGAACCAGCAGATTTCTTGCCTAGAGAACTCATCCTTTTGAGATAGGTTTGAATCTGCTGTCTGCAAACATAAAATACGTTACTGTATTTATTTTAGTTTTACTTAACACTGACGTTCTGTACTTGTATATAGTTAGAAAGGAATTGTTTTTAATGCGATTCTATTAAGCCAGGAGCCGTTGCACGTGTAAACAACTATAAAAATAGCATAACAAGAATCATCTGGAAGCGGATCAAGAGGATTTACATATATTGACACAAACCTAGATCTCTTTGAGCAGAACTTTTTCTAGGACCAAAATATGTACAATAAACCTTTGAATATTAAATAAATATAAAATCGTACTAGGTTTCCAATCTGCAAAATTGTCAACTACAAAATTTATCTCATTCAAGGCTTCAAGCTCAAGTTTGTTTTCTTAGGGAGTTGAGCTTGAGCAAGAGGCAAGCTTGCTCCCTTGAGAATAAACTCATACTCAAAATTGTCGAATATGATACAAAACTATTGTACAAATGCTGTTATTGCTGAAAGGACCCAAATTCTCATACAGGACTGCATACTAGTTTTGTGGAGATCGTTCATATTTGAGATAAAATCTACAAGCTAATCTTGGCTGGTTTACACCTATAGTTTAAATCAGGACATTTCAAGATGCCAGACGACATTTTTTTGTAAAATCTATAGTACACATAAACATACGTCTTAGACTCTCTGGTCTACGTGGGAAAAACTGGAATCAGTCAGAAACCAGGATATCAAAATTATATTAGACAAATTGGCCAAAGTCAGTATATGCAGAACTAGTTATATAAACAATTAATAAAAATGAGAAAAATATACGAGTGCGTCCGATTAGTCCTTTTTATTACACTATTAATCACTAGAAATGTAAGGTGTAAAATGCCCCCATGTGGGAATACGGTCCAAGGCTTTTTAAAAAAAAAATAGAAATGTAAGGTGTAAATTAAACAAGTCGTCATGTTATTACCTATACATTTGAATTTAATCCAAATATTAGCAGGAATTCATGTTACGGATATCACGAGTCTAATACATTTGAGTTTAATCAAAATATTAGCAGGGATTCATGTTACGGATATCACGAGTCTTTCTTCTTCATCTACATCCACTTCCTAACAGCAATGCATTATCTAGCAATTTTAAACTAACCTAACAATAAGTAAGTGTAAACTGTAAACTTTTATTGTCAATAACAAATGCAACCAAATAATAGGTATCGAAACATGTAATAATAACTCTAAGAAAAGAAAAATATCTAGCAAGTCACTTAGTTCTTGAAGTAAGCTAAACATGAGTTAATCAAGATCATAATGATTTCTCTATTTTAGCATGTCAATAATAATAGTTTTAAAGCATAACAAATGGAAACTATTTATATGTTTATACTAAAATGGAAACTTACATCAGTTAAATGGCCTAGTGCAACCATTGCTGAGTTATATAATATCCATCATTATCATCATTATTATCATCAGCACCATCAAAATCTTCCGGGTTGAAACCCATGGATAACCAAGTTGGATCGGGTCGAAGGTGGGTGGATCCACATGGGCATGGAGATCAAATGGTAATGAAAAGGGTTCATAGTACTAGGCTTCTGTTTGATTTGTTTCATGTGGTCTGAACTGTTTGAAGAACGGACAATGATGAGCACTGTGAAGAGTTTATAAACTCTGCCGGTTCGATCCTCGTTATCCCGAGATTTATGAGAATATATATTTTATAAGATTATAAGTCATATTTGTCAAAAAAAAAAGGAACCGACAATGAAAGTAAATACCAATATTTTAGAAAAAAGTAAAACATATATAATTTCGGGTTTGGTCTTTTTTTGGGATTGTTTTAAAATAAATCGATAAAAAAAATTGAGATACTCAAAGTGAAGTTTAACCTCGATTGTTCAGAGTCAAATTTAGCTTTGAGCGGTTTTTATTGAATTATTTTTTAATCCGATTACTTGAAACTCGGATAGGATAGAGGGATTACTCGGCCGACTCGGCAATTTTAAGAACATATGTGGTTATAAAAAATTATTTATTTATGTTATTTATTTAGTAACATATAAGGATATTTATTTTCAAAAAAAAATACGGTATATTAGTATTTGATTTAAAAGAAAAAAATCCGGGTCTAATTTAAGTCCGGCTTTTTTATAAAAAATAAAAAATCCTGAATTGTTTAGATTTAATGCCGAGTTCAGTTTGATTAGATTTTCGTGCATCCCTTTTTGAATTAATACCCAATATCATTTAATTTAAAACAAGAAAATGAAATATTGAACCGATAACCAAATATCATCCCGTTTAAAGGAATCAAAATTAAATAAGATATACTTAGAAAACCTAAAAGACTATTATTAGGTTACCTAAATTAAAAAAATGAGGGATTATTTAATCTGTAAAAAAAGTTATTCTGTAGTAAAGTATTCGTAAAATATAGGCATCATATCCGGTCATTTGAAAACACTGCAGTAGCACAAACTGGCCTACGGTAAACACTGCAGTAGCACAAACTGGCCTACGGTCCTTTCTGAAATATTAAGCACATCGGAATAAGGGAAGGAGAGGGAAGAAGAATCGCGGTCTAGGGATTCAAACAGATTAAGAACTGGCAAGGAGCGACGGTAGCATGAAACAGAAAGTAAAACGACGATGTGTTTGCAATAGCACCATCTAAGATTCCGATACAAATCCAGGAGCATGAAACAGAAAGTAAAACGACGATGTGTTTGCAATAGCACCATCTAAGATTCCGATACAAATCCAGGAACATGGAACTTGGAAGGCAAACACAATTTTACATAAACAATTCATCTCTCCGAGAGAAAAAAAAACTTTATAGCATAATTTATCTGCATAGCATCACTTTCGTAAGGACTCTATAGCATAATTTAATTGCATAGCTATATATACCATATAAACCATCTAGCGCAGCAACTTCTCAGGCGGAACGAGATCTTCCAGCCAATCAGCATAAATATTAGTAATCTTCTTTGGTATTTTCCACTTTGGCAAGACCTCATCAGTCGTTCTTTCATGTGTTGCCTCCGCAATTGCAGGCAGGGTCTCAGCTTTGATCTGGGAACCAGGCACCTGCAATTCTGCGAAAAAAATATGGATGCCAGACAATTAAGCTCTTTGTAAGAAAGAAGGGTGTGATATAGAACAGCTCATGGAATATGCATCGTTACATGTTTGTGGTACAGTTTTGAAAGAAAGTGCTCAAGAAACCAATTGATTACTTGTAGCTGTAGCTGAAAACTGAAGTGTCACAATTGAGAAAGTGCATAGGCAAACATCAATTCCAGTTGGAAACAACCAAGACACAATCTAATGATGATGGATATTTGAAGGGGGGGGGGGCTTTCACGCCATTCATTTTATAGTCTTGTAGGTCAAAAAAATACCAGTATATTTATTTGGAGGGGGGGAGTCTTTTAAATAGTATCAAAGTTTACTGTAATACTTTTATAACGAAGGCGCAGAACTAAATACTAATCACATTTATACACTAAGAACAATATGTTGCACACAAATAACAAATAGAGGGGAATGGGTGCAAGACAGGTAGAGATTGGTATGTAAAGTTTTTCTCTGTCACTTTTAAATTGGCTACGTAAGATATTACGATATGGAATAAGATGGAGCCAAAATTAGTAAACATGTAGAACTTATAAATTGTACACCCTAGACACTGCAAAAATAATGTGAACAAGCATTTTATTTTCCTTTTAAGATAGAATTTTGTGATATAACGTCATGCTTGGAATACATTCAGAAACATCTGTTCACTATCCTAATAACGATTCAAGGAATTACACAGATAAATATGTAGGTGACATAGAAATGCAATAACATTATTACAGCAAAGTCGGAAAACTTAAAAAAACTGACAAGTTTAATTTACTTTTAAATGAGCCACCAAATATATACTCAAGGGAGAAAAGCCACACATTCATCACAAAGCAACAGTGTGAAAGAAAATTAAGCTATACACTAGAAGCATACCAGAGTGTCCATGAGCAAAGTGACATCTCCATCCAAAGGGGCATTGGCCAGTGATCTCCCATTCGGTGCACATCTTTGTTTTGAAAGATGCAAGCTTTCTGTTATCAACCAAATCATCAGAACAAGTCAAATGCTTATTTAGTCCAGTGTGGCTCGACATTGGTCCCGTGGTTGAGTACTTGGTGAAGATATATTAATAGGAAGGGACCTCGCCACCTCAGTGTTGGATCGAACTCGATGAAGGAATTTGCACTTCTTCCCATATGGGCATCCTTGTTCAGAAATGGAATTCTTGCAAAATTTCATCCCACGATTTCTTCTTCCTCTTCTACTATTAGCATAAATACACTCTTTCCAGTTTGGCGGGGGCTCACGCAGATCTTCCGAGCCATGAGCAAAGTTACATTTCTCCCCATTCGAGCAATTACCAGCGACAAATTCCCCACACAAACGAGTCCTATAAAAAACGTTTCTTGATCGTTTATTTACAAGTGGATTTTGTGTAGAAGCTGCAGCATCTGGTGTGCATACATCTGGGCTCCTTGCTCTTTTGAAGGGAGGAGCTTGCCCGTGCCAGGATCCTGATCCAGTAGATTTCTTCCCTGGAGAACTCATTCTCTTCCGATAGGATTGGTTCTGCTGTCTGTAAACAAAAATACGTAGATGTAATTATTTTAGTTTCAACATTCACTAATGCTGATGTTCTGTACTAGTAATTATAGTTAGAAAGGTAATTGTTATTAATGCAATTCTATTGTGCCAGGAGCCGTTGCACCAGGTAAACAACACTAAAAATAGCATAACAAGAATCATCTGGAAGATGATCAAGTGTATTGCATGTATTGACACAAAGCTAGATCTGTTTGAGCAGAACTTTTTCTAGTACCAAAATATGTACAATAAACCTTTAAATATCAAATAAATATAATATCATACTAGGTCTCCAATCTGCAATACTGTCAACTACATAATTTATCTCATTTATGGCTTCAAGCACAAGTTTGCTTTCTAAGCGAGCTGAGCTGTGCTTGAGAGCCAAGCTTGCTCCCTTGAGAATAAACTAATACTCAAAATTGTCGAATGTGATACAAAACTATTGTACAAATGCTGTTATTACTGAAAGGGCCCAAATTCTCATAGAGGACGCATACTAGTTTTGTTGAGACCGTTCACATTTGAGATAAAATCGGCAAAGCTAATTTTGGCTGGTTTACACCTATAGTTTAAATCAGGCCATTTTAACATGCCAACAGACATATTTTGTAGAATCTATAGTATACATAAACATACGCGGCCTTAGACTCTCTGATCTACTGCAGAAAAAACTGGAATCAGTCAGAAAACCAGGATATCAAAATTACATTAGACAAATTGGCCAAAAGTCGGTATAGGCAGAACTAATCACATAAACAATTAATAAAAATGAGAAAAATATACGAGTGCATCCGGTTAGTCCGTTATAACACTATTAATCACTAGAAAGGTAAGGTGTAAAATGCCCCCATTTAGGAATAATACGGTCCAAGGTGTTTTTCTAAAAAATAAGATGCAAGTAAAAAAGAAGTGGAACTAATTGGAATCGAAAACTAAATAAGACAAGTGGTCAGTAAACGGCCTAGGCAGAATCAATAAATAAAACATTTTAATGAAATTAAGAATCATACTAAGATACATCAGATTAATCATTACACATTAATCACGAGATGGGTAAGAAGGTTAAAAAATGCACCGATTAGGGAATAATTGGGCACCAAGGTCTTTTTCTCACAAATTGGATCTACGCGGGAAAGACTGTAATTAATCGGAAATCTAATAATTCGGACAAAAATAGGAGGTGGGACGTAATAATCAAAGCTAATATTTATGTACATCCAATCAATCCTTCCTGTTACCCTAGTAATCACTACAAGGGTAAGAAGGTATCAATGCCCCTATTCAGGAATAATCGGGCTCTAAGGTAGTTTTTTAGAAGATTGGATCTTCGTGGGTAAAACTGACAATTATAGTAAATCGAAAAGATGGGAACTAAACAAACAAATCGGCATAAAAAATCAGCAACAGAATTAGTAACAAAATTAATTTATAAAATCAAAATTTAAATAGAAGTACTACCAATTTATCCTTCTGATTACCAGATGAATCACTAGAAGGGTAAGAAGGTGCAAAATGCCCCAATTCGGGAATAATCAGTCTTTTAGGCGTTTTTTTCTTTTCTAAAAGATCAGATCAACATGGGATAAATTGCAATTAATCAGAAATCAAAATCATTCAAACAATCAGGCCAAAAATCAGTTTAGGAAGATGAAACATTTCAATAAAATTTAAAATACTATTAGAGAACATTTGATTGATCCTTCCTATCACCTGATTAATCACAGATCTCGTCAAGGACGATTTAACCCTTTCTTTCACCGAATTAATCAAGGAAGAAGGAAATATCAGACATCTTTGTGGACTTGAACAAATTACAGATTAAAGGCAAGGAAAAAGAAAGAACCTTTTTGTTGATCAAATTTCAAAGCAATGTCAAGGCCTGCTAATATCAAGGCCTGGTAATGATATTAAGAAAAAGAGACTCAAGTGAAGATTCTACACATTACGCTATTGATGTACCCTGAACAAGCTGGTAAACAACTACTCCCTTCGTCCCACTGGATTGTTTACGTTACTTTTCGGCACGCTTTTCAATGCTCGTTTAAAGTATACTTCCATAATATATATTTTTTTAAAAAAATTCTGAAAAAAAGTTTCATGTTTAAACTTTTATTCAAAAAAAAAAATCAAGAAAAAACATTATGAAACTATACTTTATTGAAGTCTCGAAATACGTGCAAACAGTGTACGTAAACTATCCAGCGGGACGGAGGGAGTATCATCCTAATTTATACTAAAGGATATAAATTGTATTTCTCGTTCCTGTTATTGATTTTTTTATTGAAAAATAAACTGTTAAAATTAATAAAATTTCCAATACCAAATTGTGCAATAAAAAAACTAAAAAAGAGTATCTATAATACTTGTAGGTACTTTTCCTATTCATAAAATGATTTCTTTTTAAAAAGCAATCATCTGCAAAAATCTTGAAAAACTTTTTGGGAACATAGAAATGTAAATTAAACAAATCTTCATGTTATTACCAACACATCTGAGTTTAATCCAAATATTAGCAGGGATTCATGTTATGGATATCATGAGTCTTTCTACTTCATCTACATCCACTTCCTAACAGCAATATATTATCATAATAAATAATTTTTCTAACACTTAATTTAATTCTAAAATAATTAACTTATTAATAAATGATGAAAAAATAAAATAATTTAATTATTTTCTGTTATGCAAGCTAACAGAGCCGAGCCGAGTTTAATAACCGAGATGAAAGTGATGTTCAAACTCGGCTCGTTTTCACGAACAACCGAGTTGAGCCGAACTAGAGCCGAGTCGAGTTGTTCACTAATAGTTCACATATATTTTTCGATCTACCAATCTTAATGTATAGTTTATAATTTTACAAGTTGTATCGAGATCAAATCATAGTCTTACATTACAATTATATATGCACACTCACACTTTACACTTGTTTCTTAATCTATATCATTTTATTTTTCAAGACAAGTTTTAGGAATATATCCCATTTTATTCTAAATTATTGAAACATTCGTAACTTTAGAAATCATACATTACTTCTTAAATTGTCGATGTTGAAATTTTATTATGTTTTGATATTTTACTTAAATTTGGTTTATGTAAATTACAATTTGTTTAATGGAGTTTATAAAAATATGAAAAATTGAAAATGAATATATCATGAATCATGACAACAATATTTGATAATTTTCTTACAGAATAAACTAATTATTATATTTAGAAAAATAAACAAAAATTCTAAATAATTAAATTATTAATAAATGATGAAAAAATGTACTAAAAAAATATTTTCTAAACAAAAATTCTAAATAATTAAATTATTAATAAATGATGAAAAAATGTACTAAAAAAATATTTAATTGATTAGTAATAATTTATTATTTGTAATACATATAAACTTTATCCGTGCCGAGTCGAATTACCGAGTTCGAGTCGAGTCCGAGCCGAACACACTGAAAAACTTCGGCTCGACTCGTTTACTCATCTGAGCTCATGTTCATGTTCAAGATCGGGTCGTTTAATAAAACGAGGCGAGCCGAGTTCACTTAAACGAACCAATCTCGAGTTTTGTTCATGAACGACTATGTTCATTTGCAGCCCTATCTAGTTCTCCTAACAACAATGTTCGTGAAAGGTTTATGCTAGTTGAAAATTAAATATAATTTCAATTAGATAAGAAGTTAGAGACTATGAAAGTCGTGGATTAGACAAGAACTTACTTTGTTAAAGAACAAGATTTTGATGTGCCCAAATTTGTAGCATGAACATTTTCAATAAGTGATAGACATCATGAAGATTGTCATATACCCTCTTTGTACAATTCAACTGTATAATAATCATTAAATAGCTCGAGTGCAAGAAAAAATATGTAGCTAAAAGCCAAAAATACATATAAAATGTATTGCATGCTTGCTCTCTGTCACATGATAAAAGAGGTTAACCTTGTATTGAGAAATACAAACTCTTTACGAAATTAATTACTAATATTATTCACACCAGTGAACTGTGTATGCTCTATATATTCGCTGGAAGCTTTTCTATTTTTATGAAAAACATAATGCAGAAAAATCTTGAACAAGCAGTTGAGCATAAACGCGTGCAGCAAGGCATTGCAATGTAGTAGCAAGATATCATGAATCGGCTAACATACCCAAAAGATTTTGTAGCATATCATGGAAACAAACGACCATGTCCTAGTGTTGTGTTATTGGATTTTCATATTAAGTGCACGAGACAACACAAATGTATCGAAAATAGGTATGTTAGAGCAAGTCCAACAGCTTCCCTACAGCTTCCCTACACGATGTCCTCAGTGATGTCCTAAGTTAAAGCAAGTCCAACGGCTTCCCTAAATGAAGGAATTTTCCTAAGTTTTAAACTCACCGCACACGCCTTAATTTTTGTTTTGTCAATAACTAATGCAAACAAATAATAGGTATCTAAACAAATAACAACTCAAAGAAAAATAACAAAAAATCATCTAGCAAGTTAAATTGTTTATAAAGTAACCTAAACATGTCTAAAGCCAGATCATTAAAATTTCTCCATCTTAGCATGTCATCATTAATAGTTTCAAAGCATACCCAATAATTTCATATTTCATGTCTACAGTAGGAAACTATTCATATGTTTATACAAATCACAAGAATCGAAAATAAACCCAAAAAAGGAACTTACATGGCCTCGTATATGCAACCATTGCTGAGCCATATTCATCATCACCATCATCATCACCATCACCATCATCACCATCACCATCATCATAATCTTCTGGGTTGAAAGCCATGAATTTGACCTAAGTTGGGTCGGGTCGAAGGTGGGTGGATCCAAATGGGTTGCTTGAAAGGTAGACATGGGCATGGAGATGAGATGGTAATGGGTAGGGTTCATGGTACTTGAACATAAACATGGTGTTCTTGATAGGCATCTGTTTGATTTGTTTTTTTGTGGTTTGAACAAAGAATCTATGCAAATATGCAATCTATTTTTGTCTACAAGAACATACTTATACACTAGAAGTATATTAATATATTATATTATAAATATTTTTTTAAGGCAAATTAATTTACTAATTAATAATATGAATATAACATTTTGCATGTTAATTGAAATTTCAACAAACATGTAAATTTTTTAGAAAAAGAATCGTAAAAATCACCGCATAGTTGAGGATATATTATGGCGGAATATCCCATTTTCTATGGTTAAGATCAATAATTTGTATAAGATATTTCATATGTTGTAATATAACAAATTTTAATCGTCAACTTCAATAATATATGAACATGATATTTCGAATAATATATCACACAATCATAATATTACCTATATAATATTTTCTTATGTATAAGAAAAATCTAAAATATGCGTTAAAATGTCCGATAATTGGATCGAAAAATTCCAAGTTCATAAAAAAAAATGTTAAATTTACATTCTATCACTACTTGCTTTAGAATCCTTTTAAAACCCGAGAGCACAACATATTCTATACTTGTTACTTTCTTTGTAAAAGGTTAACATTCAACTTGCGCTTCAGAGGCAAGATTAGCTAGGTACTTACATTATCTTATACATTTAATCTGTATATTCGTTTTTATACTTATTTATGTAGCTAACTGAGAAAAAATGACAAAAAAAGCCGATTTTTGAAAAAATTTAACAAAAATAGCAGTTCTGAAAAAAGTGGCCAATTTTGGCCGATTGAATACTCCACTATGAGTTGCAGTTGGGTATCCCATCGGCTAAAGTTGACCAACTTTTCAGAAACTGGTTATTTTTGTTAATTGTCCTTCACCCGCTAACTGATCACCTGATTTCTATTCTATATGAAGTCTATGTTGGGCTTGCTGAGTAGACTTAACTCCAGATTAGTATAATATTGTTTGCTCTGGGCCGAGCCCGGTTTGTTTTTGGGTGGTGCCCAAAAGACCTCGTATTAATTGGAGTTATCTGCTGCTTATATTCTAGCAAACTATCTCTCCCACAACGATGCGGGACAACTCCTAACAGTCTAATCACACTACCATTTTCCTTTCGTGCAACTATAGTTATGTAATGTTTTTGTTTACATTCTTGTTTCTGTGATCATAATAATATTATAGAAATTATTTGAAGTCCTGCAGTAATTTAGACCACTTCTATAGCCTTCTAGGATTAGTGATTTTAGACTTTATGTTAACAGGCACAAATATGCAATTAAAATGTAGCTGCAAACTTTGGGAGTGACTCTGTTTGCTCGAAATCGATCTTCGAAAGCTAGAACGTACCATTTGCAGATGGTTGAACACTATCTGCAAACTTTTAATGCAACTGACAAGATGATGACATGCATTTCATCTCTGGTTTTATAAATGGTCTGATTGATTTAAGTCGGAGATCGTATTCATGAAACTACACTGATAGGACTAAGCTTGAGAATATGCTTGGAGACATGTAGTTAAGTTGAAATTGTATGCTTTCTCTAGCTTTAAAAAGGATATTATAAAAATAGGAAGCAAGAATCTCCAGAAAGGTATATGGTGTAGTTTAGAGAACACATCACATTCTTCAGACTTCAATAGTACTTTTAGACTAATAACACCACACTTTCTACTTTCCTATCATGCTCATAAAGCCAATGAAGTTAACATAAGTACTAATCTAATTGTCTTAGACTGTGGAAATATCTATTTTTTTTAAACACGAAACGTCTTCTGAGTAATGAGCAATGGTTCCGTAAGGGTGATCATTGACTGACAAGTTGTCTTCTCTCGAGATTAAAAGGTAAAAATTGTCTTGTTTTTACTCGGTGCTGTTGCTTGTGTGCTCATAAAGCAGCGTATCCGGTTCTTATCTTTTCTATAATTGGGAATTCTAGTAGACGTGATGCTAAAAGGAATTAATATTATTGCTCCAAGACAAGGCTAAGTTGGAAAATAGTTCTTTGCATCTTTTTTTTTCTAGTTATCCTGTAATTAGTTTCTGGGGCAATGCTGTAATGGTGGTCCTTTTTATTTATTGTTGAATTACTATGCAGTCAGTAAGAAAGCTTTTAACAAGAGTTATAGAACTCAGAAACCACGTAAGAAATCAAAGCACACCACAAAAGTCGAAGTGAATCACAATTGTTCTAAAGCACTCTCTGTATGTCTGTGTATGAGAGATTATGCTATCAAACTTTTGCAAAAAGTTAAGGCATTTCATTAGCTTCATGTAAATAAGATTGCCCCATACAGTACACTAGGAAACCCTTTTAGGGAAAGACATGGCAATGCAACTGAAACTGGAAAACCAAATATAAACCTATATTTTATAAGTGAACTGCAAAAGGACATGGAGAAAAAATGATAGTTGTAAAGAAATAGTTGTTTGGGAGGGGTCAGAAATCGCGGTTGCAGCAGCTAGAAGTTGGTAATTGCTTCATGTAGATCTCATTCGTAGTTCATTTCCATTACACTGCACCACCTGAGTAAAGGTTAATGAGTGTTAGGAAGATGAATATTTGGTATTCAGAGTGTAAACATTTCGAGTATGAATAATGTTGGATGCTAACCGTATTCCTTCGGTGTTTTGCATTTGTAACATTCCTTCCTATTGGCATAGTTGTGTACTCCACATCCATATCTGACCAAAGTACCAAGTTGTTCATATCAGATGTGAAACTCATGTAGGATGATTAAATATTTTAAGGTCATAAACAGCTGCAAACTTGCAATTATGATTATTGTTGCTTTAGTATACTCATTTTAACTCTGCATTACATAATTCAATGCATTTTAAATTGATAGAGAAATAACTGTATGTTCTGCATTATAGATCAATGCAGATTGATAATAGGAAAACCATGAACTCACCTATTGCAAATCCAGTCACCACTTTTCCAACCAGGAGGAACTGTATTTTCGCTTGCATACCCTCCTGATGTCATCATGCCAGCACCATACCCGTAAAGATCTTGTTTTAATGCACCACATCTGAAGCAATTTGTTCTGCTAGCATAATTATGTGTTCCACAGTTCATGACATTGCAGTACCAATCCCCAGCCAAGACTTCTTCTCTGTTGATCCCATAGGATGCCATATCAGCCTCGCTGCCAAACTTGGGGAATCTGCAACGCTGGCATGAATCTCGTTTCTTAAAATTCAAATGCTGGCACAAACCACACATCCAATCTCCGCTGCTCATTTTTCTCTCTTTAATGAAGTACTGAAAAGAAGAAATTATACAATATTACAAATTTACACATATATTTTATGTAAACAGAGACATAAGCATGAACTATTTAATGAGAAGTGCATTTCACAATTCATATGCCTTATGAGTTAAGACAGATATTGTATTTTGCTATTAAAAATATAGTATTTATATCTTGTCAATTGATTCATGAAAAACTTGGTTTAATGGCTGACAGATGCTTGGACATAAAACTTCATTGTGCATCGTTTATTTGAAGGAGATTCAACAAAGTTTGAAACAATTCTTACAGTTTCTTATTATGGAGCGTCTGTACAAAGACAGCAAGCTTTAATGAAAAAGACTCACCTCAAGAACTTGAATAATGGCTCGGAAGCAGTTGACAGTATGACTGAAACTAGCTGAAGAGATATGTTAATGGAATTGATGATTTCGATGGAAGCTTGGAATGGTTTATATACTTGCTAAGGCCTCAAGGGTGGGGCTACAAGTGGAACCATTCATGTCATGTGAATTGTGGATTGACTACTTGGTATGAGATTCTAATGTTAAATTTTCTAAAAGTTTTAGATAAACCTTCATTTCTGTGCATCCTTCTCTTAGAGAGGTAGGGAGAAATTAAAGCTACAAGATGATTAAGTTGCATGCACCCAAGCACATATCTAAGTTTGTTCCAATAGTGCCCCTCTTTACATGATTCCCCAGGCATTATTTGAAAGTAGTTGAAGTATTATTCTCCTTTTTACTACATCCATTTGTGGAGGTGTTATGAGGGGCAAGTGTTATTTGAATGTGTGGAAATAGGGATATGTTACCCCCATTCTTGCTTACATGGATAGCCCCACTTATGTCCGGGTGACATGGAAGCTTACATGGATTCAGTGTAACCTGCATACAGACTTTTCGATTACTTGTTTTTTATTGTTTTGTGTTGACATAGTTCAAGTTGGAAGGCTAGTTTACAAAGAAAGGTTCTTGTTAGGAATCAGTTCTTCATTATGCACATCCATTGTCAAGTTCTATTCCTCTTATCGACTCTTTTTCTGGTATAATTAAAAAAACCATCTCAAGATTCATAATTAGTAGCTGTCTTTAGTTTTATTTTACTTTATGTTGGATGTGTAAACATCTGCTGTAAAATTCTTTGCTAAATCAAAGGAAGACTAACATTTGTATGGTTGATATGCTAGTTAACTTATTCCTTCAGAGTTTAAGTGGTTCCCCTTCAGAGTTGTCTTTTATTCGCATCCAGTTTTAAGTTATACTGGCTATTAAGCGTTAACCTGACAATTATAATCAAATTAGGCATGTTTACTTCCACTGTAACTTGCATAGGTGTACTTAAAATCACGACTGCTACACTATAATTATAGTATCTGATCACCACTCTGCAATATGGTGCATGCAATTCTACATTGATTAATTATAACTTGTGCAGCCTAAGCTTTATGCAGATGCTGATGGCTATGAGATTAACCCAAAGAGAAATTTTGTTTAGGATGATTGTCAACAAATGCATTCTGCAACTATAGAGGTACATATCATTCTTTTTTCTTCTGACTTTCAGAGGCTTTGTAATTTGTGTAGTAATTTAGTGTCATGATATTTTAATTAACGGGTTTTCTAATGTGTGCCCAAGGGCACACAATAAGCACTAACTCCCATGAGTTTGGTGCATTTTGATTGGTCCTCTAATCATAAATATTGATGGACCCCCCTGCATTTACAACAACTCCACCAATAAAAATACACCAAACTCATAAAATTTAGTGCTTATTGTGTGCCCTTGGACACATTAGAATGCTGATGTGCAATTATATCAGAACCCCAGGAAAGGAGTGTCGAAAACGTTTTGTGTGGACATTATACACATGGAATATCTTTGCTCCAAAGATATTAGCAAGCCAGTGGTCCATGTGTAGTATACTGTATGCTTAAACTTCAGAACAAAAATCCTATAGCCAATAGGACATGGCTTCAATCCTTTCCTCAGGTTATTGTCGGACCACAAACCAGCAATGAAGTCTGAATATTGCTCAAAGCTAGGTCTATGGTTTGCGGATAGGGTTCCCATTCGACTAGTAAGGAACTTGAGTTTAAGTTTTTATCTAAACAAGTCAATTTAATTAAATGAGCAGATTATCATGCTTGAGCCTGACCTTTGTTTACAAAGCTAAGCGAGATAGAACATTAGTGATTAGTATAGGTGAAGAAGTGCTATTTATATCCGTCCAAGTTTGAGTCGAGTTCAAAATCATAAAGTGATATCAATTCTATTTGAAATTGTTTTCTTGACAATTATCAGATTAACCTGAATAAATGAATCTTGAACTTTATAACATTGATCGCAAACAGCTTGATTGCAGAGGTCCCCTATGTACGAAACATAGTAATATTTCACCGAGAAAAACCAATAATTCTGAAGTCCTCATTAGGCAACAACTCACAACTCTCCTCAGAATATACTGAAAGCTGGAAGGGTTTAAAACGTCCATCGACCATTTGCTGGCTGGGCCGCTGAGGTCTGGCGCCACATTCTCTGACGTGTCAAGCATAGTGTGATCCACATAAGCATTTCTGTTGATCTAGGATTTGTAAATGAGGAATCCTAATCATCAATACTGATATTTTTGTAGATATATTCCCATTAGAAGAAAACCTTAGACAAAGCATTTCTCCAGGACTCTTTATTCTGGACATGTGACTATTCTTAATGGAGGATAATTCTAATCAATAATACTGAAGAGAATCCACATCCTGTCTGTGATGCGAAAAATAGACTCTTCTTTTGATCATGAATATTCTCTTTTCTGCAATGCCTATTATTAGTGTTTTTCTCTGTTAACATTACAACTTCCATTATCAAATTAACATTGCTGGACACATGATGTGTGAGCTTTTCATTACAATTTTTTGATGTAAATAGTTCTTTAAACTTTATTGTCAAGGAACCAGTTACTCTAAAATCTCGAGGTGACATGTCAAGGAATGTCAAGGAACCAGTTACTCTAAAATCTCAAGGTATTTATGCACTTCAAATCAGGAATCATTTACTATGCTCATTGTTCTTTTTCTGATATTTCATATACCAGTTAAGTTTGAGAGGATGAGAAGTGAAAATCAAAATCTTCACTCCTTTTAGCAGTAGAGGAATCTTTAACGCAGCTCTGCGCTCGTTCTTTTGTTTCAGTGATTGTTCTTCTTCTGCCTAATTTCATTTGACATCTCAGTACCTGGCATCTTTAAGGAACCGCAAAAGAATATATTTTACAATAGCACAAATTAGAGCATCTGAGAGGAGTTGGAGACATATTAGAGCAATGTGTGCCTGAAAATAATTGTAGCAATTAGGCCAGTCTGAAAATAAAAAATTTCTGAGATACATAGGAAGAGTAGAAAGAATCAGAACTAGATCACATAACATGGTTACAGAAAAAAATCCAGGATGCACCTCAGCTGAACTGGATAGCTTTGTTCATGAATTCTTCGTGTTTGAGTGAATTCTCATCCTGCTACAAAATTATACCTAAGCTATTAGAAACGGAGATTATTGCTCGATATAGGGAACCGTTTCCACCATTGTTAGACAAGGTTCTTTTTTCATGCATGGACTCACGGTGAAAACACTGCAACTACATTTTGCTGTATAACTTTTTTTTTATCGAGCCGCTATCCTTCGGATGCGCACTGAGTAAACCCCACGGTCTCACGCAATAGCATGCAAATCACGTGAACCAAGATAAACCGCACTTAAACTCTGGTTCTGGAGGCATAATCATAAATTCTCCTCCCGTAAGATTCAAACCTGTGATCAAGAGAATAATTATCCTCTCCTTAAACAACTGAGCCGACCTTTGCGGGCTTGCTGTATAACTTGCTACTTTGTAGAGCAACAAGTTACTAAAATAATTGAACTGCTATTAAAATTTAGAGTTGTTATCTAAAACTGAGAAAGTGACTATGTTCCATGTGATTAAATTACAATTCTTTTTATTGGATTTATATATTTATTGATTACTACTTCACTCGTGTTTTTGTTGCAGTTTTTATTTGATTAGTGGGATCCAACAAATTTGATTCTGATTATACAAACATTATTTGTTATTATGCTTGGTCTAGTACACAAACATTCAAACCTGGTCTTATTCATGTTTATACTAGTAGTACAAGGTAGTTATTTTTTTACATTGTCTTGCTAATTGCTACCATAACATTCTCGGTGAACTGTGTACATTCTCAGCTTCACTCTTCCATGTCAGAAACTGAGCTCTTCTCGAAGGAGTTTCGCCTTGCTGTCGCTAGAATGGTCTTGTCTGCAACTATGAAATATGCTGCACCAGCCACTGCAATGAAATAGACAACCCTACATTATTGCCAAAAGATGTAGAACAGGTCACTAACAGTAAAGATTGTCTTTATTTGCCTATCAACCTGTGGAGATGATGAGAGCCTGTGCAGTGTGGTTCAGGTAAGTTCTTGCCCAAGGCAGCATTCTAGCACTAGCTACCTGCATGTGTTTGAATGGAACTTGGTATTAGACTTTTGGTCTCTGACGTTGAAAACTGTTAAGTTACCAGTTCTCCTAAAACCGTAAGGTGTTAGGAAGCAGGCTTATCAGGATCATATCTCATATCATTAACATTCTTCAAAACATGTTTATCAGGATCATATCTCATATCATTTAACAAAAATCGATATAACTGCATGTTTAAATGAAACATGGTATTAGACTTTTGGTCTCCGGAGTTGAAAACTGTTAAGTTACCAGTTCTCCTAAAACCGTAAGTTTTAGGAAACAGACTTATCAGGATCATATCTCATATCATTAACATCCCCCGAAACAGGCTTATCATGATCATATCACATTTCATTAACAAAAGTCGATATGAAATTATAGTGTTTGCTTTAGGAACTAGCTAGAGCTCATTAGTGTAACCAATACAGATGACATACGGTGGGAATGGCGGTTGCAATGGTAGCAACAGCAGCAGCTTTTGCTCCAGCAACAACACCTTCTGGACATGCAAAGAAAGCAAACTTTTGTGATGCCATAACAAAACATAATGAACATTTGAAGCAAGGAAAGCAAATGTGAGCAATGCAAACATTACCATGAGAACAACGTTTCGCCATATCGTTAGTCATTGCAGTTGTTGTTGATTGATGATGGTTTGGATTGAGGAGTAATGAAGTTTTGGTTGGTTATTTATAGGCCAAAATAGTCAGTTTTTAGGTGAAACAGTCCCCAGATCTGGCCAAAATGTAGTTTGATGGTTTGAGAAATACTAACGTCTGAGGCACTTGTTTATTATATTTTCCAAGTGCTTGTTTTTACTTGTTGCTCTGTTTGATGAATATTTGTCTTCTTTCTACGTGCTGCAAGCCTGCAACACATTCATGTTGTTCATGCTTTTTATCGGGAATCTCACTTTATTTATCCACCAAAGTTTGTATTAAAGAAAATTGAATACTCCCTCCGTTCTCATTTCAATTATTTATATTTTTTAGAGAGTATTCGACACGTATTTTAAGGTGCATATAAAGTATAGTTCTGTAATTTTTTTTACAATTTTATTTTTCTAAATAAAAATTAAAACATTCAACTTTTATTCAGAAAGAGAAAATTATAAAAATAAGTTATATAACTATATTTTTTATGCACCTTAAAATACGTGCGGGACACTTTCTCAGAAATATAAATAATTGGATTTGGAAGGGACTGATGCAGTATTACACAAATATTATCCTGAATTAGTTATTTTTCCCCTTTGTTTTCCTAATTCAAAATAATTGTTCTTTTCACTACTAAAACACACTAACAACCCCATCTTGACTAAATTCGAAACTCTGTCTTTGACAAAATTCGAAACCCAACATTCCGTAAAATGAGCAACTTAGTGAGCGAGCCAAGGGCAAATACACTGGGTCGGGTAAAATAGTTATTAACTTATATTCCTTTCATCTTTTTCAATTATTATCATTTTTTTCAATTATTATCATTTTTAAAAAGTGTCTGACACATTATTTGAGATAAATAAAAAGCATAATTTTTATTACTTTCTAAATTTACTTTTTTTAAAATGAAAGTTTAAATTCTTTATTTTTATTTGAAAAAGAAAAAATATCAGAAAAAGTTATTCCCTCTGTCCCAACCATTTCTTTACACTTTCCTTTTTGAGATGTCTAATCCAATTTTTTACATTTCAAAACTTATAAAAAATAATAAATGGGTCCCACCACATTCCCGCTACTTTATATATTAAAAATTAATGGGTCTCGCTACTTCACTCACTTTTCTTTCTTTATTTGCACTATTTTATACATATTTCTTAACATGCGTGTCCAAATTAAATGTAAACAATTAATCGGGATGAAAAAAACATTAAATTATATTTTATATTTATTTTAAAATAAGTGCCGGACACTTTCTACCAACAATAACAATCGTAAAATACGGAGGGAGTAATTCATTGTTTTTGGATGAGGGGATGTTATCATTTTTCCATTATTCATAATCCATTGCATGTATCAGGGTCTCAACCTTATATATCCTTGCAACACGTGTCCCAGAGGATTCATAACAACTATTCATGACTGATCTCAGACGCAGCTCATGGTTTTGTTTAACCTTGGGTGGGGTAGGCAAAGCACTCAATTCTAGCCAGGGGTAATTGGGTGGGTAGCAGGGGTTGGTCCAACATATACTGATATTAAGATTGCTGTGTAACTTTGTCCCGTATATTCATCCGTCTCGTTCAATTCTTTATTATTGATAAAAAGTAAGAAATGCGTATAAAATGATGAAACAAGATAATTATTATTGTACAGTAAAACCTCGATAAATTAATAACCTCGTTAAATTAATATTTTTTTGTAACCCCGAGCCGGACCCTTTATGCTAAATTAATAATTCGCTAAATTTACAAGCTAATATTTTTTATTAATAAATATAAGTCCCGTATAATATATAAATTAATAATTGCATATTACATCAAAATTATAGATTTCTATGATGCATTTTTATAGTGAAAAAATGCCCAAAATACAATACTTTACAGTTCCAACTATCCAAAATGACTACTGGGTCCTCCCAAAAACTGACTGCGCATTCAGGACATGCGTATTCAAGTTTTTAAAAAATAACAAAGAATACGTATTACATATATACATACATGCGTATTTAAAAAAAAATTAAAGAGATACGCATTTCAAGAATGCGTATTTACTGAAAGACAAAAGTGAATACGCATTCCTGTAATGCGTATCCTTTGTTATTTTTTTAAAAAAGTGAATACGCATGTTTAGAATGCGTGTTCAACGGGTATTTTGGGCGGACACTCCCGCCTATTAGTATTTTGGGCATTTGCCCCCCAAATAGTGGGTATTTTGGTTTTTCACCATTTTATAATAAGTCTCAATTGTAACCTGTTTCTTTTTAAAATTGATGTCGCCTTCTACTCCGTCTTGAATCTTTCTTAATGCATTACGGAGCTCTGAACAAACTATGTTCATATTGCAGGAGAAAATTACGTAATGTAATTGTTGCTTTAAGGACAATTACGTAATGTAATTGTTGCTTTAAGGACATCTTTTCGTGAGACTGACTCCAACTGTATACTATCATCTTCATCAACTTCATGTTCTCTTTTATTTCCCAAGATACTGCTAATAATTCGTTCATCATCCAACAATTTACTTAAATTCATAAATATTTCTTAATGTTATTTTAAGTATTTAATAAATGAAAATAAATTATTATTATTATGATAATTGTATATGTTATAAAATTTTAAATAATATATCTCGATAAATTAATAAATTATTAATATATCGATAAATTAATAAATTATTAATTTATCGATATATTAATATTTTGATTAATTAATAATTTTCATGATCCCAAAGGTAATAATTTATCGAGGTTTTACCGTATAAAGTAGGTGTATTGGATGAAAGGAGTGAACATAATTAATTTTTATTTTATAAAATTTTACTATTTTTAGTAACTTTTGAAATGTAAAGAATTGATAGATATCCAGAAAAATGAAGTGTACATTAAAAAAGTAAATGGCACTGAGGAAATAAGTTTTATTATCGGTACATCACCAATATATGTAGATTTTGATAGTTTAGTAATCTATTGTTAACTATATAAAAAGTTTGTACCTCCGTCCCATTCGGAGATATACATACACTATTTACACGTATTTCAAGATATAAAACTTTAATTCAAAAAAAAATTAAAAATATTATGGAACTATACTTTAAACGAGTATTAAAAAGCTTGGTAAAAAGTAATGTATAGAATATAATGGGAAGGAGGGAGTATGTATTTCCCGAATTCACCCATGCTATATTGCTATGTACAAAGGCACGGTGACTAAAGTGGGATATTACCACTCAAAAGTTGTTTGACAATTGACAAGGTCTAATGAAATTGAAAGAACTATTGTACAAGTTAGCACTGTCAAGTAGAAGCAAGAGCAAAATTTGAAAGTTACAAGAAGAGTTCTACAGTAGACATTTTTTCAGATAACGCAAAAAACGAAGATCGTATCACATTCACATGCAACAGCTTGCAGGTGAGTAGGGTGAGTGGTTAGAAACGATTTTACGAAAAAATAATCCTACGTAATTTGGTGATTCCTTGTATTCTAAATTCGGTGCACACAGTACCTAGCAGCAGGTCAGCAACTAGGAAGACACTAATGTATTAAGCATCAATATAAGGGACCTCATCATAAATTATTACAAATGAGTATACACCGCCAAAGGTCTACCTGAGCCACACTTCACATCTTCACCTGAGAAAATCATCATATCTAAGATATTTAAACAATCCCGATAGAGTAAATAGTGAAGGTGGAAAATAAAGACTAGGGAGTCGCAAAAATAAATCGGTTCCATAACTTTGGCAAACTGTATACATAACTCGACATTTCATCATTTCAACCTTCTCCTGTTCTTAATACTAGATATCATTCTTTACGTCCATGCAGGATTACAACTGTGGCCCCTCTAGACTTAATTTCGAAGATAACCATGCAACGACATCATTTAACTCTTCTGGCAGTGTATAGTGTCCAAGTCTGCAATTCAAAAACATGAAGAAGCTTCATTTTTAATGCATCAAAAAAAGGAGAAAATCTTGGCCGGCTATAATTTACTCCTGGTAATTGACACAGTTATACAAATTACATACGCAGTGTACGGTTTGAACGTGCAATTCTGAAATCCACATGAACTTAGTTTCTGCGAGGACTTCTCACCAAAAGTAAAACGAACGACATCATCACCTGCATCAAGTTCAAAGACGTGATTCGAAAGTTTTACAATGAATCAGATCATATGCGAGAACCGAACTACATTAGATTAATGTATAGATTGCAGATTGCGGTATCAAACATAACCTTAAAGTACACCATCTATATCTTCTAGACAATTGAAAATCGCAACTTCACTCCATCAGGCAATCTGTTAAAAGCAGGCTTACCCCTACCTTTCTAATATTTAATCCAACATCACTACTAAGCATATATGAGAATATTATTAGGGATTTAAGAGTACTGATATGAATCCACCTACTAAAGAGTAAACAGGTGTAGGTTTAGCTCTTTGCATCCAGAAATCCGGTGCGTGGTGGAACAGAAAACAAAAATGCCTGATGATATTCAAAATTATGAAAGGTAAAGGAAGCCTAACTCCCAGCGGAATTGTAATTTATTACTTACCTAACCTTCCCTAGGTAGGTGAATGTTTCGGTAATGTATTAATTTTAGAAGTAATTTTTATCACATGTAAGTTCTAGTGTTCTACTTAAGTAATAATTACGCAAACTTTTCTACAAGTTTTTTCCTACTTCCTAGGGAGTATATGTTCATAAAGGTTCAACAAGAAGACGTGACATTGTTGAACCAAACAAGACCTTAACGTCAGAAATAAACATGAAGAAAAACTGAAATTATTATGATGGGTGATAAGTTAGATCACTGGAAAGAAGGTTACCAATATAACAATTAAATGTAATTATGCACTGTGATATGTTAGTTACCTTCGGACTTCATGCACAGAAACCCAATACCGATAATTAAGAAGTGATAAAAATTTCCATATAGGCCGCGTATCCATTAAAATTCATCAGCAAATCACCACATAAAAAGATTAAAGCAATACAAAATAATTTGAACCTTCATGTTCTTCAAAAAGTGATAATTCACCAAGTCTTTGTTCCATAAACATCTATCAGTGAGAGCAGATTATTATAGTGCACCCCATAGGTCACTATAGATTAATTGACTTCGGACTTCATGCAACAAGAAAGTCATTATAGATTAATTGACTTGCTTAAAGTTAGCCTCACCTAAGTTGCAACAAGAAAGTCTAACACTATTACTGATTACATATGATAATAATTTAATTACATGTTGGACTGGAGCATGAACTCCAGGGACCCAAGGGCGAAATTGTGGTAAAGGTAGTGGTAAAAGGCATATAATTGTTTTTACTTATCTCAATGAGGTCATGTTCAAAGTAGAAAAACTAACCTTTTAATTAAATTAAAACATAAAACGCACACACATATCACTTAACAGTTGAATGCAAGTTACTTGTGAGTTCAGTTCATTTTTCAATTCAACTGCCAAGAATTTTTATACATTGTGCAAATCATTCTCAAATACATGCCGTCCATACTGAGTGTTTAAGAGATGTTGGTGAATACCTCTACCATGACACAGCAAAATAGGCAAGGAGGTAGCGCGCTGTGCAGCCTCATCCCCTTCTACTTTGTTACTTAAGCTCCTACATTAGTATAGACAAGACACCAGGTAATGTGCATCATGGTTAATGCCAAAAATATAAGTTTACTATTTATTATATTCCCTGCAAATTTAATAGTTGATTAATTAAAGAATCCTTACTTCGAACAGGGCAGCCAGCCACTAAGTCCAACAACTACGCTTAGATTAGGAGGGTAAGGCTTCCCATTCCCAAATTTTCCATGTACGAAACAAGTGGCAGAGTAGAGGGCGGATGCTGCACCCATACTAAAGCCTCCAACGCCAAGTTTAACTGCGCAATAAAATAAAAAATTAGCGCGAAGCTGCTGTTGAATAATATAATTCTCTATCATGGATAAAGTAATTTAACTTGGGTCCATCTAAATTAAGATCTCACTCTCTATGATGCTAACACAATATTGGCACTATTACAACAAGTTAGGAATATATAAATTAGAATACACATGCACTGTCAAACATTTTAGACTTCCACTCAACCTCATAATAACAATAATATGGTTAGGAAACCCCATATTTGCACAGAAAGACGGACGTAATAAATTATCAACAGTGACAATATAATACTCCCTCCGTCCCACTGGATTCTTTACATTGGGGGACGGGGGATCGGCACGCATTTTAAGGCTCCTGTAAAGCATGGTTCCCTAAATAATTTTAAATATTTGTTTTCTTTTAAATAAAAAAATAATGTTTAAACTTTTATACAGAAAAAATAATCTAGAACTATACTTTAGAATAACCTTATAATGCGTGTCAAGTATCAGGAAAAAGTATGTAAAGAATTCAGTGGGACGGAGGAAGTAGCATTCTTGGATGTCGTGGTATAACTAAAACTGATTATTACATAATATATATATTGATGCATAAGTACACTAAATGAATACCTTTTTTTTACTAAATCACTAAATGAATACTTGAATCAAGTAACTCGTAAAAGAACTACATACTGTACATTCAGTTAATTTAAGCATAAGACCAATGACAGAAGAAATTTTTTAAGCTAGTTACTTACTGAAGTTGAGCAAAAGCATGTACCATTACATTTCTGGTAAAAATTCATCAGCTCCTGTTTTGAGTTATAATAGAAAACTTACTGCCCGGGGGTTCTGCAGACAACAAACTTGCTACATATGTTGCTGTAGCATCCAATCCTTCTAGATCTTCATTAGCATCTTCTGAGAGGTCACTCACGTCACACCCTAAACGTACAATATGTACAAAAGAGCAGACTTAAAAAAAATAAACAATAAAACATTGCACAGGAAACAGTATACATCCCTGCATAAAATCATTAGAAACTCATACAGTGATTTCGTATAGAATGCGGAGAAAGTTATACGATGAGTTCTTATAGAATGCTGGTAGTATATTAAGGTTATATATCTGCAATGATTTTTTATAGAATGCTGGTGATATATAAAGGTTATATAGCTGCAATGATTGCTTTACTAATTCCTTCATAGCCACATCAACTACTAAAAGCACTAATATCTTTTTAAATGACATATCAAGGACTTACTTTTTGCTAATTAGAATTTATGATCTTTAAAGTTACAGAGCATAACAGTTTAATTAAAAAAAGTGGTGAAAATGTGGTAGCCTTTTGTAACAACACAGAACTTGATTCAAGTCTAGACAAGCATAATAACTTTTTGGCCCAATAGCAACATTAGGCCATCTTGACTACCGAGCGCCAATCCAACATGTCATTGCCTTGGTATTCCTAAAATCAATGCCAAGACTGTATATACTGACAATTTTAAACCCTAATGTCCCCTTGTGGGGTAAAGGTGTTATGCTTTCAGTAACTAAATCTAGTCACTTATTCAAAATTGGGGATTAGAACAAAATGACCTACCAAAAAACAACAAAAGTAATTGACTTTGTTAAAGCAAAATATGGTAAATTTACAACAACGCAAAGGATTCACTTACAAGCGGTTGAAGGAAAACCACCAAATGAGGTAATCGGGTGGGAAGGAGCAGTTGGGCAGATCCACTTAATCTGCAGCACATATTATCAAGCAAGCACAGACTCTTAATCAAATAAACACAAAAAGTTGTTCTTATATAAGAACTATTATATGCAACAAAAAAGTGAGTAAATATACTATCCTTACATTTGGAAGAGGGATTGTTTCCAAGAGCTCAGCCCAGCTAGAAATAAAAGCAGCATTACTGACGGAAGATGAGAACAAACTATATACGGAGACTTAGCTTAATAACATTACCTCGAACCTTCATCGCCAAGGCCATGTAGCCAGACTATAGAAGCCTGATGTCTACCTTTCGGCTTCAACCACATGTGTTTTTCCAAACTCAAAAGCTCTTTTAGCATTCCTGGCACCTGTTATGCATTAATAACGGAACGACCATATATATATACCAGTCGAAGAAAAGGATAGATATACAAACTAAACATATGTATATCACAAACCCCTCTATGGTATCTGTCAGGCATAACCTAACAAGGAAATAATAAAGACACTGTAGTTCCACTAAGTCGTCGAGACTATGTTAGGCTTCTTGTAGGCATGCCCCTTAAACCAGGCAAACAGACAAAGAATTAAGAATACAATTACTATTTTTTTCTTTTTTAATTAAATCATAGATACCTAAGAAAACCTCTAAAAATTGTAATATCATAGTGTAATAAACTTTTTCATTTAATCTCCGCAAATTCAGATAGACAACAAACCGGAGGAACGTAATTAATCAAACTTAACTTGTTCCTTTAATTAAACCATAGACACCTAATTAAATCTCTAAAAAAACTAAAATTAACTTGTTCATTTTACCTCCACAAAATCGAGATCAACAACAAAGCAGCGGAAAGTAACTAATAAAATTAACTTGTTCTTTTAATTAAATCATAGAAACCTAATTAAATCTCTAAAAGACTAAAACTACTAAAATTAACTTGTTCATTTTATCTACGCAAAATCGAGATTAACAACAAACCGGACGAACGTAATTAAGCAAACTTAACTTGTTATTTTGATTAAATCATAGAAACTTAAGTAAATCGCTAAAAATACTAAAATTAATTTGTTCACATAATCTACTCCAAATCGAGATTAGAATTAGAATTAACTTGTCCTTTTAATTAAATCATATAAACCTAACTAGTTCTAAAAGACTATTAACTAGTTCACATAATCTACGCAAAATCGAGAAAAACAACAAACCGCGGAACGCAAACTAACCGGAACCAGTAGAAGATCCACTCATAATTATACTAGTGGAGACACCGCAAGCTGCAATGATCAAGAACACCGCCTGAAAATCAAACCTTCAGCTCACTTAAATCAATCTCTACATATAATCTAACTGTAAGTAATCACGTACGATTATAATCACAACATTAAAATAACTGAGAAATGTTTATCAAATGAACTTAGTGACTAATTATAAAAAGAAAATAGCAATTTAAAAAGAAAATAAAATAAAAATCAATTAGGAAATTGGGGGATTAGGGTTTGAAGAGTACTTACAGACAAGTGATGTCCGAAACGCCGATCGTCCACTTCTCTACCTAGGAAAACGAACCGATAAACTAAAAATCGGAAAAAGTTATATTTATAAAAAATGGTCAAACAATTGGAAAAATTATCAAAAATTGGGTTAATTAGTCAAAAATCGGTCTCAGTCGTAATAAAATAAAAATATATAGAAAATAAAAATTTGTAAAAAAAATTAAAAAAATAATATTCTCTTATACATGATGAATATTTAAATAGTTTAATTATGAACTTTCTTAATTTTTCATGAACTCAATTCACAAGTTGGTTTTTAAAAATATATTTAATTTAATTATATCACATATTTTAAATTTATTTTGTGATATATATATATAATAATTGTATATGTATAATAAAAATAATAAAATAAGTACATAATACTAAATTTTTCCGATTAATTCATAATTACCCGATTAATCACTATAATTCTCCTCTACCGACTAAGTTTGATTCCCTCATTTCATAATAGTGTGTTTTACACATTCACATATATTTTTAATATTTTAATTACATTTAATATCTTAAATTTATGGATTTTTACAAAAAAAACCTTTTATATAATTTAATGTTCAAGATTCGATTTGACAGCTCTTGTGTTTTGTGACTCAATCTGCCTTAATAAAATGTCTACGTACCTTGTTGTATATCAAGGATCAAGTCAAAAAACGTTATTCTGATTTGTGGGGTGAGACCTCTTATATAGGTAAAGCGTGAGATGCCTTTGAATTAGGCTAGAGTTATGAGACTTGGTGGACAAGTCTCAGAATTAGAGTGGACTTTGGAGTCCTAGAAAGTAGGAAACTGATTCCTTATCTATGAGATTTCTTGGAGGTCAATCTCCAAGGAATTGTGTCTCTATTTGAACTCTACTTTATAAGCTGATTTATCCCACATTAATCAATTATGAAATTAATTAATATTCAGGGTTTTGAGTCTTTTATAATGGGCTTAATTGTCAGCCCAATTCGGGTATAATTAATACGATATTAATTACACAATCAGAGTTTATTTTACTTCACATCATTTGCCCCCCAACTTCCGGGAAATCGTAAAAAGATTTCGAGGAAGTTAAGTTCTTTTAATCCCTTACACGGTATCGTTTTTCTGCGTAAAGTGTGGAGTGATCTACACATTTACAACGATTTGCTTTATATGTGGCTCCAGGGTATTTTTTGAAAGTCCCTATTATTTTCCTTACCTTACTCTTATTTTGTAGGAGTTTTCTAGTATTTTTCTTATTTTCTGGAATTTTTACTTATTTTTCTGGAATTTTTCCTTATTTTCTGGATTTTTTCGACCAAAAATCACATTAAATCGACCAGGATTCCTGATCGAAATCGACCAGGTTTCTGGTTGAACTTTCCTTAAATCTGTCATCCTAGTCGATTGCGAAATCGACCAGGATTCTTGATCGAAATCGACCAGGATCCTGGTCGATTTATCTTCACTTTTGACATTGTGGTCTAAAATAAAGTCGATATGGATTCCTGATCGATTCGGCCATGATTCTGATCGACTTATGTTTATTTTAGACACTGAGGTTTGGCTGAATTTCGATCAGGATTCCTGATCGATTCGATCAGGATTCTAATCGACTTATACTCATTTTTGACACTAAGGTCTAACAAAATTTCGATCAGGATTCCTGATCGATTCGATCAGGATTCTGATCGACTTACACTCATTTTTGACACTGAGGTCTAACAGAATTTCGATCAGGATTCCTGATCGATTCGATCAGGATTCTGATCGACTTACACTCATTTTTGACACTGAGGTCTAATGGGATTTCGATTAGGACACCTGATCGATTCGAACAGGATTCTGATCGACTTATTTCATTTTTCACCACCCTAGTCGAGTGAATATTCGATCAAAGTCACTTTTTAATCGATCAGGATTCTGGTCGGTTCTGGACCTTTCAAATTCCCTTCAACCTTCTAGATTGTCCCAGAAACGTCTTTTTAGTGGGCTTTCCTTTATTGGGCCACATTTCAATGGGCTTTTATCGATTCAATTCCCTTGACTCTGCTATATAAGTGTGGTGAGAGGTAGAGCTCCTCATTTTATTTCTCACTCACAAATTTCTCTCAAGTTCCTCTCTAAAGAAGGCGATTTTTGGCGTTATCTGCAACCGTAGCTCCACCACCTTCAACCATTTCATTTCGGCCTTCTTTATTCATTACAGAAATACTCAATTACTTATGGAATCTGATTACCTAATCCGTATCAGATTCACTTGACTTTCTTATGATACTATATACATATTGCGGACTTGTTGAGCAATCATGACTCGCTCTTGTTGTTACTCACTTAATCTTTCAGTAAAATCCGAGAATGATCAAGCTTAGTTTAACTATAAATTATTAATGTTGATCCATTAACTGGTAAAAGATATATAGTGTATTACATTATAGTATTTATCAAAACTAACCATTGAAAGATAAATGTGTAGCCTTTATCCACATCTGTTATCATATTCCCCAGGTTTAAACATATAATAATTTATGAAAAAAATAGAAACTCTCCTAGATCATTTGAAGTGTGTTAACAAAAGTATAGCTGGATAGTGACTTATGTGTTGTTTGTTTGTCCATTTTGTGTCCCTGCTTGTTATTTTGTAAACTAAATTATCTTTTGTGACTTTGACAGGGTCATCAAAGCAATATTATATTTAATGTTGGATACGCAACAAATAAGAGGAAAATAAGGAAAAGCTACCTACATCAGCAGAAAACAGATAAACTTTGACAGGGTCATCAAAGCAATATTATATTTAATGTTGGATACGCAACAAATAAGAGGAAAATAAGGAAAAGCTACTTACATCAGCATAAAACAGATAATACTGGAAAAAAGAGTGACGATGATCGAGACTTGTCTGATGAACCTGTTGAGTAGCATTTATGACACTTTATAATGCTCTATAAAGGCTTGAATTGATATTTTGTACTCAAGTTATTTGTGTTTTTAATGTGTTTTGTAGTATTTTTGCATTTCAGGCATATACTGAGGAATCAGGTGAATTAGCATTGTTTGATGCTAATATGGTGTTAGGATGGTGTCTAAAGAATAAAGCTCCGAAAGCCAACTCGATTGCGGCAGGAATTAAAGAGATTCAGAAGTTTTTGCAGAAGCACGGCGCGCCCGCGCTGGTCTAGCGCGCGGACGCGCCCATTGGTCAGAAAGCTAGCGCGCCCGCGCTGATGAAGCGCGCGGCCGCGCCAGGTCGGGATTTTAAAATCCTGATTCTAATTGATTTACAATTAGGAGGACTTCTATCTTGCTTAGGCTGTTATATAAGCATAAATTTAGGTCGTTTTTAAGAGGATATCAAGACAAAGCGCAAGGAGAGCCGTAAGAAGACCGTTCTTAGCACGATTCAACGAAGGCGAAGAAGATCTTGTTTTTACTTGTGAATCTTTGTTTTAAGTTGTAACTTGGATGCTAGTTTTCTTACTTGTGAACCTTACTCTTATTTTGTACTTGGTTTTATTTATTCGTATTAAAGACAACGTTTGTTATATCATGCTTTCATCGGAACCCACGTTGATGATGAGTCCGATTATGGGCTAATCGTTATCGTGGGGTTCTAGCGGATTTATTTATGGATTTCTTTAGTTAATTTGTTTTATGCCTTAGTATGTGGTGATTGTTGTTGGATTTAAAACGCAGCGGGGCATGGCAAAACACTTTTACACATACAAAATCCAAATAAAAGCAAATAAATCCTGAATAAAAATTCGAGGGATCGAATCTAACCTTTTAAAATAATTCGGAGACAACGATCAGAGATCCTTAGCAGTTGTTCCTCAAGTGTGAAGCACTCCACCGGTATCCACCAAGAAAACGATGTTAAGGAGGAGGAAGGAGGTGGAGAGAATTGGGTTTTCCAAACTTTTTGGGTTTTGTGTGGGTTAGAATAAAAATAGGGTCTATAATAGTGTATTTATAGGTAAAATTTTCATCTGAAATTTTCCCATAAATATTATTATTATTATCCCATTTATTATTCTCATTAATAATTAAAACACCTTTTAATCATTAATCCTTTTTCTAAACACTTTAGAAATAATTCTCTCTCTTGATTTAATTTCCAAAAATTAAATCCTTAATTAATAATATTAAGAACTTTTCTTAATTAATTTATAATCAATTAAATCTCATTTAATCAATTATTAAATTTGCCAATTAATTATTTATTTCATAAATAAATAATTATTAGCCATTATTAATTAATTACTCCACCATAAAATCATTCTCTTTTTATGGTGTGACCCTGTAGGTTCAATATTAAGCCGGTAGTAGAAATAAATAATAATAAAACTATTTTATCATTATTTATATAAATTCTCTAATTTATTAAATATGATTAATTAATTAATCACATTTATTCTACATCGTGAGTGATGCTTCTCAACATATCGCGACTATCCGGATAATATGAATTCACTGCTTAGAATACCAAGAACCTGTCAGTGAATAGTTACCGTATAATAAACTCCTTCTACCCTACAATGTTCCGATTAAATACAAGGCATGGATCTCGTGTCAAGCCTATCTAATTCAATCACTTGCTTACCATTTACTATGCGTAGTTCTATGCAAATTAGAAACTCCTTTCTAATTTCATTCACTCTGGCCAGAGATTTTTGAACTAGCATAAGTGGATCAGCCTTGAACATTCGCTTCCTTCACTGGAAGGGGTAGATCCTTTATTGATCATACACTATCTTCGTGTACAAATTCCTATACCGAGAAGAGCCCTAATAATTGTCCCTGGAGACTAAGAACTAAACCAAAGCATAGTTCAGTGTACACAAGATGACTATGATGACCTCAAGTCTAAGGATACTTGTACAACTATCACTATGTGAACAACTGCTGACACGTGAGTGAACTCCATCAGTTGTTCAGCTGTGCGAGTCATGTTCAGTGAACTTATTCTATAATAAGCACCTACATACTAGCTATAATGTCACCACACAAATGTCTATGAGAACAGACATCCTTCATAATGAAGCAAGCATAGTATGTACCGATCTTTGCGGATTATTAATTACCAGTTAGTTTCCTATGACCAGGAACTATTTAAGTTTAGAGTTATCATCTTTTTAGGTCTCACTATTATGATCTCATCATAATCCATAAAAAGCTTTACTCTAAACTATGATATATCTTATTTAAACACTTAAATAGATAAAGCCCGTAATAAAAACAAAACAAGTCATTTATTAATATCAATAAAATCAAAACAGATTACATAAAAGTTATTCCTAAATCCTTATACATGATTGGACTTAGGACATATTCCTTTCAATCTCCCACTTGTACTAAAGCCAATCACTCTGGAATCTAATACCCATCTAGTCTTTATGACGATCAAAGTGACTTTCAGAAAGTAGCTTTGTGAGTGGGTCTGCTATGTTGTTATGTGTGTCAACTCTATTTCAATACAATACAAGAAATGTTATCGCGCTCCCACTAACCCTTTTGTAGACGCATGGTTCATCTTCGTTTTTGATAAAATCAAACTCTTTGATTGTCTCATCAAAACGAATGTTCCATCTTTCGAGAAGCTTGCTTTAAACCACATATGGTTCGCAGTAGCTTACACACTAGGTTTTCATTTCTCTTGGAAAGAAAACCATCTGGCTAATTGCCAGATCTCATAGTTGTAGTAAGTAGCAATCGCAAGCAAAATCCGAACTGATTTTAACAGGGCTACAGGTAAAAGGCTTCATCAAAGTCAATCCATTGCCTTTGTTTGAATTCTTTTGCCAAAAGCCTGGCCTTAAAGGTCTCCACCTGGCCATCTGCTATAATCTATCTTTTGTATACCGTATACATAGATTCCATTCTGGATTTCATGGCACTATGCCATTTCTCTGAGTCAACACTACTCATAGCCTCATTATAGGTCACAGGGTCGTCATCATTAATGATCGACAACTCATTGTCATTCTCAATGACAAGGCCATATTACCTCTCAGGTTGGCGAGACACTCTCCCTGATCTATGAATGGGCTGTTCCACAAAAGGTTGTTCAGTCAGAACAGGTGTTTCCATTTGATCCGTAGTAGTTTGTGCTTCTTGAACTTCATCAATATTCCAGCTTATCTGGGTCAACTTACTTGACATAAGCTGGACATCCCCAAATCTTAACGTGTTTAAGACTCGGTTTCCTTTCTTTCCATATCTCATACAGAGTTTGAGGAACAGATTTGGAAGGCACCTTATTCAGTAAATATGCTGAGGTTTCCAATGCATAACCCCATAGGAATACTGGAAGATTTGCATAGCTCATCATGGACCGAACTATGTCTAACAAAGTTCGATTTCTCCTTTCAGATACCAATTTGGAGGAGTCCACTGGGAGACTATACCATTTACTTTGAGATAATCTAGAAACACTCCATTAAAGTATTCACCACCTCGATCTAATCGAAGAATTATAATACTATGTTTGGTTTGTTTCTCCACTTCATACTTATACTCTTTGAACCTTTCAAAGGCCTCAGACTTGTGTTTCATCAAACACATATCTGAATCCAGATCTATCATCTATGAAAGTAATGAAGTATGAAAATCCACCCATGGCTTGCATAGACATTGGTCCACATACATCTGTGTGTACCATTCCTAGCAAATTTGTAGTCCTCTCTCCATGTCTACTAAATGGAGACTGCAATGCCACTATAAAGTGAGATTTTCATCATCCCTTTTCTTTTATTAGTTTGTTCAATCTGAAGTAAATTATGTCACATAAATACAGACCATTATTTAAAGCACCACGTCCATAAAGAATATTATTTCTAAGAATAGAACATTCATTATTCTCAATAATAAATGAAAATCCAGCCAAGTCTAACATGGAATAATATTCCTCACAATCGAGGGAACAAAATAACAATTATTTAAAATAATAGTCTTGCCCGTAGCCATATGTAAATGAAATGATTCTACATCTTCAGCAGCAACTCTTGCTCCATTTCCCATCAGTAGAATCACCTCATCTTCCTCAAGAGTCCTACTTCTCCTTGGTCCCTGCAACAAATTGCAGATTTGAGAACCACAGGCGGTATCAAATACCCAAGTAGAAATTTGATTTAATGACATATTCACTTCTATCATGAACATACCTGAATCAGAAGCGGCAGTCTCACTACCCTTCTTCTTCTTCAATTCTGCAAGGTAAACCTTGCAGTTCCTCTTCCAGTGCCCCACCTTGTTACAGTGAAAGCAAACAACTTTGCTCTTGGGGTCTTCAGCTTTTGGTGGAACCGGCTTTTCTTCACCTACTTTCTTCTTCTTGGAAGAGTTCCTCTTCCATTTCTTAGGATTGGAACCTTCACCAATTAGAAGAACAGAACTCTTCTTAGGGGGGAAATTCGATTCCGCAGTCTTCAACATGTTGTGGAGTTCAGGCAGGCTGACATCCAACTTATTCATGTGAAAGTTCACAACAAACTGCGAGAACGAACTCGGAAGCGATTGCAAGACCAGGTCTTGGCTCAGCTCCCCATCCATGACAAAACCAAGTTGTCCAAGACGTTCAATCAAATTGATCATCTTAAGTACATGGTCATTCACAGATGATCCCTCAGACATCCTACAACCGAACAGCTCCTTCGATATCTCATATCGAGCTGTCCTCCCCGCCACATCATACAACTCTTGTAGATGCATGAGGATAGTGTGAGCAACCATATGCTCATGTTGCTTCTGTAGCTCAATGTTCATGGAAGCTAGCATGATGCATTGAGCAACATTTGCATCATCTATCCACTAACGATACACAACGTGTTCATCATTATGTGCATCACTAGCAGGTTCAGTAGGCTTAGGTGAGTCAATCACGTATTCCAGCTTCTCAATCCTGAGAACAATTCTCAAGTTTCGAAGCCAGTCAGCATAATTAGGACCAGTCAATTTATGAGCATCTAGTATGCTCCTGAGTGATAGTGCAGAAGACATAACGTACAAAGTAAATCTGTAAATGATAAACACATAACAACACTTAGCAAATATTTGATTTCATTTCAAAACACTATATGAATCGGGTCTTTATTCATAAGTGGCTCCCACTAGTTTTCCTAATTTATTCAACCCTCTACGAGAAAAATTAAGCATTCATAATGCTAGTGGGAATAGGGATCCTACATTCCATTACACAACCCCGGCTGTGGCACGAAACGCCATGTAATGTTCAATAGGCAGACAACTCTTGTCAATTACATCTTATGTTATTCCCTAATCAAACTTTAGCCTCTTGAATAATTGAGTCACGGCTGTAGCACGACAAACTCAATATTCTAAGTCAAGTCTAACCCAACATTCCGTACAATTGAATCAGTCCCCAAAGGCCCACGGCTGTGGCACGTAACGACCTTTAGATTCTTATTCAATGTACACATCTCTATGTAATAGACAAGTATTTCTTATTTCGAAATCAAAGCCCTCGGCTGTGGCACGAAACGACAATGATTCAAAAATAAGAACTACTTTCTATCATGTTGGAAGGCTATGACCGACACAAGCCCGTTGTGTCATTGGCCAATTACTACTTGATATTATTTAATTTTAGAGGGATTATATTACGTTACAATCATAATCATATTATAAAGAGATTCTTCCTTTTAAATTAAATATTTCAAATCAATAATCAATAATCAGACGATTCCCAGATCGGGTGGAGCATTGTCAAGAGGCGTCACTTAATAACCCTTTCTTACAGATAGAAATCTGTTGTTGACAGAATCATCCTTTCTCTCATATCGAAAATTCATATTCAATTACGTGTTTCACAAACACAAGAATCTCATGATTGTATTCATAATATTATTTTTAAGATTATGAAACAATTTCACTATACTAGGTTGTCTAACAAACGCCTTATGTTCATTTAAGTTCACCTAAATCTATCATCGCATGATAAACTAAGCATATATCACATATATCAACATGAATAAATATCAAGGTAGGCATGTTATATCATCTAGCACATTAGTCTAAGCATTATACATCTCTATGTATCACATGAAGCATTTAAAAGCAATAAAAAACAGTCAAAAACAGCTTTAAAACACTTCATGGAAATATAAACAGTTCAAAACTTTTATATAAACTAAAATTGATCACTCCATTAGATCCGTCTCGGAAAAATGAATCCAACGGTATATTGCACGTCCAAAACGGAGTTACGAAACTCCCAGAAAATCAATTTTAATATCAACAGACGGGCTGTAACGCATTACAGGAACGCGTTACAAGCCCTGTAACACATTCTGGTGATGCGTTACACCCCTTTTAAGCCATTAAAGGGTGTAACGCATTCCGTTAATGCGCCACAAGTGTGTAACGCATTCCCGGAATGCGTTACACCCCTATTTTTTTTTTATTTATTCTGCAGCAGCCGCCGTACTGTTCCTTGTCTCTTTCTCCGTGCAGCAGCAGTCGGACAATAGCAGACCACAACAGATGTATATCACAAGATTCACAACAGCAGATAATGTATATATACAACATATTATATATATATATATCTATAATTATTTAATTACGAATTTTAATTGAAATAACTTCAAAAATTCATAATAAAAAATCTATACATCATAAAATTATGAAAAAAATATCCAGACGATCTACAACAATTGTAGAACCCAGATCAACATTCAAAATTATTCTGAGAAATGATTTCTCATCAGACAAAATTAATCCATGATATAACTTGTAAAAATCATAACTAATTCATACAAGCACATAAAATTCTGAAATTTTTACCACAGATCTATATGCATACAACATATGCTCTGATGCCATTGTTGGATTTAAAATGCAGCGAGGCATGGCAAAACACTTTTACACATACAAAATCCAAATAAAAATATATAAATCGTGAATAAAAATTCGAGGGATCGAATCTAACCTTTTAAAATAATTCGAAGACAACGATCAGAGATCCTTAGCAGTTGCTCCTCAAGTGTGAAGCACTCCACCGGTATCCACCAAGAAAACGATGTTAAGGAGGAGGAAGGAGGTGGAGAGAATTGGGTTTTCCAAACTTTTTGGGTTTTGTGTGGGTTAGAATAAAAATAGGGTCTATAATAGTGTATTTATAGGTAAAATTTTCAGCTGAAATTTTTCCATAAATATTATTATTATTATCCCATTTATTATTCTCATTAATAATTAAAACACCTTTTAATCATTAATCCTTTTTCTAAACACTTTAGAAATAATTCTCTCTCTTGATTTAATTTCCAAAAATTAAATCCTTAATTAATAATATTAAGAACTTTTCTTAATTAATTTATAATCAATTAAATCTCATTTAATCAATTATTAAATTTGCCAATTAATTATTTATTTCACAAATAAATAATTATTAGCCATTATTAATTAATTACTCCACCATAAAATCATTCTCTTTTAATGGTGTGACCCTGTAGGTTCAATATTAAGCCGATAGTAGAAATAAATAATAATAAAACTATTTTATCATTATTTATATAAATTCTCTAATTTATTAAATATGATTAATTAATTAATCACATTTATTCTACATCGTGAGTGATGCTTCTCAACATATCGCGACTATCCGGATAATATGAATTCACTGCTTAGAATACCAAGAACCTGTCAGTGAATAGTTATCGTACAATAAACTCCTTCTACCCTATAATGTTCCGATTAAATACAAGGCATGGATCTCGTGTCAAGCCTATCTAATTCAATCACTTGCTTAGCATTTACTATGCGTAGTTCTATGTAAATTAGAAACTCCTTTCTAATTTCATTCACTCTGGCCAGAGATTCCTGAACTAGCATAAGTGGATCAGCCTGGAACATTCGCTTCCTTCACTGGAAGGGGTAGATCCTTTATTGATCATACACTATCTTCGTGTACAAATTCCTATACCGAGAAGAGCCCTAATAATTGTCCCTGGAGACTAAGAACTAAACCAAAGCATAGTTCAGTGTACACAAGATGACTATGATGACCTCAAGTCTAAGGATACTTGTACAACTATCACTATGTGAACAACTGCTGACACGTGAGTGAACTCCATTAGTTGTTCAGCTGTGCGAGTCATGTTCAGTGAACTTATTCTATAATAAGCACCTACATACTAGCTATAGTGTCACCACACAAATGTCTATGAGAACAGACATCCTTCATAATGAAGCAAGCATAGTATGTACCGATCTTTGCGGATTATTAATTACCAGTTAGTTTCCTATGACCAGGAACTATTTAAGTTTAGAGTTATCATCTTTTTAGGTCTCACTATTATGATCTCATCATAATCCATAAAAAGCTTTACTCTAAACTATGGTATATCTTATTTAAACACTTAAATAGATAAAGCCCGTAATAAAAATAAAACAAGTCTTTTATTAATATCAATGAAATCAAAACAGATTACATAAAAGTTATTCCTAAATCCTTATACATGATTGGACTTAGGACATATTCCTTTCAATTGTATGATAACCTAGTATTGGTTGTACTTATTCGTCTTATGAACGTCACGAACTTATAAGATAGCGTGGTAATTCTTAATGAAGCGAAAGTGAATTTAAGGATTTAGAACTTGTCATGCTAGCATAGGTTCATGTATTGTTATGCATGATTCATAGGTAATTTTTACCATCTTACTTGCCCTGTGTAATCAAGATAGATAACTTGTGCTTAAACTGTTATGTTGTCAAATTCTATAGACATATAGGGTCTCAATATAATTGGTGTCTATTCAGCTTCTATCTTATTTGTGGATGTCTGGTAGTATGGTATTCGTGCAACGAAAGTTGGCGTTTATCAGTTTCGTGTTATCTGATTAGTATCATCACCATTGCATGCTAAGGTTAAGAATGAAAAGGTTCTTGAATGAAGTATTTAATGAAGTTAGAATCCCATGTCTATCATATTTATTAACTCAGTCAATATTATTCTCGTAGTTAAATTAGTTAGCGTTATTCTTAGTTATAACAACCTCAATTTGTTATTCGTCTTAGCATTGAATAATAACCATATCATTGTTGCATAAGTGCATAAATTAATTGGTCAACCAAGCCAGTCTCTGTGGGAACGAACTAGAAAAGATTCTATACTACTTGCGAACTCATATACTTGCGTGTATTATTAGCGCGTGTTTAGCGACTAACAAGTTTTTGGCGTCGTTGTCGGGGACTACAGTGTTAATTTCTTTTAGTTTATGTGTTTGTCATCAGTGGTCGTTAAATTTTATTGACTCGGACATTGTTACTTATCTGTTCCCTTGTCTTATTTCAGGTGATCTAGCGAGCGTGTATGCTTACGCGTTCTCGGTCTCGTAAGAGAAATATGAATAAAGCCGAGGAAGAAGTTGTCGTGGTTCGAAGGGAAGTTTTTTAGGAAGAAAAGAAGGTAGAGGAAGAAGAGAAAATTGAAGAACCAGTTTTAGTAGTGATGGGAGATCAAGCTGAAAATCCGAAGGCTTTGATGGACTATTCTCAGCCTAAGATCAATGATATTCAGTCAAGCATCTTCAGACCAGCCATCTCGGCTAACACTTTTGAGATCAAAGCAAGCACGATTCAGATGATACAAAACTCAGTTCAGTTTGGGGGTTCTTCTACTGAAGACCCCAACATGCATATCAGGGATTTCATCGAGATCTGCGACACTTTCAAGTTCAATGGCGTGACTGAAGATGCTATTAAGCTGCAACTCTTCCCATTCTATCTGAGGGATAAAGCTAAGAGCTGGTTACATTCTCTACCACCAGGGTCTATCACTAAATGGGAAGAACTTGCTCAAAAGTTTCTCACTAAATTCTTCCCCATGGCGAAGACTGCTGCAATCAGGAATGCTCTTACTCAGTTTGCTCAACAAACTTGGAGAATCTCTGTGTGAGGCTTGGGATCGATATAAGGAGATGCTAAGGAAGTGCCCACACCATGACATGCCTAATTGGATGATTATAAACTGTTTATACAATAGATCGGGTTCTACTTCTAGACCCATGCTTGATGCAGCATCAAGAGGAGCCTTGTGGGCTAAAATCTACAATGAAGCTTATGAATTGATCGAACTGATGGCTGCTAATGAATACCAGAAACCTTCCTAGAGGCTAACTCAGGGAAAAGTCACAGGAATTCTGGAGTTGGATGCAGCAACTGCTATAGTTGCCCAACTTAAGGCCTTGACAATGAAGGTGGACTATTTGGCTAATTATGGAGTTAATCAAATCGCTAGTGTCTATGAGCTATGTGCTGTGCCCATGAGACTGATCAGTGCGCAATTTCTAGTGAATCAGCTCAGTTCGTGAGCAATTTTCAGTGTTCGCAGCAACCCGTGTCAGCCACCTATCATCCCAACAACCGCAATCATCCTAACTTCAGTTGGAGTAACACTCAGAATGCGGTTCAACAGCCTTATCAGCAATATCCAGCTAAGCAGTACAACCCCCTTGGTTTTCAGCAACCGCAATATGCACCAAGACAACAACTCCATCTACAACAAGCCAATGAAAAATCTGAATTGGAGGAGTTGAAGCTCATGTGCAAGAGTCAAGCTGTTTCTATAAAGACCTTGGAAAACCAAATTGGGCAAATTGTCAATGCCTTGCTAAATCGTCAGCCTGGTACACTGCTTAATGACACTGAAGTGCCAGGAAAGAGGGAAGCTAAGGAGCAGGTAAAGGCAATCACTTTGAGGTCTGGAAGGGTTGCGAATACCGAACAAACTCAAAAGTTGACTGAAGAAGCTGGGGCTGAGAAGGAAGTAGAGCAGCAGGATGAAGAAGTGGAACCAAAGAAGACTACTGTTGAGCACACTCCTCTTGAGGGTAATACAGGGGAGAAACAGATCTATCCTCCACCGCCTTATCCTAAGCGGCTGCAAAAGAAAAAGCTGGACAAGCAATTTAAGAAGTTTCTGGAGGTGTTTAAGAAACTTCATATCAACATATCTTTCGCTGAGACTCTTGAACAGATGCCTAGTTATGCAAAGTTTATGAAAGGTATGCTCTCTCGGAAGGTGAAGCTTGATGATTTAGAGACTGTCGCTCTCACGGAGGAATGCAGTGCTATGCTGCAACAGAAGTTGCCTCCGTAACTTAAAGATCCGGGAAGCTTCACTATTCCGTGTACTATTGGAAAAGTGTCTTTTGATAGATGCTTATGTGACTTGGGAGCTAGCATCAATCTGATGCCATTGTCAATCTTCAAGCAGTTGGACTTACCTGATCCAAAACCGACTTACATGACTTTGCAATTGGCCGATCATTCTATTATATATCCGCGAGGAATTGTGGAGGATGTCTTGGTCAAGGTTGATAAACTCATCTTCCCTGTCGATTTCGTAATTCTTGATTTCGAGGAGGATAAGAAGATTCCCATAATCTTGGGAAGGCCTTTCTTGGCAACTGGCCGAACCTTGATAGATGTGCAGAAGGGTGAGCTCACGATGCAAGTTCTGGATCAGGATGTAACTTTTAATATGTTCAATGCCATGAAATTCCCTACAGAAAATGAAGAGTGCTTAAAGGTGGAGTTGGTCTATTCTGCAGTGACTTCAGAACTTGATCAATTGCTAAGGTCCGATGCCTTAGAGAAAGCATTATTGGGAAATTCAGACAGTGAAGATGACGAAGGTGAAGAACAATTGCAATATTTGAATGCTTCTCCCTGAAAAAGGAAGATTGATATGCCTTTTGAATCTCTTGGAATGGAGGAATTAAGCAAAGCTCCTAAGTGCCTCAAGCCATCTATTGAGGAAGCTCCTACTATTGAGTTTAAACCTTTACCTGAGCATTAGAGGTATGCATTTTTAGGTGACGTACATACTTTGCCTGTTATTATTGCATCTGACCTATTAGGTAGTGATGAGGAAAAACTATTGAGGATTCTAAGAGAATTCAAATCGGCAATTGGCTGGACTATAGCAGATATCAAGGGAATCAGCCCTTCATATTGCATGCATAAAATTCTGCTAGAGGAAGGTAGCAAGCCTACGATCGAGCAACAAAGATGCCTCAATCTAATCATGAAGGAGTTAGTGAAGAAGGAAATTCTTAAGTGGCTAGATGCAGGGATCATCTATCCTATTTCAGACAGTTCATGGGTAAGCCCGGTTCAATGTGTGCCAAAGAAAGGAGGCATCACAGTTGTTACTAACGAAAAGAATGAGCTTATTCCTACAAGGATAGTCACGGGGTGGAGAGTTTGCATGGACTACAGGAAGCTGAACAAAGCCACTAGAAATGATCACTTTCCCTTGTCCTTCACTGACCAGATGCTTGACAGGTTGGCCGGTCATGAGTACTACTGTCTTCTAGATGGTTATTCAGGTTACAATCAGATTTGTATAGCTCCAGAAGATCAGGAGAAGACTACCTTCACATGTCCATTTGGTACTTTCGCCTTCAGACAAGTTTCTTTCGGTCTGCGTGGAGCACCAACCACATTTCAGAGATGCATGATGGCCATTTTTTCGGATATAATTGGCCAGAATGTGGAAGTGTTCATGGATGATTTCTCGGTCTTTGGCGATTCTTTTGATAAATGCTTGCAAAATCTTGGACACGTTCTCAAAAGGTGTGTTAAGACCAATTTGGTTCTCAATTGGGAGAAATGTCACTTCATGCTGCGACATGGCATTATTCTTGGGCACAAGGTTTCTAGTAAGGGTCTTGAGATGGATAAGGCCAAAGTGGGGTTCATTTAGAATCTTCCTCCGCCTATTTCTGTTAAGGGAATTCGCAGTTTTCTTGGTCATGCGGGTTTCTATAGGCGTTTCATCAAAGACTTCTCTAAGATTTCAAAACCGTTGTGCAATTTGATAGAGAAAGATGTCCCCTTCAAGTTTGATGATGAGTGACTTGTAGCTTTTGAGACATTGAAGAAGAGTTTAATCACGACACCGATCATTACTGCACCTGACTATAATGAACCTTTTGAGATGATGTGCGATGCAAGTGACTTTGCGCTTGGAGTAGTTATTGGGCAGAGGAAGAACAACATTAATGGTGCTCAACTGAATTATACTACTACGGAAAAGAGCTTTTGGCTATCGTCTATGGCTTTGAGAAATTTTGATCTTATCTACTTGGGACTAAGGTGACAGTTTTCACTGATCATGTTGCAATTCGATATATAGTCTCAAAGAAAGACTCGAAGCCTAGATTGATTATATGGGTTCTTTTGCTTCAAGAATTTGCACTTGAGATCAAGGACTGAAAAGGAACTAAAAATCAAGTCGTTGATCATCTCTCGCGTTTAGAGAATCCTAATGCTACTTCAATGGACAAGACATTGATAAATGAGTCTTTTCCCGACAAGCAGCTGTTTGGAGTGCAAGAAGAACAACCGTGGTTTGCAGACATTGTGAACTACCTTGTGAGTAATATCATGCCTCCCGACTTATCTTATGCTCAAAGGAAGAAGTTTCTACACGAAGTAAAGTGGTATATGTGGGATGAGCCGTTTCTTTTCCGATAAGGAGCTGACCAAATCATCAGGAGATGTATTCCTTACTGCGAAACGGGGGTAATCTTGTGATATTGACACTCAACGGCTTATGGAGGTCATTATGGTAGAGAAAAGACAGCAGCCCGTGTTCTTTAACCAGGTTTCTTTTGGCCTACATTATTTAAAGATGCTCACCAGTTCGTTTTGAAATGTGATCGATGTCAACGTGGGGGTAATATGTCTAAGAGGGATGATATGCCTCTTAATGTGCTTCTCGAGGTTGAGGTCTTCGATGTATAGGGAATTGACTTCATGGGGTCATTCGTCTCATCTTGTAACAATCAGTATATCTTGTTGGCGGTTGATTACGTGTCAAAATGGGTTGAAGTTACGGCGTTGCCAACAAATGATGCGAAGGTGGTGTTTAGTTTTCTTCACAAGCAAATATTCACAAGGTTTGGAATGCCAAGAGTCATAATCAGTGATGAGGGATCGCATTTTTGCAATCGCAAGTTCACTGCTATGACGTAAAGGTATAATGTGAATCATCGCATTGCTACGGGGTATCATACTCAGACAAATGGTCAAGTGAGGTATCTAACAGAGAGATCAAGTGCATATTAGAGAAGGTTGTGTGTCCATCGAGGAAAGATTGGTCTTTAAAGTTTGATGAAGCTGTTTGGGCATACAGAACAACTTATAAGACTCCTTTGGGAATGTCTCCGTTCCAGTTGGTTTATGGAAAGGGGTGTCATTTTCCTGTAGAACTCGAGCATAAAGCATATTGGGCATTGAATAAATTGAATTTGGACTTGGATGCAGCTAGAAAGAAGAGGATACTTAATTTGAATGAACTCGACGAGTTTCAACTTCAAGCTTATGAGAACAATAAAATGTACAAGGAAAAAGTCAAAAGGTGGCACGATAGGGGTCTAGTGCTCAAATCATTTGTGTCGGGGCAACAAGTTCTTTTATTCAAATCTCGTCTCCATCTTTTTCCTGGGAAGTTGAAGTCAAGGTGGTCAGGGCCCTTCACAATCAAAACTGTGTTTCCGCATGGAGCGGTGGAAATTTTTGAAAGTGATCCGGGCCAAGAATTTAAGGTAAATGGTCAAAGGTTGAAGCATTACTATGGTGACACGGCAAACTGCGAGGTGGTTAGTGCCGTTTTATTGGCCGTTTGAGCTCAAGATTCTACGTCGAGCTAACGACGTAAAAGAAGCGCTTCTTGGGAGGCAACTCAAGTATGTTATACATTAGTAGGTAGAGGAAACAAGAAGAAAGAAGAAAAACACAAAAGAAATCAGAAAAAGAAAAAAAATCAGGGCCAACTTCAGAAGCTGGGCGCACCCGCGCCATTTTTCCAATAACCAAGCGCGTGCAGGTTGACCAAGCGCGCGCCCGCGCCGGTTTTCCAGAATGTGAGCGCGCCCGCGCTGTCCTAGCGCGCGCCCGCGCCGGGTCCTGTTCGGAAAAAAATAAATTTCAGTAGTTTTATAAGGTAAAATCGGCACTTTTATTCCAAAATCAATTCCAACCCGATTTTTACTCTTCCCCATCCCAAAATTCCCTCTCCTTATCAATTCCATTATTCCCACGATTCCCATAATTAATTCCCACTTTTATTCCTTATCAAATTCTCACCTCTCCACCTATAAATACATACACTTATACACAACTTCTCCACCACATCACAAACTCCCAAACACAAATTCTCTCTAAACACTTACACTTTTATTCTCTCTCATTCAATCCCAATGGCACCCAAGAGACAAAGAACACAAGTCGACAGCAACACCATAAATTCTTCATCTGTGGGTGGTATGAGGCCAAGATTTTCTACTCCTGAGGCTGAAGGAGTACACGAGGCTTCTTTCGAAGCCTATTGCTAAGGAGCGGGGTTTTCTGCCATCAGGGAATAATGGTAAGCTTTTGGAGATGATTCTTGAGATGGGTTGGATTTCTTTTTGTGAGGCTCCCGCTGCTGTGCCCATGAGTGTTGTGCGGGAGTTCTATGCCAACGCTAAGGCAGAGAAGAATGGCTTCATGGTGGTTAGGGGGATGACTGTCGAGTACAGTGTTGATGCTATTAGGAGGGTGATTGAGCAGCCCGCGAGGAAGCCCGGTCAGGACACTTGGTACGATAAGACTCCGGAGGACTTTGATTTTGATCTGATCGTTGCTACTATGTGTGCCTGAGACTCATTGGAAGTTCAAGAGGGGCACTACTGATTACTCTAGGTTCCCTGCGTCGTACATGAACATGTTTACATGGGCTTGGAACTCGTTTATTTGTGCTAACATCATGCCATCTTCGCATGTGCATGAGATTACTGTGGAGCGTGCTCATCTGCTATGGGGTATTCTTCTGGGTGATTATATTAATTTGGGGATGGTGATTTACCAGGGGATTCTGATATTTTTGAGGGGAGGTACTACAAGTGCTATTCCGTATGCGTCAGTTGTGACGAAGTTGTGCGTGGCAGTTGGTGTTCATTGGCCAGCACATGAGCAGCTGTAGCTTCCCAGTGCTCCTATTGACAGTTCTACGTTGCACAACATGGTTGAGTGGGGAGGAGGTAAGCCCGATCTTAAGGGGCTTGGTTACACGTTTGATCATCTGCCAGGAGGTGTGCCCCGCGATCAGGTGTATGCTGGTGGTACGCAGTGAGCGAGTAAGGCGTCTTGGAGAGCTCAGCTAGGAGAGGAGGCTGGTCCTCCGCATCAGCAGGAGCAGATATGGGAGCTGGTTTGAGCTCGACACAGTATAGGCGTCTAGCGAGGAGGATGGATGCGATGCACGACATCCATAGTCGGTTTACACGCGATCTCACCTAGGCACTTGGGACAGCTTTTAGAGCCACCGGAGTTGACATTCAGTGGCCAGTATTTGGTGAGGACTCCGTGTATTCGCCTCCTGACACGCCTGACACTCCACCCGTTGAGGGTGATGATTCTGATTCACAGTAGGTATGCCTGAATTCCTTACTATTACCTTCACTGAGAATAGTGAATATTTTAAGTTTGGGGGTAGTAGTTGAAGGAATATATGTTTTTGGTGTGAGTCTCATATAGTTGCATGTTCATGATAGTTTAGTACATATAGTTGCATATTTTGCCATGAAGTTTTTTTATTTTATTTTTCGTTATTTTATTCTGTCATATAGGTTTCATCATGCATTTGCATTATAGCATGATCCCGTAGATAATTTTTCCAGTTGACTTGTGATATTGATGTTAGTGTAGTGATGTCGTGTTTAGAGATGTTGAGTCTTATTAAGTTGATTTGCATGCTAGAGACACTTGTATTTCACTAAGTCTTATAGGTTGCTAGAGTACTAGATCATAATCATGGTTTGTGGTTTTGTCGAGGTTTAATCGCTTATTTATATTTAGAATTTAGGATATTCTCTTAATAATAAAAGACATGGATATTTAAAAAAAATGGAGGAAATTGGATTTCATTGCTAGTTGTGTCAATTGGTTAGTAGCCAGCTCATATTTATATGAGTAGTCTAGGGTTGAATGAGATGAAGCGAAACGCACTCATTCAAAAATCGTTAAAAGGAAAAAAAAGGAGAAAAAAAGAGAAAAAAAGAGTAAGTGTTATGTATAATTGATCACGAGTGGGCTCTTTAGTACTCGAGTTATTAAGTTCTTAGAGGACTTTGTGCCTAGTGACCTAAGGCTTTTATAGTCTGGGATCCGCTAACCTAACGCTCGCTATATGGGTACTATTGTATAAGTCTTTTGTGGACCTCACTCATTACACGATCAAATATGTGTTTTCTTCTGTTTAAATAAAAGCATGAATCCATGATTAACTCCGATATAAGAATCGAAGTGTTATAAGTTATTTTGATTCTAGCTTTTATTCTGTTTATAAACTTGAGATTGTCTTGATAAGTAGTGAGTCATGATTGTCGATCTAGTTGCGATAGTATATCTGTAAGCATTTGCACACACGTACGTCTTTAGTTTGTGAGTTTATTTGTATGATTGACTTGATCTTTATGCGAGTAACTGCATTTTCTGAGGTGTTGCTTGTTGATTGGTTGAGTTATTCTAGTGGGGATCATTGTATTCATATTAGTTGCATTCACTCATTTTTTTTATTCTCTTATTTTTTAGTCTGTTTATGCTTGAGGACAAACATCGATTCAAGTTTGGGGGTATGTTGAGTGGCATTTATGACACTTTATAATGCTCTACAAAGGCTTGAATTGATGTTTTGTACTCAAGTTATTTGTGTTTTTGATGTGTTTTGTAGTGTTTTTGCATTTCAGGCATATACTGAGGAATCAGGTGAATTAGCATTGTTTGATGCTAATATGATTTTAGGATGGTGTCTAAAGAATAAAGCTCCGGAAGCCAACTCGATTGCGGCATGAATTAAAGAAATTCAGAAGTTTTTCCAGAAGCACGGCGCGCCCGCGCTGGTCTAGCGCGCAGACGCGCCCATTTGTCAGAAAGCCAGCGCGCCCGCACTGATGAAGTGCGCGGCCGCGCCTGTTCGGGATTTTAGAATCCCGATTCTAATTGATTTACAATTGAGAGGACTTCTATCTTGCTTGGGCTGCTATATAAGCATAAATTTAGGTCATTTTTTATAGGATATCAAGACAGAGCGCAAGGAGAGCCGTAAGAAGATCGTTCTTAGCACGATTCAACGAAGGCGAAGAAGATCTTGTTTTTACTTGTGAATCTCTGTTTTAAGTTGTAACTTGGATGCTAGTTTTCTTACTTGTGAACCTTACTCTTGTTTTTTACTTGGTTTTATTTATTCGTATTAAAGACTATGTTTGTTATACCATGCTTTCATCGGAACCCACGTTGATGATGAGCTCGATTATGGGCTAATCATTATCGTGGGGTTCTAGAAGATTTATTTATGGATTTCCTTAGTTAATTTGTTTAATGCCTTAGTATGTGGTGATTGTAAGATAGCCTAGTATTGGTTATGCTTATTCGTCTTATGAGCGTCGCGAACTTATAAGATAACGTGTTAATTCTTATTGAAGCGAAAGTGAATTTAAGGATTTAGAACTTGCCATGCTAGCATAGGTTCATGTATTGTTATGCATGATTCGTAGGTAATTTTAACCATCTTACTTGCCCTATATGATCAAGATAGATAACTTGTGCTTAAACTGTTATGTTATCAAATTCTATAGACATATAGGGTCTCAATATAATTGGTGTCTATTCAGCTTCTATCTTCTTTGTGGATGTCTGGTAGTATGGTATTCGTGCAACGAAATTTGGCGTTTATCAGTTTCGTGTTATCTGATTAGTATCATCACCATTGCATGCTAAGGTTAAGAATGAAAAGGCTACTGAATGAAGTATTTAATGAAGTTAGAATCCCATGTCTGTCATATTTATTAACTCAGTCAATCTTATTCTCGTAGTTAAATTAGTTAGCGTAATTCTTAGTTATAACAACCTCAATTTGTTATTCGTCTTAGCATTGAATAATAACCATATCATTGTTGCATAAGTGCATAAAATAATTAGTCAACCAAGCCAGTCTCTGTGGGAACGAACTAGAAAAGATTATATATTACTTGCGAACTCGTATACTTGCGTGTATTATTAGCACGTGTTTAGCGACTAACAGAACCTATCATTCCAATGACTGATTCTTTCGATATTTTACTTTGGTAGAAAGATTATTCTGGCAGATATAAGATTTTATCCATGATTGCAAGAGATGTACTTGATATTCAGGTTCTACAATTGCATCTGAATCTACCTTAAGTATTAATGGGCGTATTTTATACGTGTTTAGGAATCCTTTGAGTCTGAAAATGGTGGAGGCATTGGTGTGTATTCAAAGCTGGTTGAAAGAATAGAAATGGGGGATGAATCTACAGAACTTCGTGGATCAAACTAATTTTTTCCAGTTCCTGGAGGAGGGTATGTGTTTATCTGAATTGTACTATCTAGATTAAGTTTTTTCCAGAACAGTATTTTCTTACATGTTTGTTTACTTGCCTTCTAATGAATTATTTAATTTTATTTGTTGACGTTGCAAAGATGATCAATGGATCAAATGAGAAGATTAAGAACATAACCAACAATGTCAATATCATTTTTGTAAACCAAAGGTGAATTTTATTAAATAGAACAAAAATCACAAGCTAATGTCTCCAACACATTAGTGGATGAAACGAGAAAATATTGGAGCTATCCATCATACAAGGTAATTTTGCTAACAAATGAGCAACCTTGTTGGCGTGTTTCTTAACAAATGAAATGGTTAAATCAATCCTGGAACTAATGATTGATTTACACGCTTGCAAAAGAAAATCCACTTCAAGCCAGTATTGGAGACGGTGGTTTAGCGCATTGACAACAAGCATAGACTTACTATCTACTTCCATATTGGTTAATTTCATGGGTACCAGCCATTTCAGAGCATCCAGAACATCCCGTACCTCAGCTTCAAAAGCTAACACCTCGCCATCACATATTTTATTTCGTGCCAGAATAAAATGTTCTTCATGGTCTCGTAAAATCATCCCTACAGTAAACAACGACGATCCTGCGATCGATGCATTCATATCCAATTTAAGTTTGCCAGCAGGGGGCAATCATTTTGTTAAACTAGCCTGAGCAGGAGCGTTAGTTTGTGGCTTATCCAATCACTTTTCCAATAGTGTTCTCCATTCAGAGATTTGCTTTCCACTTCATTCCATTGCAATTGAAGGAGAGATCACTTTATTCTGCCATACTTTTAGGTTTCTTGCATTTCATAATCCCCATAGCACAATAGCTATTTTCACCACAACCTCATATTTCTCATTTAAAACCTCTGCAATAACTGCTCAAGAGCGTACTCAACTGCACTTATATCGTATCGCATGCCAATCAAATGCCAATATTGTTTGGCAAATTCACAGTAAAAAAATTTATGCAGTAAATATTCAACATCAATTCTACACATCAGACACAAAATTGTGGTTTGCACCCCTTTGCTCTTTATAATGTTAAACACAAGTATATTATAAAAAAAATTGACTTTGTAGAGAAGTTTTGTTCTCCACAACTGGCTCAAACCCGCTATTTGATGCTCCTATTACCATGATTATTTTAAGTACTCCAAATTCTATATCCCGTCTTGAGAGTGTATTCACCATCCACAAAATGCATCCAACCAGCACGATTTCTAGCCTGATATATCGAACATATGTGGCTAAAATTTCCTTAGCATTATCGGAACGGAAAATGTTGTGCACCTTAATTGAGTCTCACTCCTTAAGTCCAGGTTTAAAGAGATCACAAGCAGATTAAATGTCATTTTTGTTAGTAATGTTACTATCAACACGGAAATCAGTTTTACCCCTCAGCCAAACATCCTCAAAAACTTTAATGTCTTTGCCATCACCAAGTACCCACATGTGTCCCTTCTAATCACCTCTTTCGCTTGCCAGATACCCGACCAGATGAAACTCGACCCACCTCTAGGTAGCATTAAACAACGTACAGTTAGGAAAATACAAGGATTTGAAGACCCTAGCAACTAGAGAATTAGGATTATGCAGAAATTTTCAGAAATGTTTACCTAATAGAGAAATGTTGAAACCATGGAGGTCCCTAAATCCCATTCCCCCTTTACTCTTGCACATACTCATATTTGTTCATGATAACAATCTTATACCCTTGCTGGAATTAGTACCGACTCCACCAGAATGAGTTCATCATCGTCCAAGTTCTTGACAAGTTGTCTTGGGAAGAAGGAAACAAGACATACAGTAAGAAGGGATTGCCCAGGCTCAATTCTTAACAAAATTTCTTTTCCTTCTCTTGATAGAAATTTAGTACCCGCCCCTGTATTCCCTTCTTCACATTTTCTTTCAAAAAATCAAAAATTGCTCTCTTCGATCGACCAATTAGCGAAATAAGTCCCTGGTATTGCTCATCTCCCGGATCATTATGAACACCTAATACATCTTTAATTTGTTGTTGCATATTTTCCTCCACAATAGTACTGAAAAATATGCCCCACTTCTGCAAATTGATAGCCTGACCAGTAAAGCGTTCATAGTCCTGTAAAATATTCTTCACCCTTATTGTCTCTTACATCGTAGTGTTACAGAATAAAAAGCCATCATATGCAAATAATAAGTGTGCAGCGGAAGGGGCATTGACACATACCTTACAGCCAGTAATCCTCCCATTATCAGCATCCTCCTTTATCAAGCAAGACAGACCTAAACTCATAACAAAAATAAATAAGGGGAGAGGGGGTCCTCCTTCCTTAACCCTCGTCTTGGTTGTATAGGTCCCACTTCATCACCGCTAAAACATATATAATAAGATACATTGGATACACAAAACATGATCCACTTAATTCATTTCTCTACAAACCCTATATGTGTTAAACATTTTTCAAAAAGGTCCAATGTACATGGTCATACGCTCTGGTGACAACAAGTTTCAATGCCACATCACTATTATTGCCCCGACTCTTTCTCTCCATATGACGTATAATCTCAAGCGCCATTAAATATTGTCAGTAATGCTCCTTCCAGGTATAAAAACTAACTGGTTCTCTGTAATGACACCAGGCAACATTATTTTCAGTCTTTTAGCCAGAACCTTAGCAAGAATCTTATATAGAACACTGTAGAGTGCAATAGGCCTAATATATTTGATTGTGTTTACATTCTCCTTTTTGGTATTAATATAATATTTTTATCATTCAATTTTGCTGAAAATGACACGTTCTTTAACCAGTCAGTACAATACCAAAATACTTCTTTACCCATATGTGATGAGAAGTGTTGAAAGAAGGCGGGGTTGAGCCCATCTGGACCTGAAACTTTTTCCGAATGCATCTGTTTTAATGCAATAGTGAACTCTTCAAAAGTAAAATATGCTACCAAAGCTTTATTTTGTTATGTAGAGATAAGTGCAACATTACTTTGGTACTCCATCTCTTCCACCATCTGCATTGCCAAAAATGGCTAAATAAAAACCCTTAATAACAAGACACATGTTATTATGATCAGCAACTATTTTTCCTTCCTCGGTCTTCAGTTTAGTAATCTGATTAATCTTTTTCCTTGAAGTAGCAAAAAATGAAAGTATTTAGAGTTTGAGTCATCTTCCTTTAGCCAGAAAGCTTTGGCTCGTTGTTTTCAGTAAGCCTCCTCCTGAATCAAAAGATCATTAAGTTTGTGCATTGCTGCAAAGTACTTTCAAATACAATCTTCATCCAAGCAATTCACATACAAATCAAATTCTTGTTTCTATTTTTTAATTTCATCTATGAACTTGTGGCCAAAGTTACCGCCCCATTTTACCATGAACGAAGACCCTAAAATCAACTTGGGCAAAAAATGAATAGGTTGTAAACACATAAACATCAATATGGTTCAGTGAAAAGCTAACAACAAAACACGAAAGACCGTTCTTTCAGAAAATGGCCAGTCCACTACCTCTTCCATCTCTATCTACTGAACAACATCAATATCATTGATGTTTGAATAGTGATCCGTCACTATTTTATTTTATCATTCAATTCAGTGTTTAAAGACCAAGTCTTGTAATGTCAGTCTCTTTTGATGTCAAAAATTGAATGTTTAAGACATGTTTGACATGCATGATTGTAATATTTTATTGAACTATGTTCAAATTTTTAGACTTTGAGACTTCTGTTTTAGTTTTATAATTATTAATATTAATTTTGTATATTTAGTAAACCGGTCAAACCAATTCAAAACAGAGTACTACAAACTGAATTGGGTTATGATATTTTTTTACATGTTGGGTTAAAATTTTAAAAAACCCAAATTAGTTAATAGATTTGGGTTGTTAAATTTCATTAAATCACCCAATCCTGAACGTATATTTTCTTTAGCCCACTTGATCATAACTCATCTCATGCCTCGCACTTGACCCAATCTCTTGCTCATATTGGACCTTTTAGCTTGGTGGACTCAAATCAAGTCCATATAAAGTTTTGATTACAAAAGCTGCCCTTTTTTTCGAAGTCATGAAATGCAAAAAGAACCGAAATAACTTTCAAACTAATATATATTGATTTTGCTTTTTTAAGACAATGTGACTATATGATGTGTATTTTTATAATTATATTTTAGTGCGCGGAAGCATATTTTAATGCGCCACAAATATTGATAAGAAAGGGTGAATGACAAATTTAAACTATTTTCATATGAAATTAACAAAAATAAATAATTTATTAAAAGTTGACCAAATTTAACCGATAAGATACCCAACTATTACTAGAGTATTCACTTTATATGAGATACCTCAGTGGAGTATCTTATAAATGACATACACAACAATGAGCGAAATATCTTATATAAATTGGGACACTCAACTGATAGTTGAATATTCAGTCGGCTAAAATTGATCATTTTTTCAGAACGACTATTTTGATTAAATTTTTAAAAAAATTGGTTGTGTTTGAATTTTTTGTCAAAAAAATAGGGGATCACTTTTTCCATTATTCTCCGTCTTTACAATTTTATTCATAAAAAAAACAAATAAAACTTTGTAAATTATTCCGTAAGAACATTATTTCCATGAAAATCCAAGATGACATTTTTGTCAATTTCCTAGCAAATTTTCATCAGCCCACCTCTCATTCCCCTGAAAAAAACTGACCCATTATGGACCGAACCGCTCTCCAACTCCAACAGTTTGGTCTAAATTTCGGTCTAAATCTCAAAATATTTATTTAATTATTTTAAGGTCTTATAATAATAAAAATATTATTTATTTAAATATTTAATTAGTTACGGGCAATATTTTGACTATCTTAGAGAAAGTCAATTTAATTTGTCGGACTAAATTAATAATTAGTTCTCATCGCATTTTCATTTATGTTGTGTTTCAAATTAAGTTTTATGTGTTTTAATCTTTATTTTAATATTTGAATGTATTCGTAATTTGAATTCAAAAAATGCAATGATATTTATTTAATTATGTTTAAATATTTTTTAATTTGAATTATTATTTAAATAAATAATAATAATATCCTAATATCGGTTAATTACATTTATAAATACCCGAAATCAAAACTTTATGTAATAAACTAAAAGAAATACATTAAAAACTATTATTTTAATCTCGGTCCAAATTTGGACCGATTAGGCCGGCACTATTCATCGGTCCAAATTTGGACCGAGATTTAGGCCACTGTTGGGTGAATTTGGACCGAAATCGGTCTAAATTTGGACCTTTAGGCCACTCTTGGAGTTGGCCTTATAAGGATTAATCGTTGAATCGGGGATTAATCAGAGGATTAATCGGTAGAAAAATCGGAAGTAAATTAATATTATAATATATATATTTATGTGTAGTAGATCATAGAAAAAAAAAACTTGTACATACATAAACATAAAATAGAAATCAAGTAAACAACACGTATGTGCCACGATACTCATGACTTTTACCTCCCAAAACTTCACCTCTCTCTCTAAAATCCTCTTTCTCCCTCAAATCTCTCCCACCAAAAACCTCGTTTCATTATTCTCCCTTCTCCCCTTTATCCCCGGTTCAAGAAAATCAACAACATCCTTTACCTCTCTCTCTCTTTCAGCTGAGTTTAACAAAGAATCATCCTCTTCTGGCTCCTCCATTTCGCTCTATTGGTGTCTCGATTTGAGCTACTCACATGTCGAATTGACCTCTGCATTGAGGCAAAGGTCAATTCGTGTGTTCTTAAAATGGGTCTCATCAAGATCAAAATGTTACCGATAAGTTATTTCGTATTTTGTCGATTATTTTGATCTTGTCAAGATCAACTCCGATGTCACTACACCAACGCAGTCATCAAGCCATCCCTGATTACAACTTCGATCGATCAACTATGTTCATAGTGACCCAATTTTTTCTGTTTGACCCGAGTTTTGACCCGATTTAACCCAAACCGTATAATGGAGCGATTCGCCAAAACTAGATCGGCAGCATCAATCTTGCCGATAAATTGGCCGATTTATCGCCGGAACGCCCGATTTCTGTAACAATGCCTACTTGGCTAAATAGTCTTAAATTTATCAACACACAGACAGACACATATCAGTGCCCAGTACCACACAAGTTGACCGAACCTGAGTCTCTTGATACACAAAACAAACATCATTGCCTACCCTTGTATGGAGATCCCCAAGAGTGACATTGCCAATCTTTGGAATGGAGACGGCAGTTCATCGACAGAGCTACGAGTCAGCAGGCAGCCATTGTTGGTTGGTTATACACAGTTTGCTGAATTGTATCCTATTCACAAGAAGCCATTATTGAGGGAGGTTGGTTGGTTATACACAGTTTGCTGAATTGTATCCTATTCACAAGAAGCCATTGTTGAGGGAGGTTGGTTGGTTGGTTATACACAGTTTGTTGAATTGTATCCTATTCACAAGAAGCCATAACGGAGGCCCTAAAATACTGGTATCCTCTCTAGAGACCAGCTAGATTCACTACTAAGCTCAGAATAAGCCGTAATGGAGTCCTTAGAACACGGTATCGTCTCTGGAGACCTAGCCTACTGAGCTATGTTCTGCAGGTACTTCTTCTCCCTCAACTTTCCTTCTTAGCTCCTTGTGAAAGAATTCAATAAGTCTTGTCTTCCAACACCGCAAGGTCGTTGTATGTGTAGTTGAGTGTTGTTAACTTAACACGATATCAGATCTACGCACAAACAAAAAGAAACAACACAAGATATCAGATCTAGGGTAATAACGGATTACACGAGGTCTCAAATATAATCTAAAATGAAATACTAAAGTCTAATGACTGGATTGGATTAGCCCAAGTATAGTTCAAGTTGTAAGTTGTTTCATTCTTCTGGTGTTTAAGGGAAAAAACATCTAGCTCAAATTGCTTAAATCTGTAGTTTGATGTATTTACTATACTAAACACATACACACAATTAGTTTCAAATCATAAGTCACTATATGTGTGCTACAGCCGAGCCATATCACTACAGTATGTATGTCCCATGCGCAGAGTTGCAAGTACTGCAAATCTGCAATCATATTGCCAAAGACTACTTTAAGATGTATGAATGGTATCATCCTGCCTCTAAGTGCTACCATTCACCATATATGCTTCATCCGGTCCCGTCAAAGAGACGTTAGTCCATCGTCAATCATATTGACTAACTTTTACATTCATTTTCAAAATATTGACTGGATTTTCAAATTAACGGAATGATGGTTGGTTGAATTTACTTTCCACCCTATAAAAAAAGTATTTGCACTGAGATGCACCCCAACGGGCTCTAATGGAACTATAATTGGATTTTCATATATTACAACAGTCAAAATATGTTGTATATATAAAATTGAGAGTTTAATGGATGCTTTATGGTTATCATCTAAACGGAGCAGAGCAACTTTTATCCCTGTGTCTACAACTGAGAGAAAAATTCAAGCAGAGTATTTTGAAAATGAGTGTTAAACTTAGTCACACTCTCGTAGTTTTATATTATTGATTTTTTTACATTTGATATCATTATATGTTTTTGACTTTTTATGTCGTGTTATTTGTTAAATTTTCCATAATTTTCACAATTTATCTACTTATTCCTCCAACTAACTAATTAATCATCTCATTATTAGTCCCACATATATTAATTAATAGTATCTTGCCCCATTTTCTAATCATAATAGACCGTAATTACCGGTGCAATTCACTTTACCTAATTGGAAAAAAATACTAAAACACGTATCTTCCAATGAAAAAATACTCCAAATTTTAAATACACAATCAATAACCTAATTGGATATCGTAAAGATTACATGGGAAGAAAGATTATAAGAAAACGAGGAGGGACATCAGACGATGACAATACATATATTAAACATTAATCCTCTCATTATTAATCATGTTATATATATGACAATAACGTCTGTGTCAATGGAAAAAACATTTAAAATCATAGAATTTTCCATATTTTTCACAATTTACCTATTTATTCCTCCAACTAACTAATTAATCCTCTCATTATTAGTCCCACATATATTAATTAATAGTAGCATGCCCCATTTTCTAATCATAATAGACCGTAATTAACCGGTTCATTATTACATGAAGACCGCGATTTTAGCATTTCTCATGTCATGAGAAATGCTAAAATCGCGGTGGAAACAACATCTTCACTTTCTTAAAGGGCTTTGCCTTTTTCAACCTGCAAACACTGTAGTCCGTACCTCCCACATGCACACTCACCTGCACCAACTCATCAAGCCAATCCAAAACTCTGATGATCGGCTGATACCTGAAAAATAATAGAGCTAATTCATGTATAATTCTATGTATAGGTTAGAAATGAAAAAAAACTGCAGGTAAATAGAAGAACAATGCTATGGTAGAGAACTGGTCAGAGCAAAATGTAATCAATACGTTTTTTTGCTAGCTGTAAAATTTAATAATAATTCAGAAAATCAGCCCAACTTTAGTTAGTAATATCTTTAATGAAAATATACATGAAAAGCTATACAAAGAGATGGTACCAGAACAAATCTATTTAACAGCGAGTTTTAATCTACCTAGCGACTATGAATTTACATATAGGGCCCGACATTCTCGAATACTCAACATTAAACAACTAGGTACTTCATTTTTAGTGTAGAATTTAGCAAGTTTCCAGTATGGTTGATGACTCTACAGAGTAAACTCCTTATCAGACGAAAACACCTCCAAGTAATATGGGGGAAAGGGTTCAAACTGAAACTGGCAACTAACGAAATTCAAGTTTTTATAATGTAATTTTGAAATAATGTAACGATATATCAATACCACTAATGTAACTCAATATTCCTAAAAAATTGGGTATAGCTCGAAACCTTGATTTACAACTAGCCAATTACATAAATATGAAAACAATTAGTACTAGCCTTTCTTCAGGAAACCCAAATTTTATTACAGCTCAAATTACACGAAACGAGTCTTATTTCGAAAAATGTAAACATTAGAGGGTTCAAGAGTACACAATAACAAAAAGGGGGCAACCCAAAATCATAAAACATATCATTATAACAAGACATATCCTACCTACTAAGAATACTCTACAAAGTAAACTCCTTATCAGACGAAAACACCTCCAAGTAATGAGGGGGAAAGAGTTCAAACTGAAACTGACAACTAACGAAATTCAAGTTTGACACATGGCACGTAGATGTAATAATGTAACAATATGCCAGTACCACTAATGTAGCTCAATATTCCTAAAAAAAATGAAAGAGTAGATGATAATTTGTTAAAAATTTCAACCTAAAATATATTAGGGTTTAAACTTACATGTGTCACAACAAAAGGTTCATTTGGTTTCACCACAACCCGCTTAGAGCTAGTAGTTTCCTGCGGCTTCACAAATGTTATCTTCACTATTCGAAATTCCATTGATTGTAAAAGCTTAAATGTCAAACCCTTAAAATCAATATGCAAACCCATGTTCTGTTGTTCTAAAATATATACTCTTTTTATTGGGCCTTTGTCCTTTGGACTTGGGTTTTTCCTTTGGACTTGGCAACCTTTCAATTCTGGGGGTCATTGTAAAATTATATAAGTCAAATGCTTATATAAGTGAATTAAACCGGCAAGTTACAGTCTACTATGATTATAAAATTGGGCAGGATACTATTAATATATGTGGGACTAATAATGAGAGGATGAATTAATTAGTTGGAGGAATAAATAGGTAAATTATGAAAAAATATAGAAAATTCTATGATTTTAAATGTTTTTTCATTGATACAGACGTTATTGTCATATATATGAGACGATTAATAATGAGAGGATTAATGTTTAATATATGTATTGTCATCGTCTGATGTCCCTCCTCAGTTTTCTTATAATCTTTCTTCCCTGTAATCTTTACGATATCCAATTAGGTTATTGATTGTTTATTTAAAATTTGGAGTATTTTTTCATTGGAAGATACATGTTTTAGTAAGTAATGCCTCTTTTCTTTTCTTCTATTAATATTGTTTGACGTTGCTCCTCATTTTCTTATAAATTTTCTTATCTTTAGATATTTTCAGGGATTATCTTGGAGAACTAATATTTTTAAGTGTGACATCTCGTTTGAGCGATACGATTATATTATTAAAATATTGCTTATAATAAGTTAATTGAATTGATAATTACAGTCTATTGTGATTAGAAAATGGGGCACGATACTATTAATATATGTATTTTCATCGTCTGATGTCCCTCCTCAGTTTTCTTATAAAATTTCCTCCCCACAATCTTTACGATATCCAATTAGGTTATTGATTGTTTATTTAAAATGCTACAGTTGTTTATATATTACCAAGTTACATGACAGTAAGCCAAGACAATAAGACAAACTGTATCTAGTCTAACTTCATGCAGCTACACTTCTCTTTCCCGCAACTTTGAATATCTTCAGTTTAGCATGGAAAATGGAAATGCTTCTTTAGTTCACTATATCCTGCTAACAGTCTGCCATATTCCAATTACATACAATAAATGCATGTGACTTGTCAAGTCACTATCAACTGCTCTTTTGAATTTGAACATCCGTTGAAGCTACATTGAATTATTCGTTGAAGCTATGATTGATCATCCGTTGATACTTTGGTTGATCATCCATTGAAGCTTTGTAGATCATCTGTTGAAGCTTTGTGAATCATCTTTTGAGACTATCTTTTTGACAGTCAACTCCATTTCATTCATACAAGATTACAAGGCATCAGCTATATACAATTAACCAACCTATCTTGCATATCAATCTAGTAGCCAACATGACTTAGGTATTTCTCAAAGATCTAGTTCACTAAGCTATTTAAGTATGCAGAAATGTGTTGCTAAACTTATTGTACATAAGCTACTCTTTCAACGGATGTTGAAATGATCATCCGTTGAAAGCTACAAAATTACTTGATTAAAATCTACTTAGTGTTTTCTTCAAGTTATCATCAAGTACACAACTATATTCCTAACAGATTCAACAATCCAGGGATGCTGGTAAGTCAAAGGAGCCTACTCAGACTGGTCAAAGTTCCTCAAAAGCTCAAATCTCTGAAGATGTGGGAAAAGACAGACTCAACAAGGCTGCAGAAGGACCAAATTAAAGAATTCAGTGAACTTCTTGCAGTCTTGCGGATGTCTCTTCAAAATAACTACATCACCTACAAAAGAGCATTGACCAAGAACATCAACTTCATTAGGGCAGTGGTTGTGAAGATTGATAATTATTTGGAGAAGAGAATTGTTGTGAATATTAATGATGGTGGTGTGGACAGATGTCTCCAGGCGTCTCTTCCAAATCTAAAAACCTTAAGAGCATCTGAGCTGGATATAATGATTGACAGAGTAAATCCAGTTATTCCAGAGGACACCCAACTGCTGAAAGAGCTAAAAAATGCACAAATAGCAGCTTTTCCTGAAAGCCTATCTATATCCAAACAAAGGGGTGGCCTACATCTGTCCAACAACCAAATAATGCAAACACCTCATTGTTCCTGGAAACTGTCTCAAATCAAACATGAGGCTGATCATGACTCTTTAGTCTGATCTAAAGTACAAAAGGAGCAAGAAGGCTGAAGATGTGGAGATGATAAGGATTCTTGAAAGGTATCTTACAAATGCTGATACCATGTTGCCAAATCTAAAAATCAACAAATCAAAAGATGACAAGGATGATGATAAGCAGAAGCATGATGAGCAAAACCTTCTGGCTCAAATCCAAGTCAATCTTCAAGAGCAACTGGCAGCAAAGATAAGAAGAAGGATGGGGGCAAAGAAGATGAGAAGAGGAAGGAAGATGAGAGGAAGAAAGGAGATGAAAGGAGAAAGAAGAAGAAGGAAGATGGTTCAGGACCACAAAAATAATCCCTACCAATCCAAATCAACCAAGCTCAGCCCACTAAACCTTTTAGCTCAGACACTCAACCATCCTTCACCTCAAGCCAAAATTCTTATATAATCCAACTACAAACTCTCTTCTCAAAATCCCAATCACTATCAGCCAAACTAGCCTAAAGAAAATCTCAAAACCACCTTCGTTTAAACCACCAACCAAGATTCACTTTAAATCTGTTGGGAGAAAAACAAAGCAACTGCAAGTTACTGAAAGATCTCTCTTGAATTTCTATGATCAATCTGACTTTCTGCCACTAAATTGGTGCTTCACAGATGAAGAGTACTTTCAACACCTAGCTGAAGAAATAGTTAGAGTCTAGGTTGTATCATATACATAAATCAAAAGATATTATGATGATGGTTCTTTCACTTTACTTGGCAGTAACCTAGTGGACACACTTTCAACCATTGAATCCGAAAGAGTGATCAGTTTAATGAAGAATAAAGATACAATCACAAGATTCTGGAAAGTTGTATGTTGTGTATAGGTGAAAGAAATGGATGAGAAAAATGCAAGGGCAAAGGATGAAAAGGAAGAAAATGATAGGAAGTATGCAGAATAACTTGCAAGAATTGAGAAAAGATCAAATGAGCTTAAACCTAAAGGGATGAGCATACTTTCAAAGATGGACATTTTCTGAACATAAAGGTTGGCAGGTATTCCAGATTTAGAGCTGGTTACTTAAATGGTTATTCATTAGATGAGTGGCTCAAGCTTGTGGAAGCTTTAAGAGGAACTGAAATTATAGAAGAAATGGAAGTGTTAGTAACTCTTAAGGATCTCATTAGAAAGGAGCCAGACTATGAGGACTTTATGTAATGAATGTACTTGTTAAAACTTCTATAACCACTCAATGTTAAATGATGTATTTCTGTCAAGTTTTATGTAAAGTATTTGTTCATTATAGCTTGGGGTTAGTCTTGTTAACAGGCATGAATTTGTGATAAGCAATCTTCTCACAAATTGGGGGAGATTGTTGTGCAAGACATGCCTATATTTTAACAAGACTAAGTCAAATTTAACAACCCTAAGTAAGTTTATGATAATCTAAGTTTACATTTTTTATTGTATCATTTAAGTCTATAAAAGTGTAAATAGATTAGACTGGAGTATTTTTCTGTAAACAGTCTCAAGCTTAAGAATAAACTCTGGAAGAAGATCATGAAGATCATGCCTCAGAGACAATGTGAAGAAGCTTGGAGTTGAATAAATTTGTTTTGGGAAAAATATTCTAAGTCAAGAAATCTACAAGTCACAGATTAAGTCTTATAGAGAAGTTATTCGAGAACTCCAAAATGACTTATCGAGAAGTCAAGAAAAGCTTATAGAGAAGTCTCAGAGATATCGACAAGCTAAATTGAAGACATAAAGATTGGAGATATCGACAAGTCATTTCTTCACTAGAGAACTCTGAGATATCGACAAGTCAAAATATCATTAGAGAACTATGAGATGTCGACAAGTCAAAGTATCACTAGAGATCTCTGAGATATCGACAAGTCATTTCTTCACTAGAGAACTCAGAGATATCGATAAGTCAAAATGAAGGCATGAAGATTGGAGAACTCGACAAGCCTAATTCTCTTATAGAGAACTCAGAGACTTCGATAAGTGAAAACAACTATGGAGTAATAAGAGATCTCGATAAGTCATTATACTTATCGAGATGTCGAGTTCTCTATATAATAAACTGGAGATCTCGATGTAAAACTCAAAGTATAGAATGCAGATCAGTTAAATATCCAAGATTATCAATCAACAAACAAATCAATCATTGATTTGAAAAGTCTACAAAAGCAGCTTGAAGAGTACAAGATCAAATGCCAAGATTAACTGACAAAGTAAAGTTACATACATGCACGATTTGCAAAGATATACTAAGCCAGAAATAGAAAGATTTAGTTAACTTAAAGTAGGGTTTAGTACATGATATTGCATACTGTGTAAAACTAGTGTTTATTGTTCTATAAAGTAAATACTGGATGCTTTGTTTTAGAATTAACAAAATAGATCTAGAAAATCTTGTAACTCTCAAGAGAGAAGCTGAGTTCTTTATCAACAAAGAACCCAGAAATTTGTAGCAAGACATACTTGATTTTAATATAATATTAAGTGAGTTTTGAAAGATAGTGTGTTCGTGTGCATGTTTTATTATTCCTGTTAAAACTTATTATCTCTACAGTTAGATTACTTTGTTCACCATTCATAACAGTTTAAAAGGCTTAAAAATAATCCAAAACACATTCACCCCCCCCGTGTTGTATTCATTACCTAACAGGGTAAGTGTGATTTTACTGTGATTCTACTACAAACCACTTTAAACTATTTCATCAAATTTCAATAATTTTTTAAATAAAAAAAATTGTGCAACTTCGTTTTTAATTTGGTAAATAAAATTTGTAACTATATATGATGAAAAATGAAATAAATTATGTATTTAAATAATGATTTCCTACGGATCTCCATGGATTGCCACCCTATATGTATATATTTTAATTTTTTCTGACTATTTCTTTACATTATCAGATATGTGATTAATTTTTACTTTATTAGTTTGATTATTTCTTTGCATATCATTTATGTGACGGGCTTTCAATTTTACAATGTTCACTTCCAATACTATGTGCATGTTTGGGAGCTCTTCATTTCACCATATATGGGCATGATGCCCGTTATTAAATTTCTTGGACTGTTTGGGGAAAAAAGCTGAACATGCTTATTTGCATCTTTTCATTGATAAGCAGAAAGTTGGGGTGCCCAACATTCAACATTTCATTCAGCATTCTTACACTATTAGAGTTTTGGACATGCACCCACCAATCCTTGAGTAATTGATAATTTATGTAATTCAATGTAAAAGGGTTCTGATCTTTAATATATATATATATATATATATATTGTAATGAAAAAGTAGTATTAAAATTATTGAAAAGATTTCCATTTTGTTTTATGTTTTAATTATTTTAATTTTATTTTATATTCATGTATTAAAATTATTATATTAAATATTAAATATTTTTTAAAAATAACTTATAAGTTATAATTCATCAAACACCTTATCAAATGATAGTTAGTTATGGTTTGATTTTAAATTTATTTTATCCAGTTTTAATCGTATAATTATGTTTTAATTCGAGATCATTAAGAAACTAAATCAAGATTATTATATTTAGTTTTATTTTTTTAGTCTGGATCAATTACATAATTTTATTTTTTTCGAGATGAATATCATATATTACAATTAACTTTTAAATTAATTTTATTTTTGTTGAGATGAAAAGCATATAATTTTGTTTTAACTCAAGATCATTAAGAAACTAAATCAAGATAATTATATTTAGTTTTTATCTCGAGGTCAATATACTTATTTTTAAATTATCTCATTTTTTTCTATATCATGTATTAAAAATATTATTTCATGTAATTTGTAATTTACATTTATTTTTTTTAAAAAATAATTATAACTTTTAAGTTATGATTTACCAAACACATATTAACTTATAAGTAAAATTATCTAAACACATAAATAACTTATAAGTTATGATACTCATATCACTTATCTGACACTTCTCAACTTTAAGTCATAAGTTACATTTTTTAAGAAATCTCAAATGGACCCTATAAGTCTTTGCTCATTTTTAAAGAACCGTTGATAATTTTTTGTGTAACCGTTCAAAATTATAAAATATTATTTCATACTAGGAAGAGAATATCGATAACGTCGACAAGCCATATTATAATCACATCACCCTACAAAAACATATTATTTAAATTAATTAAAATATTTTTTAAAATCTATTTACACTCTACCATGCGTAACGGGCAAGCAGTTCTATGTTAATATTTTTCATTATAATTTGGTAAATTCATTAAATATTTAACTTAAATCATCTAATTTCAAGCTTTTGCTTCAAAGAAAAATATGGTTTTAGATCTAGGGAATATTTGTATTTTGCCTTACACGACCAAATACTTGACGATATACCCATTAGATTATATAAACATGCCAAATAATATTAGTGAAATATATTAATTTGGAAACTTGAAGGTATATAGAAGATTATTGGCAATATGGTTGTTAAAATCGGTAATCCGAGAGAGAGGAAAAACAACTACCCGTTTGTGAAAGTTTTGTTGAAAAATCATTCGAATAGATATTCTACTTGGGGAAACGAATAATCTATTTGTGAGAAATATCCGCATTTTAAAAAATAAAATCAGTACTATTCGGGTTAGGAACCGAATAGGTATTAATTGAGATTAATATTTTACTGTGTAATGTGTTAAATTCATAAAATATGTATCTTAAATTATCTATTTTAAAGCTTTAACTTCAAAGAAAAATATTGTTATAGATGTAGGGAAAGTAGATATTGTGCACTTATTTTATATTATAATTTGTTTCTTTCAAATTACATATTAATAGCATAAGATGGCCTTACATGCCCAAATACGTTGAGTAAAAGGTATACCCAATAAGCAGACGTAAATATGTCAAATAGTATAGTTAAAGGTATACCCATTAGATTATATAAATATTCTAAATAATATTATTGAAATGTATTAATTTGGAAACTTGAAGGTGTATAGAAGATTACTGTCAGCATGGTTGTTAAAATCGGTAATCCGAGATAGAGGAACAACAACTATCTGTTTGTGAAAGTTTTGTTGAAAAATCATTCAGATAGATATTCTACTTGGCAAAAAGGGTAATCTCTTCGTGAGAAATATCAGCATTTTAAAAACTGAAATCGTTACTATTCGGGTTAGGAACCGAATAGGTATTAATTGGGATTAATATTTTACTGTGTAATGTGTTAGATTCATAAAATATGTAACTTAAATTATCTATTTTCAAGCTTTAGCTTCAAAGAAAAATATTGTTCTAGATGTAAGGAAAATAATTATTGTGCACTTATTTTATATTATAATTTGTTTCTTTTAAATTACTTATTTATAGCATAAGATGGTCTCACATGCCCAAATACGTTAAGTAAAAGGTCTACCCAATAAGTAGACGTAAATATGCCAAATAATATAAGTGAAATATAATATTTTAAAAACTTGAATGTGGATAGAAGATTATTGCAAGCCTATTGGACTACAAATTGATAACCGGAACTATTTGGTTTAGTTACTGATTAGGGATTATGTTAGATATATTTGTGATGTCATGTCTAATATGATTTGTGTTTAGTTTTCAGATCTTACTTAAACATGACAAATCAGGACTTAACTGGAAATCAGTACCTATACTGAAGTCAGGACTTAAGATATCAGAACTTAAGTTGTCAGAAATTAAGTTATCAGGAGATATTTATTAGGAGATAATATCAGGACTTAAGGAGATGTTCAGATAAGGAAGGCAGCTGATTGAAAGGAAAGAAGATCGAGACTGAAATAAGAAGAGATATGCATGAAGAAGAATTCTATAAAGAATCGAATACGTGGAAGAAAAGATAACTGATTGATATATATTAGGAAGCAGAATTGTATTCGATATCAATTAGAAGATTATCTTGTAACTGGGTAGTATATAAACACATGCATAGGGTTTACACTATATGTGTTAAATTAATCGAAGTTATTATTCATTGTAACTCTAGCAGCTCTCGTGATAATTTGTTCATCACTGAGAGAGGACAGTTCTTTGTAACAGAGTTTATTGTGTTGAATAAAATCTGTATTCTGTTACTTGAGTTCTTATATTCGATTTGATTTTAGTAAACACTGTATTCAACCCCCTTCTACAGTGTGTGTGACCTAACAAGTGGTATCAGAGCAGATCTGTTAACACACATACAATTTAATATCCAAAAACAATCATGTCTGAAGAAGAATTAGTTACTAGATTATGGGTTAACATATTCTAAAATCCCTATTTACTGTGATAATCAAAGTGCTATTGCTATGACAGGTAATCTAGTTCAAAACTCAATGACAAAGCACATCAGCATAAGGTACCATTTCATAAGGGAACATGTGGATGAAGGTACAGTGGAATTGCATTTTGTTCCAACAGATCAACAACTAGCAGATATCTTCACAAAACCACCGTGTGAAGCTACTTTTACAAGATTAGTAAATGAACTTGGAATGGTTTCAGGTTCTTTCTCTAAATCTGCTTAGTTTATGTTCGGATACATCAGATTTTATGATCAGTATTTACAGATATTACTATCTTTGTGAATTCTGTGCTTAATTTGAAATTTTCTAAGTGCTGATTGTTGTCTGATGTGAATTTCTAAACTCTGATAGTGATATGAATATTTCTGTGACTATTCAATCCAATGAGGATAACTGTGCTAGATGCTGACCTAGTAGTCTTTAATATACTAATAATCCCATGTTTGAAGTAATTGTTTATGTGAAAATCTTTTAATACAAGCAAATTCTGATTTTGAGCTTGGTTAAAGTTTACTTTGTGTATCTTATTACTAAGTCAAAAACTAGAATAATGCTTCTTATCTGTTAAGTTCTGATGTTAGTAAATCTGATGGATGTACTAAGTGCTGATAAGCCTCACTTATCAAAAGAAAAAGAAAAGAAAAGAAAAGAAATAAATGTCAGGTACTCCTTTGAGATCTAGAGTAAAAATGTGGAAGGGAAGACCCAAGTGCATTGCTGGTATTAAGTAATATGCATTAGAAAAACAAATTTTTCTTGGTGACTTTTCACACTCTATGATTACTGGAGAAATACTTTGACAAAAGCATAAATCCTGATAAGCAGTCGTAACTCACTTACACTGAGAAGCCACTGTAAAATGGAATTTTAAAAGATGCATAAAATGAGCACAAAACAGTTGAGGTGGACTCATGCATGAACTCATTCTACAGTAGACTTCAGAATAATGACAGATTTTGAGCAAAGTTCTTAGTTATGCCTTACTTCTAAGATGTACTGAAGTGAATCAGACTTTACTCTTTGTCTGATATTTAGCTTATTGCACACACTTACACTCCATATGAATGATGAAAATTACTGTGGTGATAAATGTTTTTTAGATGAACAGTTTAAGTGTCAATTGTTACAACCGACATTTCCGTGTAATATTAATTATAAAATTTGGTGTAATTATAAAGCCGAATGCCAATATATTCAACTATTGTATGCTTGTGTGAATGAGAATATCCGCGTCTTAAATTTTCGATATGTGGTATATGATTTTTCAAATCAAAAGTTTAATTATTTCTTTCATTTTTAATTTATAAGGAATATCTTAAACCTTGAATAAATATTTTTTTTAAAAGTTATTTGTTCATAAAATTCAAAAGTAGTTTTATAAAATTTCTAAAAATCCAAGTTATTTTATGGTATAAATTTTATAGTTTTTGAACTTGTATTTTATTTTATAAAAATAAATCTTTATAAATTTTAGTTGTCATATTTAGCAAATTACAAGAAAGCCCTTGCATGCAAACCACCCTTTCATTCTTTTCAAGGACAAAGAGGACAATTCCAAACCCACTAACTCATGAACTAGTAGCCAAATTACCTCCTTGACCTTGCATGCAAGTTAGCTTAGTTCTAACTAGAAGGATACCCTTATCATTTCTCACACCCACTCACATTATAGTCAAATCAAGACATAAAAACAACTCAAAGAAGTGATCATCACTTCACTTCACCCCACCACTTCACTCTCATCTCCTTCTTCCCCTCCCTCTCGGCTTTTCCCCCTCCCCTCTCGGCAATTCCCAAAAACCGAGCCCCCATACCCTTCTTTCTTCATTTCTCACTCAAACAATCATCCTATTATCAAGTAATCCTACTCCCTACATGTTGTCCTTGTATATCTTAAGAGTTTAGAGTAGAAAAACTTATGTGTTGGCCTTGCATGGTGGTGTGTTGTTAAAACTCCAAGTGAATATCCTTGATTCTTGTGAATTCAAGGCTTTCACCATGAGTTATAGTAGCAAAGGGTAGAGAATGGCTAGACATGAGTATGTTACACTCATACAATTGTTGTTTTCACCCTAATCCATTCGGCCATGACTTGATAGGAGCCGAATGGATGGTGTTTTGGTTGTCATGTTCCACTTTGTGTGTTTTTGTGATGATAACATGAAAATCTTAGTGAAGTCTTGATAAAACCCTTTGAATGCTAAGTGATCATCTAGATATAGCTTATTATAGGCTTGCATGTCAATTTCATGGTAATATATATTTAGAAAACATATTGCTTTGACTGGTAAAACTCGAAGACATGCATGCATGTAAATTTCTCTTGGAATGTTGGAAGATTTTGATCATTTGGAAAGATTTTGTTAGTAAGCTTTAATTTCAGTAGGAATAAGGTGTTAATATTGATTAATGCTCCTTGATGCATGGTAATAATTCGTGGTCATCTTTTATAAAAATGTATATCTTGTTATTTCAAAAACTTGATGATTTGTGAGTTGTGAAGTGTAGTTTCCTTTGTTTTGCCATAATTGCACCTTAGATAAGGATGATCTCCACCAAAGTTATTTTGAGAATAAAGGAGTTAGTTCATTAGATCATCATGATTAAGTCTTGGTTTGGGTATTGGGTTGTTGGTAGTTGAGTTTGTCAAGTCAAAACCTTGGAGAAATGAGCGTTATAATTTCTGCAGAAAATCAGTTTAGTACCCTGAGGTTTAAAGTGAGTTTTGACCATGTCATTGATGTGAACTTTGAGGCCCAAGCCACCAGAAGTTAGTATTGGGAGTATATAAAAGGTTTTAGGTGTTGGTTGGAGGTTTGCATGTCATTTGGTTAGGTGCACAAGTAGAATAACAAAATCTTTCCAGCAGGGGACAGTTTTGTTACAACTTAGAAATAGGGAGATTTGAACTTAGAAATAGGGAGATTTGATAATGTCATGGGTAGGCCCTCATTAGGCCCTATTGGGCCTTAGTTAGAGGGAGTGTCAGAGAAGTTTTTCCAACCATAGTTCATAGGATATGAGTTAGAACCATGTGTCACAAGTTAATTCAAGTCAGGGCGTTTTCTGCCCAGAAAAACAGGGGAACCTTGGACTTTTAGCTTAGGCCCAAGAAGGCCCAAGCCAGGCCCTTGAGCCACATCAAGTTTGGGAGATGCCCTTAGGTCAGGAGAGTCTTGTGTAAAAGTTTTGAATGAAAATTTGTAGTTTAAGAGTGTCTAATGCACTCAAGAAACCATAGTTGTCATTCTGAAATTTGCACCAGTGAGCACTTTCACTTATCACATAGTTTTAGAACACTTAGGAGTGAGATTTAGGTTGACCACCATAGTTATAAGATAGTATAAGGTCAGTAGAGCAAAAGGCACAGGTGAGGGTCAATAGGTTTTGGATAGTTTAGTAAAGGCACATCGAGTTAGGAAGCCAAAATTTGAAGACTTTGTCTAGTTTAGCGACCAAGTGACTTAAGTTGTGAGTCGAGATCATCCAAGCCTAGTGTTGCATTATGGTGTATATGGTGTTATTTGGTATTAATATATGATATGTGATTATGTGGCTATGTGTGTACAATTGTAATTTAAAAGTGAATATAAAATTAAGTGCATATAGGCCTAAGTGCCATCCGTGTTTAATTTCGGGTTGTAAATAGGTTAAGTTGGTGAGAATATATTATAATGAGGATTATTATTATTTATGTAGGATCTCGAGACGAGGGAAAACTTGCCATAAAGGTCGAGTGAAGCTCCAGTTGCTCCTACCAGTCAGACCAGACCAGTCTTTCTCAAGGCAAGTGATTCAACTTGACCTTCGTATTTACTGCTAATGGTTCATACATTGCTACAACTATCCTGTGTCATTTGATATATTAAATCAAGCGTATCTTATGTTTATCTTTGAATTATATAGAGATGCCATGAACCCTCGAGTACGTATTGCAAGTAGTTCAAAAGTCTTTTCATGATAGTTGAATGCCATGATAAAATAAAGAGTTTTTATAATACTTGATTGATCCTCTTGATTAACATGCTAATGATTCCTAAGTATTAATATCTCATCCTGATTCTTGAACCCCTATAGAACCTTACCTTGAACTCTGATAGTCAGATACTTACCAACGTGATTCCTTATTGATTGATACCCTTTTTCTTATCCTAAAGCTTGACAATTCTGATATATATATCCTGAGCTAAAGATCATTTCTGCATACCTTAACACCCTTAGTATTCATGAAGCTTACATTCTTGATGATCGAGCACTTGAACCTTGATGAGAAACCATTGCTTAAAGCCCAATTTGGCATTACCCTTTTATAATATCCAATAGCCTCACTAAATCCCCTTGTCTAAATCTTTGATATATGAAAACCATTCAGTTACTTTAATAGAGTATAGTTTTGTGAATCATGGCCCTGAGATTTAGTACCATATTTCCCGTGTTTCGAGTTGATCTATAATCCCTTGATAAAAATGTTTACTGTAAAAAGAGATTTTGTTATAATTCGGCATCAGTTTTTGAAATAAATAAAATGTGGGTTTTCAGTCCCAAAGGGGGATAAATGTTTTCTTTGAATGGTGGATCTGGACTGAGACGCGAGTCCTTTCCACACTTATATTAGGCTTAAAAGTTGCCTAGGGATTTCCATTAATGTTTTAGAACCCAGCGGGTTCGGGATTACTTCGCGGCTGATCACCGGCTGTAATCCGTAGCGTTATAAAATGATTTTGATTAAGACATGATTTTGAAATTGTTTTGATACAAGCAAAAATGATGCCATCACCCATAGTTTTATCCCTCGTTATCATTGGTTATGTCTTTCCATTATCATTCTTTAATGTATATCTCGATTTATGTTTTATATCGTACTGTTAGCACTTGTTGAGCATTTGGCTCACTCCTTGCTTTACCCTGATATTACAGCTAGCAGCTATGGTTAGATTCAAGCGGATTGCCCGTAAGACCTGTGATGCTGATGCTTATGTTCGAGCTCAGGTAGAATAAGAGATAGTAGTTTTGTGTGAGGACTCGCTATTTAAAATCAGTTGTAATAGATGGACAGCCCAAATAGGTTATAGGATATGTGTGTAGGTTATAGATAATATGCGAGAGAGTAGGTTAAGTAAATTTATTATTAATACTCCTCTTATTGGTTGTCAGCAAAGGGCGCATTCCTCGTCATCCTCTGGGTCGGACGACACTATTGCTTTCACTGTGTATGCTGAGTTGAGGCGCGAGTTCGACATGCTTCAGGACAAGTACGACCGACTGATAGACCGACTGAAGAACGTGTATCCGGACAGCCGAAACTACGAAGGGAAGCCCAAGGAGCAGATGACTGCGAGACTTGAGACCTTGGTTCAGTACGTCAACACTAAGCTTGAGGAGATGCCAGCACACCGGGACCGTACCAGCCAGTATGTCATTCAGATGGTGGCGGATGAGTTCCAGAGCATTGTGAAGACGCTTCGAGAGGAAAAGACTACCAAGCCCCATTCAGATGGAGTGGAGCCTTAGTTCTTTCCATTTACCTTTCATGTTGTTGTACTATCAGACTCTGTGGAATCCCCAGTTGTTTCCGTTGTTTCCTTTAAATAAGCCTGTTATTCCTAGAATCAGACTTTGTCCTAATCCAATATATTGCGACCTTTAAAAATTTCAATAATTATGTCCTATTGTTCCATTTGCTCTCAACTGTTATTTTACGTTTTTATATGCATCACCATATCTGCTTAATTTGGAAACTTGACCCCATATGTAAATAAGAATGCCATGCGATACCCTCGAATCATTTTATCATTCATATCTGTTTTGACATAACTCTTATTTCAGGGTCATGCCTCCCAAAAAGAAGAACCCAACAACCACATCCACCACAGACCCAAACATTCTTCGACTACTCGAAACTTTGCAACAACAAACCAATGTTATAGCTCAACAACAACTAACTCTTCAACAACGAATTGAAAACCAAGATAACCGTGAACCACACCAACCACCTGAACCACCAGTACCACCTAGACAAATTGTCACTTTCAAGGCTTTTCAGAATGTGAATCCACCTGCATTTCATGATACCACTGATCCAGTGATAGCTAACACATGGATTAAGGAGATGGAAAGGGCTTTTGAGTTGGTACAGTTAGGAGACGATCAGAAGACGTCGTATGCTACTTATTTCTTGAAGGGAGAAGTCATCTATTGGTGGGAATCAGTAAAAGCTATGGAAGTCACTCAGCAGGTTTCTTGGGAGAGATTTAAGAAGTTATTTCTGGACAAGTATTACCCTAAGTACATGCAGAATCAGATGGAGCTTAAATTTTTGGAGCTGAAGCAAGGGAACATGACTGTACTGTAGTATGAGAAGAAGTTTACTAATTTGTCAAGGTTTGTGACAAAGTATACCAGCACTGAGGAGGAAAAAGCAAAGAAATTTCAGTAAGGATTGGAGCCTTGGATCAGAGATAGAGTGGCTATGTTTGAGCTTGAAACTTACGCGGGAGTAGTACAGAAAGCTGCTCTGATTGAGAATAATGGGACGTAGTCAAGGAAGGAAAGGGATAACAAGAAGAGGAAGGTTCCATTTTATGGAGAAAAGTCTGAAGCAGGAAGTTCACAAGATCGAAATGTAAAGAGAATTGGTTTCCATAAGGGCGGAAATTTTCAAAAGAAAGGAAATTTGGGCAAAAGGCAAGAATCGAAGGGGAACAATCAGGCAAGCCAAGGGCAAGTTGGAGAAAACAGATTCCAGAGACCGGAATGCAAGCACTGTGGAAGAAGGCACCCCGGAGTGTGTAATAAGTTGAGAATGACATGTTATAGGTGCAATCAGAAGGAACATTTGGCAAATGAGTGCAAGATACCGAAGCCAGGAGTTACATGTTACAAGTGTGGGAGAACTGGACACATAGCTAGGGAGTGCAAGGCAACCGGACCAGTCAAAGCTCTGATGAACGTGGCAAGTACCAGTGCAAGCGTGCCAGCTGAGGTATTGGCATTACCTCCACCACCTACACCAACCCCGCAAGCAACAACAAGGACATTTGATCTGAAGATGAAGGATGCTGTTCAGAATTCTGAGGTGATAGCAGGTACACTTTTACTCAATAATGTCAAAGCTAAAGTATTGATTGATTCGGGAGCAACAAGATCTTTCATATCAGAAACTTTTGTTGATAAGCTCCAATGTGATAAAATGATTATGAGTAAGGTAGTAAATGTGGTAATTGCGAACAAAGAAAAGATTCCTGTGAATCAATTTTGTCCAAAGTATGAGATTGATATTTCGAGGTATAAGTTTTCAGCCGACTTGATACTCTTCAAGTTGGGAGAGTTTGATATAATTTTAGGAATGGATTGGTTAGGGGAGAATAACGCTCAGATTAATTGTAAGACCAAGAAAGTGTATTTAAAGACGAAGAGTGGAGAGAAGGTAGTATTTAAGGGGCAGAGGCAAGAGCAACTATTTCTTACAATTGTTCAGGCTAAGAAGCTACTTAAAAAAGGTTGTGAGTCGTTCCTAGCTTATGTAGTGGATTCAGAAAAAGGCAGCCCTAACATAGAAGATATTCCTGTAATTAACGAGTTCCCAGATGTGTTTCCCGACGAACTACCAGGCTTACCACCAGATCGACAAATCGAGTTCGAGATCAACCTTGCTCCAGGAACGGAACCAGTTTCAAAGGCCCCATATAGGATGGCACCAGCAGAAATGAAAGAGTTGGCGAGTCAGCTACAAGAATTGTTGGATAAGGGAGTGATACGACCAAGTACGTCGCCATGGGGAGCACCTGTGCTGTTTGTAAAGAAGAAAGATAGGAGTATGCGATTATGCATAGACTATCGGGAGTTGAATAAGGTAACGATCAAGAACCTCTACCCGCTACCAAGAATAGATGACCTTTTTGACCAGTTGAAGGGAGCAAAATGCTTTTCAAAGATTGATTTGAGATCGGGATACCATTAATTAAGGATCAAAGAAGAAGATATTCCCAAGACCGCATTCAGGACCAGATATGGGCATTATGAATTCTTAGTAATGCCATTTGGACTGACCAACGTTCCAGCCGCATTTATGGATCTGATGAATCGGGTATTTAAGAAGTATTTGGACAAATTTATCGTGGTATTCATTGATGACATCCTTATTTATTCTAAGTCGGAAGAACATAAGAAGCACCTCTGGATAGCATTGGAAATACTTCGTCAAGAGAAGTTGTATGCCAAGTTTACCAAATGTGAGTTTTGGTTAAAGGAAGTTCAATTTTTGGGGCATGTCATTGGAAATGAAGGAGTTAAAGTGGATCCGGCAAAGATTGAGGCAGTTATGAGCTGGGAGAGGCCAAAGACTCCTACGGAAGTGCGAAGTTTTCTAGGGTTGGCAGGATACTATAGAAGGTTCGTCAAGGATTTTTCGAAAATCGCCACGCCATTGACCAAGTTAACCAGAAAGAATTAGAAGTTCGAATGGAGTGCAGAATGTGAGGATAACTTTCAGGAGTTGAAACAGAGATTGGTAACCGCTCCGGTGTTAGTGCTACAAGATGATCAAGGGAACTTTATAATATTCAGCGACGCTTCACATAAGGGTTTGGGTTGTGTGTTGATGCAACACAGTAAAGTGATCGCATATGCGTCAAGACAATTGAAACCGCATGAGTTAAAGTACCCGACGCATGACTTGGAACTAGCCGCCATAGTGTTCGTACTTAAGATTTGGAGACATTACCTCTACGGAGAGAAGTGTGAAATCTACACGGATCACAAGAGTTTAAAGTACATTTTCACTCAGAAGGAGCTCAATATGAGGCAGAGGAGATGGCTGGAATTGATCAAGGACTATGACTGCTCGATAAATTACCATCCTGGAAAGGCGAATGTTGTGGCCGATGCTCTGAGTAGGAAGGAGAGACTGAATATGATGATAACATCAAAAGAGTTATATGAAGAAATCGAGAGATTTGAACTGGAACTTTGTGCTTGCGGAAAAGTTGAGGAAGTTTGTCGTGCAATGACCTTTCAGCCAACAGTAGTTGAAAAGATAAAAAAGTGTCAAGAAGAAGTAATGGAGAAAGAGAAGAATCAGTTATCTGGAGAGGAGATTAATACTCAAAGGGATGAGCAAGGGATACTAAGGTTTTCTTCCAGAATTTGGATTCCTCATGTACCTGAATTAAAGAATGAGATCCTCCATGAAGCCCACAATTCGAAATTTTCAATCCACCCGGGAAGTACCAAGATGTATCGAGACTTAAAGAAGAACTTTTGGTGGCCAAATATAAAGCGAGACGTGGCAGAATGGGTTGCGAAGTGTTATACTTGTCAGAAAGTGAAGGCAGAACATCAACGACCAAGCGGATTAATTCAGCCCCTGAAGATTCCATAATGGAAATGGGAAAATATCGCTATAGACTTTATAGTAGGACTACCGCGAACGAAATCCGGGCATGACGCTATATGGGTTGTAGTTGATCGCCTTACGAAGTCGGCGCATTTCCTTCCAATTAATGAGAAGTCGTCATTGGACAAATTGGTTCATCTGTACGTGCGTGAAATCGTACTAAGACATGGAGTACCCGTATCGATAGTTTCAGACAGAGATCCCCGATTTAACTCGAGATTCTGGAAGCAATTTCAAGAAAGTCTTGGCACGAAGTTGAATATGAGCACGACATACCATCCGCAGACTGATGGTCAGAGCGAAAGGACAATTCAAACAATCGAAGACATGTTGCGCAGTTATGCAATCGATTTTGCAGGAAGTTGGGACGATCACTTGCCGTTGATTGAATTCTCTTACAACAATAGCTATCATTCCAGTATCGGCATGCCACCATACGAAGCTTTGTACGGGTGAAAATGTAGATCACCAACAAGTTGGGATGAAGTAGGAGAAGGAAGAATTCTCGGCTCGGAATTGGTACAACAGTTGCATGATTCAGTCAAGTTAATTCAGAAAAGGTTGCTTGCTGCTCAAGATAGACAGAGGAAGTATGCGGATCCAACGCGTAAGGATGTTCAATTCCAAATTGGCGAAGCTATTTTGTTGAAGGTGTCACCTAGAAAAGGGTTGTCTAGATTTGGCAAGAAAGGGAAGTTAGCACCTAGATACATAGGTCCTTTTGAAATTTTGAGTCAAGTAGGGAAGGTGGCCTACGAGTTGGCCTTACCACCTCAGTATCAGCATATGCATAATGTGTTCCATGTGTCGTTGCTTAAGAAGTATAATCCTGACACTAGCCATGTGATAGAATATGAACCTGTAGAAATTCAGGCAGACCTGTCATTTGTGGAGCAACCGGTTAAAATACTCGACTGGCAAGAGAAGAGCTTTAGAAATAAGTCAGTAAAGTTAGTAAAAGTGCTTTGGAGGAACCTTCAGGTCGAAGAATCGACTTGGGAGTTAGAGTCTGATATGCGTTCCCGGTATCCTCATCTGTTCTCTTAGATTCTGGGGATAGAATCCCTTAAGGGGGAGAGGATGTTACAACCGGCATTTCCGTATAATATTAATTGTAAAATTTGGTGTAATAATAAAGCCGAATGCCAATATATTCAACTATTGTATGCTTGTGTGAATGAGAATATCTGCGTCTTAAATTTTCGATATGTGGTATATGATTTTTCAAATCAAAAGTTTAATTATTTCTTCCATTTTTGATTTATAAGGAATATCTTAAACCTTGAATAAATATTTTTTTAAAAAGTTATTTGTTCACAAAATTCAAAAGTAGTTTTATAAAATTTCTAAAAATCCAAGTTATTTTATGGTATAAATTTTATAATTTTTGAACTTGTATTTTATTTTATAAAAATAAATCTTTATAAATTTTAGTTGTCATATTTAGCAAATTACAAGAAAGCCCTTGCATACAAACCACCCTTTTATTCTTTTCAAGGACAAAGAGGGCAATTCCAAACCCACTAACTCATGAACTAGTAGCCAAATTACCTCATTGACCTTGCATGCAAGTTAGCTTAATTCTAACTAGAAGGATACCCTTGTCATTTCTCAAACCCACTCACATTATAGTCAAATCAAGACATAAAAACAACTCAAAGAAGTGATCATCACTTCACTTCACCCCACCACTTCACTCTCATCTCCTTCTTCCCCTCCCTCTCGGCTTTTCCCCCTCCCCTCTCGACAATTCCCAAAAACCGAGCCCCCATCCCCTTCTTTCTTTATTTCTCACTCAAACAATCATCCTATTATCAAGTAATCCTACTCCCTACATGTTGTCCTTGTATATCTTAAGAGTTTAGAGTAGAAAAACTTATGTGTTGATCTTGCATGGTGGTGTGTTGTTACAACTCCAAGTGAATATCCTTGATTCTTGTGAATTCAAGGCTTTCACCATGAGTTATAGTAGCAAAGGGTAGAGAATGGCTAGACATGAGTATGTTACACTCATGCAATTGTTGTTTTCACCCTAATCCATTCGGCCATGACTTGATAGGAGCCGAATGGATGGTGTTTTGGTTGTCATGTTCCACTTTATGTATTTTTGTGATGATAACATGAAAATCTTAGTGAAGTCTTGATAAAACCCTTTGCATGCTAAGTGATCATCTAGATATAGCTTATTATAGGCTTGCATGTCAATTTCATGGTAATATATATTTAGAAAACATGTTGCTTTGATTGGTAAAACTCGAAGACATGCATGCATGTAAATTTCTCTTGGAATGTTGGAAGATTTTGATCATTTAGAAAGATTTTGTTAGTAAGCTTTAATTTCAGTAGGAATAAGGTGTTAATATTGATTAATGCTCCTTGATGCATGGTAATAATTCGTGGTCATCTTTTATAAAAATGTATATCTTGTTGTTTCAAAAACTTGATGATTTGTGAGTTGTGAAGTGTAGTTTCCTTTGTTTTGCCATAATTGCACCTTAGGTAAGGATGATCACCACCAAAGTTAATTTGAGAATAAGGGAGTTAGTTTAGTAGATCACCATGATTAAGTCTTGGTTTGGGTATTGGGTTCTTGGTAGTTGAGTTTGTCAAGTCAAAACCTTGGAGAAATGAGAGTTATAATTTCTGCAGAAAATCAGTTTAGTACCCTGAGGTTTAGAGTGAGTTTTGACTATGTCATTGATGTGCACTTTGAGGCCCAAGCCACCAGAAGTTAGTATTGGGAGTATATAAAAGGTTTTAGGTGTTGGTTGGAGATTTTCATATCCTTTGGTTAGGTGCACAAGTAGAATAACAAAATCTGTCCAGCAGGGGACAGTTTTGTTGCAACTTAGAAATAGGGAGATTTGACCATGTCATGGGTAGGCCCTCATTAGGCCCTGTGGGAATTAGTTAGAGGGAGTGTCAGAGAAGTTTTTCCAACCATAGTTCATAGGATATGAGTTAAAACCATGTGTCACAAGTTAATTCAAGTCAGGGCGTTTTCTGCCCAGAAAAACAGGGGAACCTTGGACTTTTAGCTTAGGCTCAAGAAGGCCCAAGCCAGGCCCTTGAGCCACATCAAGTTTGGGAGATGCCCTTAGGTCAGGAGAGTCTTGTGTAAAAGTTTTGAAGGAAAAGTTGTAGTTTAAGAGTGTCTAATGCAGTCAAGAAACCATAGTTGTCATTCTGAAATTTGCACCAATGAGCACTTTCACTTATCACATAGTTTTAGAACACTTAGGAGTGAGATTTAGGTTGACCACCATAGTTGTAAGATAGTATAAGGTCAGTAGAGCAAAAGGCACAGGTGAGGGTCAATAGGTTTTGGATAGTTTAGTAAAGGCACATCGAGTTAGGAAGCCAAAATTTGAAGACTTTGTCTAGTTTAGCGACCAAGTGACTTAAGTTGTGAGTCGAGATCATCCAAGCTTAGTGTTGTATTATGGTGTATATGGTGTTATTTGTTATTAATATATGATATGTGATTATGTGGCTATGTGTGTACAATTGTAATTTAAAAGTGAATATAAAATTAAGTGTATTTAGGCCTAAGTGCCATCCGTGTTTAATTTCAGGTTGTAAATAGGTTCAGTTGGTGAAAATATATTATAATGAGGATTATTATTATTTATGTAGGATCTTGAGACGAGGGAAAACTTGCCATAAAGGTCGAGTGAAGCTCCAGTTGCTCCTACCAGTCAGACCAGACCAGTCTTTCTCAAGGCAAGTGATTCAACTTGACCTTCGTATTTACTGCTAATGGTTCATACATTGCTACAACTATCCTGTGTCATTTGATATATTAAATCAAGCGTATCTTATGTTTATCTTTGAATTATATAGAGATGCCATGAACCCTCGAGTACGTATTGCAAGTAGTTCAAAAATCTTTTCATGATAGTTGAATGCCATGATAAAATAAAGAGTTGTTATAATACTTGATTGATCCTCTTGATTAACATGCTAATGATTCCTAAGTATTAATATCTCATCCTGATTCTTGAACCCCTATAGAACCTTACCTTGAACTCTGATAGTCAGATACTTACCAACGTGATTCCTCATTGATTGATACCCTCTTTCTTATCCTAAAGCTTGACAATTCTGATATATATATCCTGAGCTAAAGATCATTTCTGCATACCTTAACACCCTTAGTATTCATGAAGCTTACATTCTTGATGATCCAGCACTTGAACCTTGATGAGAAACCATTGCTTAAAGCCCAATTTGGCATTACCCTTTTATAATATCCAATAGCCTCACTAAATCCCCTTGTCTAAATCTTTGATATATGAAAACCATTCAGTTACTTTAATAGAGTATAGTTTTGTGAATCATGGCCCTGAGATTTAGTACCATATTTCCCGTGTTTTGAGTTGATCTATAATCCCTTGATAAAAATGTTTACTGTAAAAAGAGATTTTTTTATAATTCGGCATCAGTTTTTGAAATAAATAAAATGTGGGTTTTCAGTCCCAAAGGGGGATAAATGTTTTCTTTGAATGGTGGATCTGGACTGAGATGCGAGTCCTTTCCACACTTATATTAGGCTTAAAAGTTGCCTAGGGATTCCCATTAATGTTTTAGAACCTAGCGAGGTTCGGGATTACTTCGCGGCTGATCACCGGCTGTAATCCGTAGCGTCATATAATAATTTTGATTAAGACATGATTTTGAAATTGTTTTGTTACAAGCAAAAATGATGCCATCACCCATAGTTTTATCCCTCGTTATCATTGGTTATGGCTTTCCATTGTCATTCTTTAATGTATATCTCGATTTATGTTTTATATCGTACTGTTAGCACTTGTTGAGCATTTGGCTCACTCCTTGCTTTACCCTGATATTACAGCTAGCAGCTATGGTTAGATTCAAGCGGACTGCCCGTAAGACCTGTGATGCTGATGCTTATGTTCGAGCTCAGGTAGAATAAGAGATAGTAGTTTTGTGTGAGGACTCGCTATTTAAAATCAGTTGTAATAGATGGTAGTGTTGGGCTGTTCCAAACCCTAAACTGTAAGATCTTGGAGTTGGTTATGTTTACTTCTTTTTAAAATATTGTAATAGTTATATTTAATTTGCTGTTTAAGTTGGGGGCGTGACATCAATTGCATAAATTCTGAGGACAAGTTCTGATGGAAGTTCTGATGATTAAGTTCTGATGTACCCATATCAGTATTTATGTGAAGAATAACAGGAATAAACATTCACTTTTCGAGTTAAGGAGCCATATTCTGATGAGTTTTAAATTCTGATAATAATCAAGTTCTGATGCTGATGTGGCAATGTTTATTTACTTGGTTTATTTTTGGTCATTACTTCAACGGTCATATTTTTTCAGAATATTGGTTTATGTGAGATAAATTAGTCATAATCATTATGGGTTAGTGGTTAACGTGTATGTCCTGAAAAACTGCATGTGCACGGTAATTATTGCTTATTTTACGTGCCCATTAACTCTTGCTCTAACCGTTTATTGACTGTTCACATGGTGCCAGGTGTAAAGTGTATCCCATGCTTCAAAAATACAACTGTTGAGTGGAGAGAGTATATATATGAGAGATAAAAGATTTTCTAATATTTTACTTACTTTTCTATTCTAAATCTCTTTTACTCTCTCTCTCTCTCTCTCTCTATCTCTCTCTCTTATTTTCTGAAGTTGTTTTTCTCTCAGGACTTTTCACAAACACTTTGCAAACATTCTCTTACTCACTTAATTTCTTACAGAGATGGCACCAAAAGACGTAATTTTCAATGGGGCTAAGTTTGTTCCTAATAACTTCTCCGCTATTCTTAGTAAGTCAGAAGCCCCATCAGAACTTCACTTCATTCAGGACTTTCTTACTAGTTCTGATATTAGGTACGCTCTGACCCAACCTGATACAGTCTCTGGTACTCAAGTGCTGGAGTTCTGGAGAAGCGGAGTATATGATGATGGAGGTGCTCAGAATCTCCATCTCTGAATCTCTGGCTCATGACAAGTCTGGACCTTCAATCTCCTCAAGCTCTTCTAGAACCCATTTAGCCCACTCTACCAAGAAATCAGGGGTGATGTCCTCATGTGTAGCCTCAGCAATCCTCACTGCAGCTGTCCTATGAAACACCTGGAGCCTCTCTCTAAGTCGCCTCTCACCACTCCCCATCTCTCTGGTATGCATACTATGTAGTAACTCCTGAATCTGACCCTGAAGGAATCGCTGCTCCATAAGGCAAGCCTCAAACTGATGATATGGGACAGGATATGAAGAGAACTGGAAAGGTACTCCTGTGACTGAATGACCGGTAAAACCTGAATCAGCAGGTGGGGGTCCTCTGACAGGTGGCCTCATGCCTGGAGGTGGAATAGCCTGCAGTGGTACGGGCTGCAACACCGGTGGAGGTAGAATAGCCAATGCTGGTGGAACAACAGGACGTGGATCCGAAGACGGCACTCCAACTGAAGGCTCTGAGTAATCAGCTGATACGGGAATAAAAGAGTCGGCCATCACTGCTATCTGAAATCATATCGCAATATAAGAATCCCGTACCATAACACGAACTATACTAATATCTGATATACTGAAACACTCAACCTCTCAACATTAGATCATCCTATGCCTTACTTCTAATCCTAACCCTCTACCCATTCCCGTTAACCTAGGCTTGTGTCAGTGACTTATAACCTGTAGCTCTGATACCAAACCTGTGGCGCCCTCCAAACCCGGGTCAGAAGTTTGGGGTCCACACATACACCTTATTTATAACCTGCTTATAATAATAATAAAGATAATAATAATATATGCAGTGACCCTACTTACCAACCACCACGGACCGCAACAGGTTTAAGTATGCACACAAGCCAAACATACTAATATATTACAAACCGTTCAAATCCCAACTATTTCAAACTCAAACTGAGTATTAAACATTATTACAAACTTTTACAAACTTAAATTATTCCAAAAGAAGCCTACTAGCTCAGCTTTCTCAACCTGAACCCCTCGCTCCCGCGCTGGACTGGGGATCGTCGCTACCAACTGGTTCCTTTTTAACTGGAAAGAATATAAACACCATCGCACAAATGAGCTAACTAGCTCAGCAAGTCACAATGACAAAACTGAGAATAATGATCATCAGGTGTGTATGATTATGATATCAAGTGAATAATGGATTATGATTTAGAATTGGATATTATACTTTTAATTTAAAAACCAAGGTTAGGCTGCTGATCAGTCACGCACTAACCCCGAGCAAGGCACACAGCATTGCTCTAACTACTGGATCCAAGGCACACATTGGCCTAACTTGACCATTATATGGTCTGACCACGAATCTGGTCCACAATTTTATAAAAACAATCCAATTCTAACATAATAACAGAATATGCAATAATAAACAATAACCGAAATCATTAACAACAATAAATGTTTAACAATGAAAGGGTTTCAATCCTTGTAAGGATCAACCAGGTACTTTCAAAGCTTGAATGCTGGGTAATGAAAGAATTGGATAACAAAGGAAACAACGTTTCAGGGTTTCAAGGATTTGGTCTTTCAAAGCATAAGATATCATGGATTGAGTATATAGTAATCCAGTTCAGTGTCTGGTATTTAGTTTGCATGTATGTGTGGAGTAGTATCGTAGATTTGTGGTTCGTGTTTGGGTATACAATAATCAATGGCTTAGAAAGAATATGGTTCATGGCTCAATAACAATAACTGAAATCAGGATTTAGGTTTCCATGCTTCAAAGCACTTGCAATGTCAACAAGACTATCAAGAATTACAATATCTCGAGAAAGTTCAGAACACTTGCCTGGTATTAGCTTACTACTATGCACTCGCTTCCAATCACAACCGTCTTACTCTTCAACTATCTGTTTTCCTTTCCTACGTCTTGTCTCTTCTTGATTTCTGCAGTGAAACAAAGCTCAGAATCTGATAGAACACCTCAAATCCTTCGTTTTGGTTACTCAAGCTTTGAAAACAGAGATCGGTAACGCCTTCGTTTTGCTGTTTGATTCTTACAACAGTTTTAAGAAATTAGGGCTTTTCTCTGAAATTTATATAATTAACTATCTGCAAATGATTTTGATACGAAATAAAATACGGTAAAAGGCTATTTATAATTACGGAAAATTAGTATCCCGTTAGATCATTCCGGATATAAAATGGTACGTTTATTTATAAAAACTGATCCAAACGGTATCGGTTTTCGGGATAATTATCCAGATTAGTACAATTTGTACTGTGGTCTTGGTCTCAGCGCCTGGTTACACGTATTACGAAGTGATAATTGGGATAGTTTAATAAAAACTCCCGTTTATCGAAAATACGGGTTCTATTAATTTACCGAAACGAATATTGTATCGAAAATGTTACGCCGGGACCCGCGCAGGACAAACCGTACGCCGGATCGAAAAAGTCAAAACATGGAAAATGCTCGGAATATTACAATTAGGTTAGGAAGGAGTTCTCGGAAGAGTTTCGGGTTCCAAAAACGTAACAACGGTTGACGTCGGTTGGTTCCCGTTTTTATAAAATAGATTTTAATTACCCGGAAAAAGATTTTAGAAATTTCATATGATTCTTATAAATCCATAAATCAACATAAAAATAATTAGGAAGATATGACAATTATCTATATTTTATTTTGAACATATAAAAATTAAAATACTCAATTAATATTATTTTGAATATTCAAGTACAGATAACACTTAACAATTAACTCACAGAATAGATACTGAGCACACATAATAGTTATTTAATATAAAAAATAATTACACGATATATCTCGGATATTACATTACATAAGGAGGGAATGGGGTTTCTTCTTTGACTGCATAACCAAGGCTTTTGCAAACAAATGTTCTAATTTCGATGCAATCCCCATATTCAGCCAACAGATCGGGTATGCTCTCATTAACAAAACTGATTTTGATTATGCAAGTGTTGTCTTAGGTTTCATTGGGGATAGAATGACAGAAGACAGAAATATTGTTTACTTTGCTAGATTCTGTCAGCTTATTTATAGTTTTTGTTGTGATGATAAGCCCCAATCAGCTAGTGAATTAATTCCATCATCCAGACTAGCTAAAAGAGCTTTTAATGACTTATTATCTACTGATAATAAGAAGGTTGTGTTAAGACCCCTCCAAGTTCCTTTATCTGTCAAACAAACCTTAATAACCTATGATCCAATTAAGTAAACTGAACTATATCCTGATGTCCAACCATCAGAACCTCAACCATCAGCACCTACCACCTCTACACAAACACCTCAAACTTCTCAACCTCAATCTTCAGCACCAACAGTGAAGCCTTCATCTTCCAAATCAAAGAGGACTAAGATAGTACCTCAATCTCAACAGAAGAGAAGGAGAATTATTTTGCGAGATGAGTCAGACAATGAGGAACAGGTTCCCATATCAGAACCTGTTGTTGTAGAAGCTGAGAAGATCTCTTCTCAGAAAGATACTGAAATTGGGAGTTCTAAGCCCCTCAAAAGGCTTAGAAAGCTAAATACTGATGATGAATCTCCCAAAGTCTCTAATTCTGCAAAGAGACTTAAGAAGCAAAGAGCCAGGAGGGCTGTAAGTGTATCATCACACTCTGAAGCAACTCTGGAAGAAGCAGCTAAGGAAGGGGGTCAGGAATCTCTGATCCCAACAGAACCTATAGTCATTGAATTAGTTCCTACTGTTGAATCAGCTCACAAGTCTACTATTCAAGAGCAAGAGGATATTCCAGAGACAGTGTCAACACCTCCTGTGTCTCCTATAATTGATCCAGTACATATTGAAAACCCAAGTACAAGTGCTGAAATTGATGTTCATAACTTGATTGTTCCTGAGGTTCTGTACTTGGAAGCTCCACAAACTCAGATCACTCCACCAATAACACCAATTCCTGATGCTGATTTTAATCCAGAAATGCCTACAACACCTTCTTTACATCTAGATACTGAAGATCAGATTTTAGGTGAGCATCAGAATATGGATGTTGATCAGAACTTAGCTGCAGATCAGAATTTAGAGGATGATGTTGAAGCCTCTATAGCCTCATATACTGATATTTTATCAGAGGATGCTGATGCTGCAAGCTTTGTAAATTCTGATGCTGATAATGCTGAACTTACTGGTGAAGCTGCTGTAAATGTAGATGCTGATGCAGCTGGTCCATCAGGACATGCACCTCAACAAGCTCCATGCAAAGCTGATTTAGTCAAGAAGTTTGTTAGAGGGGATGCACCAGTACCTTGGAGTGAAACTCCTAGAGGAAAGGAGTGGACTAAGGAATGTAACTCAGTTTGTTTTGTTCCTGCTGAAAAAATTCTTGCTGAACACCTTGCCAAAGCTGATGAAATGCTGATAAATGATGATTTCAAGGCACATCTGAGAGTTACTGCATTGAGTACTAGGCACCTTCAAGGTCAACACTCAACAACTCATGCCAAGGTGAATAAAATTCAAGAAATCTTGATCCATAGCAAGATATGAATGTGAAACTTGAAAAGAACAAATTTTTCAAGCCTGCCTTTGACAAAATTGCCTATATTGAGAAAACTCAGGAGAAGCAACAAGCTCAGATAGATGAAATTCTAAAGAATCAAGCTTCTCATCAAACTCAACTCAATGAGATCCAATCCTCAGTGGAATTGTTTGTCTCTCTTCTTTTACCTGCCGATGCCAAAAGGGGGGAGAAAGTAATTAAGTCCAAATGCAAATCTATTAAATCACTGAAGGGTAAGGATGATGGAAAAGATGACCAGGGAAACTCTGGAATGGGTGGAGGTCATGGTCAAGGCAAAGGTTTTTCATCAAGCAAAGCTGGAACTACAAGTCAAAGAACAAGTTCTGATACTGGGAGAAGAATAAGTTCTGATACTGGTAAAAGGATAAGTTCTGCTGGACATCTGGAACTTGATGAAGAGATTTCAAAGAGATTATTTCTTAAAGAAAATCCTGAATGGACTTTGAAAGTCTAAAGGAAGAAGAAGCTAGACTTAAAGCAGAAAAAGTCAACTCCAAATCTAAAGCTTCTGTTGTTGAAAAGAAACTTCCAAAGCCTAAGGGCATTGTGATAAAAGAAAGGACAAATCCTGAGGCAACTAAAGCCAAATCACAAGTGGAGATAGATCCAAGGGCAAAGAAAAAGTTGATGAACCTGTAAAGGTATATATGCCAATCATGGATCTGGAGACAAAATCTGATGAAAATGCTAGTCTGATTTTGAAGAAAAAGGATATTCAAACAACCTCTGACTAGAGCTTATGTTGTTCAATATCAGGACTTAGTAAATTCTGATATTACAGTGAAGCAAGCAACCTCTGACATAGCTCAAGTTGGCTTGATATCAGAAGATAAGGAAACCTCTGACATTGCTCATGTTAAACCTTCAAAGATTCTACTACCAGGATTCACAAAAGCTCAACAGACTCAACCTTTGAAGACTGCATCAAGCGGTTTTGAAGCAAGAGTTGTTACAGGAAAGGAAGCAAGAGACAAATCAGGATTGGGTAGCTCTAAAGAGAAGAGAGTAAGCAATACTACCAATGATCCAACTTGCTTAAGTGAACCAGGTGTAGGAGTAACTCCTGAGAGATTAAATCAAATTGAATCTGTACAAATGGTTTACCACTCTGTTTTGAAAGAACATATCTTGTTATATTTTATGACAGATGGAAGGGTATTCCATATCAGGCATAATGCTATTCCATTGAAGTATTTTGAAGAACTGGAACATGTTCTATTCCTACTTCAAGTGAAAAATAGGTTAACAGATGGTGCTGCAGGTTATTTAAAGTCACAAATTCAAAGATAGAAGAAGCTTTACTCTGTATAGTTTGACAGCCCATACTGTCCTAAGTACAGATCTCACAGTGGAGAAATTATTGAAATGAAGCCTAATACTGCTAAAATCATTACCACTTGAATTCAATCTCGAGTCTGATAAAGCCTATATCATCAGACTGAATCAGGATATAAGGAAAGCTAAGATAAATGATCTCAGGGCTGCTATTTTTCAAACTGGTGAAGATACAGCTGAATTGAAAGATGCAAAAAGGAGGATGATTAATGAACTTGAATATGCTGAGAGATGTTTGTTTAAGAACTATCTCAGAACAACTACTGACATCAAAGAGATCAGAAATTGAAGCCAAGTCAAAGATCTACAACTGCTTAAATTCTGAAGTGTATACAGACTGAAGCTGTTATCAAACTTTAAGGATGGTAAAACTATAAGGACTGTAAGTTGTAGTTATCTAGTCAAATTCTCATGCATTTGTACTTAATGTTTTTGACATAATCCAATATCTGTTGAACTTGTATATTATGCTAATTTACAAGTTGGGGGAGATTGTTAGATATATTTGTTATGTCATGTCTAATATGATTTGTGTTTAGTTTTCAGATCTTACTTACACAGGACAAATCAGGACTTAACTGGAAATCAGTACTTATACTGAAGTCAGGACTTAAGATATCAGAACTTAAGTTGTCAGAACTTAAGTTATCAGGATATATTTATCAGGAGATAATATCAGGACTTAAGGAGATGTTCAGATAAGGAAGGCAGCTGATTGAAAGGAAAGAAGATCGAGACTGAAACAAGAAGAGATATGCATGAAGAAGAATTCTATGAAGAATCGAATACTTGGAAGAAAAGATAACTGATTGATATATATTAGGAAGCAGAATTGTATTCGATATCAATTAGAAGATTATCTTGTAACTATGTAGTATATAAACACATGTATAGGGTTTACACTATATGTGTTATCTTAATCGTAGTTATTATTCATTGTAACTCTAGCAGCTCTCGTGATAATTTGTTCATCACTGAGATAGGACAGTTCTTTGTAACAGAGTTTATTGTGTTGAATAAAATCTGTATTCTGTTACTTGAGTTCTTATATTCGATTTGATTGTAGTAAACACTGTATTCAACCCCCTTCTACAGTGTGTGTGACCTAACAGATTATAAAGGGAAATTGGTTATAAATTTTTGTGTTTAATCGGAACAAATATCACTAATCGGGAAATCTCTACTTCAGAAATTTAAATTTTAATTATTAATCAAAATTTAAGAATTAAATTCGGGAATTTCTTTGTATGGAAAATTTTTGTATAAATATAGATTTTTCAAAATCGGGGATTTTTAGAACAATAACGGTAACAACTCTATTTAATAATAACGGTACACTCTGTTACCAATGATACAATGACCTCTTTCTCAGCTTTAACCCACCCGTGAGTAGATCATGGCTTCCTCCTCCTCCAAAAGGCACTGTAACTGCCCCATTCAAAGTTATTTCAGTCTGTAACATTGGTATACGAGATGTGTACCCTACCTAAGTTCATTAGAAGTAATTTTTTTATGTTTATTTATACTATTGTAACTATATTTTTTTGTTTTTTCTTCACTGAATGAATAATTGCAGGCCAACTACTTCTAATGATAACCATTATGAATCGGACGAGGACCAGACCATGCAAGAGATTGATCATTATGAAATTAATCCGCTTGAGATTTTTGAGAAGTCACTAACAAACTTGAACGCGAACATTGGAATGATCCGTGACCAGTGGACGAAGCTCACCCTATATTACAAAGAGTTCACCAAAAATCAAGAAGAGTTCACCAAGAACTTTTTGGAGCAGCAGAAGATTATGGGTGAGAATATTACTGCATTGTCTATTGAAGCCAAGAACTTAAGGGCCTGAGAGGATGAAAGTGTTGTTCAAAGACTAAACATTTCGTGGTTCTGTCATTAAGATACACTATTTTTATTATTAAACAAATGTAATATGTCATTTTGCTATGTTTTAATTATGAACTGAATTAGAAGTTTGTCATTTTCATCATCAGTGTATTGGTTTTCTTTTGTTAAATATCTGTTCCAGTTACTCATTTCTCTGTGTTTTTTTATATTATTATTTTAATGCACATCAGTCTCAAAGAAAAAATTATTTTATTTTCTTAGTTCGAAATTATAAAGAGCTAACTGAAATGGTTGGGTCCTGAAAAGGGTATATTGTAAAACTTGCACTATAAACATATAAATAAAATTTCAAAGTTTTGAAGTAGCATAACAATCTCAATATTGATTAGCGTTAATTATATAGTTGTCAAATGCCTTGTAATTATTCAAATATATCAGTAAATTTATCTATGTTAAAATTTTTCATTATAATGTGTTAAATTCATTAAATATTTAACTTAAATCATATATTTTCAAGCTTTTTCTTAAAAAAATGGTTTTATAAATAAAAATTAAAGTATCTTTCATGAAAATTAACATTATTAAACAAAATCTTTTATTAATACTACTACCACGTCTTTATTATGTTTTTCATCGGTAAATCATTTGGGTGATACGTGTTAAACAGAAATTTCAATCTATATCTATTGTATATTTTTACGAAGCTCCAATAATATTGATTATACTTGAAGACATGGATTGTTTCTGATATTTTCATCTTTATTTTCCAACCTCAACAACTGTTGCTTACCATTGGTTGTTAATATTTTAATTAAAAATGGACAACAAGCAATATCTATTGACTTAGATATGCAAACATGCAATACGTTAAATTTAACTTTGGAGAATTACTTTATTATTGAAGTCGAAGTTCAATAAAATCTTTGATAAATGAGTTGGATGATGGAGAACTTAAAATATTTATTTAGGGAATAATGTGTAACTTAAAAACAAAATCTTTTTAGTTGTTTGCAATGTGGGCCACAATTATTGGCTATTCATGTACAATAGTGAAACTGTACGAATTAATGATTCCAATAAAAAACAAGTATTATTTTGTTTGAATATAAGGAAGAAATGACAAATTTATTTTTAACCACTTCACTATGCCCTTTTAATTTTCATTTTTACAGACCTTAGATATCTATAATGTATACCCATTTATTGTATGAAAAAGTGCACCATATTTTATAATTTTTTTATATTTTAATCCCCACATTATTTTAAATATTTTTTAGTTTAAATTAATTGGGTATGCATTTGAATTGGAAAATACCAAATACAATACTTTAATAATTTTCACGTTTAAAAATTATCCAATCAAAATGTCCTTTAATTAATGTACAAATTAGTTATGCTCGAATAAAAATATTAATTCGGAAAAAATCGAAAAATTGTGATCGTATTTGTTTTTGATAATTTCTGTGAAAGGCAACTAATTTTATTGTAAAGAAGAAGAAGTTATATTTACAACAAGTCTTAGCTCTTACTTATATACAGCTATATTGCTACTTGGAGGGAAAGTTAGTTGTAACTAACTTTTAATCTTATGTAAAAGACTCTGTTACCCATTGACTATCTAGCTGATGAGTTGACTATAATTAAGTAATACTAATGCTATCATTATATCTAATATCCCCCCCTCAAGTGAGGAGGTATTTGAAGTGCAGAATCAAATAATCATAACTTGGTAGCAAGATATTGAAGTTGAGGAGAGGGGACTGGATTAGTGAAAATGTCTGCCAATTGATGCTTTGTAGGTAGATAGGTGAGCTGGAGAAGACCTTCCATGACCTTGTCTTTGGTGAAATGACAATTCACCTCAATGTGCTTTGTCCTTTCATGAAAGACATGGTTCTTTGCTATATATATAGCAGATTGGTTGTCATAATGTAGAGTGACAGGAGTAAGGTTGGTAATCCCTAGTTCTGTAAGAAGCCTAGCCGACCAAGTAACCTCAGATGCAGCTGAAGCCATAGCTCTGTATTCAGTTTCAGAACTGGATCTAGAAATAGTTGTCCGTTTCTTTGATTTTCATGTAATAGGAGAATTATTAAGCATCAAGACATATCCAGTCATAGATCTTCTAGAATCGGGACATGAAGCCCAATCAGAGTCAGAATAAGCCTGAAGAGCCATGGTTATCTGATCCTTTCAACATTATACCCTGTCCAGCTGTAGTGAGATATATATCTGAGAGTGTGAGATAGTGCTTCAAAATGAGGAACCCTTGGTTGATGCATATACTGACTGAGTAGTTGGACTGAATAGCTCAAATCTGGTCTAGTGTTGGTAAGAAAATTTAATTTTCCTAGAACAGATCTGTATAGTTCATGATCATGGAACAAATCACCTTGGGAACTATCAAGCTTGAGATGTAGAGGTAGAGGAGTAACAGCTTTTCTAGACACATCAACCTTGCTCATAAGAAGAAGATCAGCAGTAAACTTCTTTTGACTAAGCACTAATTCCTTCAGGAAAGTAATTGATCACAATACCAAGAAAATAGTGTAGGAAACCCAAGTCCTTAATACTAAACACTTGATCCAGATGTGACTTAAGGGAGGTAATATGAGACTCATCACTACCAGTACAATAATGTCATCCACATAAACAGCTACAATTGTGGTATGACCATTATTATTGAGCTATGAATAAGCTATAGTCATTCTTGGATTGTGTGAAACCTTGATCTAATAATTTTGTTGCTAACTTGGAAAACCACATTCTAGAGGCCTGTTTTAGACTATAAAGGGATTTCCTTAATCTGCAGACATAATTCAAAGGGTTTGACAAACCTTCAGGAACTCTCACGTAGACCTCTTCATGAAGATCACCATGAAGGAATATATTATTAACATCCAACTGGTGTAATTTCCAGTGTTTACTAGCGGCGAGTAAAATGATGCATCTGACTATACTCATTTTGACAACTGGTGAGAAAACTTCATCATAATCAATTCTAAATTTTTCATTAAATCCTTTGGCCACAAGCCTAGATTTACATATTTCTAAAGAGCCATCTGCATTTAACTTGACTTTGAATACCCACTTACAGCCTATTGGTTTTTTGTCTTTAGGAAGAGGAACTAGATCCCAAGTTCTAGTTAGTTTCTAAAGCACTTAACTCTTTTTGTATTGCTGCAATCCGTAAAGGATGAGTAGATGCTTCTGCATAAGATTTATGTTCAGTAATTGTTGTATGAGATAACAAGGCATGATGTGAAGTGGGAATGATGGAAGCTGAAACAATGCCACACCAATGAGAATCAGGGCTATGACTGAGATTACAAACATAATCCTGAAGATATGAAGGTGTGACTTTAGACCTGCTAGATTGTCTAGAAGGAACAGTAGTGGAAATGTCAATAACAGTACTAGGAGAAGGTTGATGAGAATTATTAGGAGCAAAATAAGTTTCCGAATCTGGAGTAAGATAATCAGAATCAGAAACTGAATGATGAAGAGATAGTATAGGTAAGAAAATGTGGTCTAGGATCTGAGATTGTGTCTGATTATTCTGAGAAATGATTTGAAAAGGAAATTTATTTTCATGGAAAACTACATTTCTGGAAATTGTTACAGAGTTTGTTTGAAGGTTAAAAACCTTATAACCTTTGGTAGATTAGGATATCCTAAAAACACGACAGCTTGTGCTTAGGATCAAACTTAGTTCTAGAGACTTTAGTGGTTGTAACATAACAGAGACAACCATAAGTCTTGAGATCAGTAAGATCAACATCAGTTTTAAATAATTGAAATAAGGAGTAATATGATTTAAAGACTTTAATGGCATTCTATTCAGTAGATAAGTGGCACAAAGAACAAAATTACCCCAAAATTTATCGGGAAGTTTACCTTGAAGGTGCAGACTCCTAGCAGTTTCTAAAAGATGCCCGTGCTTTCGCTCCACAACCCCATTTTGTTGTGGAGTATAAGCACATATGGTTTGATTAATAATCCCTTTAGAAGCATATAGTTGTTTAAGCAATTCTTCAGTCAGCTCTAGAGCATTATCAGATCTCACACATTGTACCTTAGCATTGAATTGATTTTCAACATAATTGAAGAAATTTGACATAACAGAGAAAACCTCATGATTTAGATTTCAATAGATGCACCCAAGTAAATCTGGTAAAGTCATCCACAATGGTAAGAAATTGTGTACATCCAGAAAGAGATTTAGTCCTGTATGGACCCCATATGTCTATGTGCAACAATTGAAAATCAATAACAGTTTTGATGGAGCTCATGGGAAAAGGTTTTCTAGTTTATTTTGCTACAAGACATATTTGACATACAGTATCTTGAGTTGGAAGCTTAGAGATTGGGGTTACCAGATGTAACAAAGAGAAAGGGAGGTGACCCATCTGTAGGTGCCAAAGTCTTGCTTCTTCAGTAGCAGCAATAGAGACATTACAATGTTTCTCACTATTAGAAGTATTTGTAGAAGACACATCTCTATATAGTCCATTAAGCGAGCTACCAAGATGAATCTGAGGCCTGTTCTGTGAAAGGCCCTGTATAAAGCAACCCTGATTAGTAAATGAAACCTGGCAACCTAGATCTTCACAAAGTTTCGATACAGAGATTAGTCTGAAACAAAGATCCGGGACATGTAATACATGTTGTATAGTAAGTTCATCGTTTAGTTTGACTGATCCTTTGTGTAAAACTTTCACCTTATACCCATTAGGAATAGTTATATAATTATTGTTGTCAAAAATATTCTCATAACTAGAGAAAAAACTCAAATCAGGACATATATGGTCTGTGGCTCCACTGTCAATGAGCCACTCATTCACTGCATTAGACAATAAACACATGTTATCTGCCAGAAGAGCATGTTTAGAAGGATCTGCAACTTGTGTTTCTGATGAAGACTTGCCAATCAGTGACATGAGATGATTGTATTGATCAACACTGATAGATGTATTTGAAGAATTTGAATCATTCTTGCAATCATCAAAACCAGAAGATTCAGTAGATAGTTGAGAGACAACAACCACCCTTTTCTCTATTTTGTTAAAGTTTGGAGGATATCCATGGATCTTAAAACATCTTTCAATGCTATGGCCTGGGATCTTGCAATGAGTACAAAAGTAATTGGGTCTTCCTCCTTTCTTGTTGAATGAATTACCAGTTCCAGTGTTAGTATTGAATTGGTTTCCATTATTCCCTGAAAATTGTTGTCTATTAGCAGAAAAGTTCCTCTGAGGCTGATAATAATTGTTTCTGTTGGCTACAAATGCAAGTGATTCAATTTGAGTTGAAATTTGAGAGACATCCTTATGTCTTTCTTCTTTTGCAAATAATCTATAAGCTTGTGAAACATTTGGAAGAGGATACATCATTAGTATATTACCCCTTACTGTGCTATATTGCCCATTCAGCTTCATCATAAACTGCAGAAGTTTGTGCTCCTATTGCTTTTGTTGGATTCTTTGTGTCAAATTGCAAGTGCATAGTGTGCAGGTACAGTGAGGAAGAGGATCTGCATCATTAAGTCCATCCCAGAGTGTTTTGATCTTGGTAAAAAACTCAGATATATAATCTATACCCTAATTAATCTCGAGCAATTGTTGTTCCAAAGAATATACTTGTGCCATCGAAGCATAGCCAAACCTATTTTCCATGTCTTTCCAAATCTCACGAGCAGTTGAAAGAAACAAAAGACTTTTACCAATGTGTTCTTCTAAATTGAAAAGAATCCATGATATGACCAAGTTGTTGCAACGCTGCCAGTATTTGTACTCAGCAGAATTTGATGCAGGCACAGGTACAGTACCATTCACAAACCCTAGTTTATTCTTTGTAGATAGAGTGAGCATCATTGATCTTTTCAAGTTGTTAAATCCGGCTCCACTGAATTTTGTCGACACAAGTTGAGTAGTTGATGCATCCGAAGGATGAATATAGTAAACACTCATTGGATCTTGATTAGTATTAGAAGATGATGTAGTAGTTGATGATGTAGTGGCAGATGCAGTCATTATTGTCGAAGAGATTTCAAACAGATTATAAAAGAAATTCTTAGAGAGATTAAAAGATTTAGAGAGATTGATTGTTGTTCGTCCACAATCGAACGAAAAATCAAAGAAACAAATGATCAAACACTTTGTGTGTAGATATGATTAGTTGCAGAAGAATCGATTAATCTGTAAATTACTTATCCGGTCAAGAAAAATATCGATTGCTGAACAATATCAAGGAGAAACTAAACATAGAAGTGACGAAGAATCGAAGAATTGAACAAAATCTCCTCGATGTATTAAAATGTCGTAAAAAAAACTTATGTAAGCGGAGAAAAAAACAAGAACAAAGTATAGGATGAAGGATGAAGAATTGAAACCTTCTTATGATTGTGATTTCACATACTTCTTTATTCTGCCATTAATAAGTTTTGCAAGCTCTGATACCATGATTAATTTCTGTGAAAGACAACTAATTTTATTGTAAAGAAGAAAAGTTATATTTACAACAAGTCTTATCTCTTACTTATATACAACTATACTACTACTTGGAGAGAAAGTTAGTTGTAACTAACTTTTAATCTTGTGTAAAAGACTATGTTACCCATTGACTATCTAGCTGATGAGTTGACTATAATTTAAGTAATACTAATGCTATCATTATATCTAATAGTTTCAGAGGCCCTCATTAATTTTCTATTATCATTTTAATTTGATTTTTTTTGGACTACAATTAGATTTTTTCACTGTATTGTAATTTATTATTATATTATATTCAGAATTGGTACTCCAAAACTATCTATTTTAAAGCTTTTGCCCCAAGAAAAAAAGTATGGTTTTAGATGTATGGAAATTATGTATTTTGCACTTATCTGATTTTATATTTTGTTATATTCAGATTATATATTAATAGTATGAGATTATAAATTTCTACATAATTATTATGATAAAAGCATTTATAATTCCAACCCATATGAATGTCCTCCGGAATATCATACACAAATTTAATTAGTTTACTTTAAATTTAGAAAGACATTGTCTTTCCATTTATGGTTTTGTTAAGATATTATTTCTCCCTTCAATATTTTATAATAGTAGTTTGTGATCTTCGAAATATTTTTAGTACATTATAATGAAATGTACGTAAGACAGTTAAAAATCTGAAATTACCTATTTGTGACATAAGATTTAAACAGTTTTCAAAATAATGATTGGAGAATCTATATAAATTAGCCCTAAAACGAAACTTCAAGTAGATATGATACACGATTTAGGCCGGGACTACTTACTGGGATAAATCGTAACAAGACAATAAATGAAAGTTGGGTAGATTTTCTTTGAAATCGATCCGAATTTAGTACAGTAGCCCATTATTCGAGATGGCCCTACACGACCGAATACGTTTATTAGAAGTTATACCCATTAAATTAAAAAAATTGCCAAACAATATTAGTGAAATTAATTTATTAATATTAGTAAAAGGGATTAAGTGTTAATAATTGTTAGATATATTTGTGATGTCATAACTAATCTAATGTGTTTAGTTTCAGAACCTAATACCAGGACTTATCAGGACTTACTGGAAATCAGAACTTACTGAAGTCAGAACTTATATCAGAACTTAAGGCCAGTCAGGATTTATATCAGGACTTAAGTGCGGGTACTTCAGATAAGGAATGCAGCTGATTTACAGGAGAAGATCATGACTAAAACACTGGAAGATATGCTTTAAAGTTGGAAGACTAAAAGACTTGTAAAAGAAGATAATATATGATTGATATATTTTAGGAGATAGAATTATATTCCATATCAATTAGAAGATATCTTATAACTGTGTACTATATAAACACAGCTTAGGATTTATACTATATGTGTTATCATTCACGAGAAAGATTATACGTTGTAACCTAGCAGCTCTTAGTGATATTGTTCATCACTGAGAGAGTAGTTTAATCTACTTTGTAATAGAGCTTATTATATTGAATAAACTTGATTACTGTTACATACTTGTGTTCTAAATTGATTTGATTGTATAAACACTGTATTCAATCCCCTTCTATAGTGTTGTGTGAACTAACAAGTGGTATCAGAGCCTCTCTGTTGATATACAAACAGTGAGATCCGGTTTACAATCATGTCTGAAGAAACACAAACTCCACCTAAGCCCACCTAAAACTCAAGACACTAAAAACAATCAAACCCACATTCGATATGAAACCATTAGGGTTCCCATACTGAGAGCATCTGAGTATCCTATATGGAAGGTAAAGATGGCTATGTTTCTGGAAGCCACAGATCCAGAATACCTTGATAGAATTTATGATGGACCACATAAGCCTACCAAGCTCTCTGTTGCAGTTGTTGATCAATGAGCAAAGGTCATACCAAAGGAGAAAGGTGATTACACACCCGAAGACATCTCATCTATTGCCAATGATGCAAGGGTAAGGCATTTGCTGCATAGTGTAATTGACAATGTCATGTCAAATAGGGTAATTGGATGCAACACTGCAAAGGAGATATGGGATGCTTTGGAGACAAGATGCCAGGGAACTGAAGCCATCAAAAAGAACAGGAAGACAATACTCACACAGGAGTATGAGCACTTTGACTCAAAAGCTGATGAGTCATTAACTGATTTATATGACAGGTTTGCCAAACTCTTGAATAATCTATCACTAGTGAACAAGGAATATGATCTTGAAGATTCAAATCTAAAATTCCTTTTAGCTCTTCCTGAAAATTGGGACTTGAAGTCTACTACCATAAGAGACAACTATGACCTACTGAAACTACTCTTGATGAAATTTATGGTATGCTCAAGACTCATGAACTTGAGATGGATCAAAGGAGAAAAAGGCATGGAAGAAAGTTAAAGATAGTTGCACTTAAAGCTGAGGAGGAATCTCCTAAAGTGGTTGTCTCAAAGAGGGGCAAAGGAAAGGCTCTCATCATATAGTCTGATTCAGAGTCATCGTATTCTGATGATGATAATTAAGAATCTGAAAGTTTATCTGAAGTGGATGTTGATGCAGAGATGATGCAGCTGTGTGCTCTTATAGTGAAGGGTATCACCAAGATAGCCTACAAGAAATTCAGAAAGGGCAAGAAGTTTTCCAGGAAAGGTGGAAGTTCTGAAAAGAAAGGATTCAAAAAGTCTGAAGGCAAATGAGGAAAGTCTGACAGAGGAGACAACTCAAATGTCAAATGCTACAATTGTGGTGAAAGAGGCCACATCTCTCATGACTGCAAGAAAGGAAAAAGTGATAAAGGCCAGGAACTTATCACAAAGAAGAAGAACTGGGCAGACACTTCAGATTCTGAAGAAGAGGTGAACTATGCCTTGATGGCAAATGCTGATAGCAGTTCTGAAACTGCCGAATTGAAGGTACCTCAAACAACTCCTGCTTTTCATACTGATGATATTACTGAGTTGAGATTATATCTTAAAACCATGTTCATTAGTTTTAGAGATCAGACTTTAGAAAATGAAAGATTAAAATCTGAAAGTTTTGCTCTTAGAAACAGAAATGACTACTTAGAAAAAGAGTTAGTTATATTCCATCAAACTCAGAAATAAAGAGACGAGGCTTTGTATGTTAGAGATGAACTGCTAAAATTGAATAAATCTCTTAAATCTGAACTGGAAAAGGAAAAGGAGATAATTAAAACTTGGACTAACTCTGGAAGAACAACTCAGAAAATCTTAGAAAATGGAAATTGGAAAGAAGGACTAGGTTACCTAGATGATAAAGAAGAAAAGGAAACTGTGTCATCTAAATCAAACTTTACCAAGAAAGTTGAAATGCCTAAAGTTAATCCTGTTAAGTTTGTAGCAAAAACTGTAATGTCTGATTCTGAAAAGATGAAAGATTCTAAGACAGAAGTAAAAGAAAAGTTAACTTCTGACAAATTAAAACTAGGACAAACCAGCTTTAGTAAACATAGGTTTGATGACAAAGAAGCAGCTTAAGCATAAGTTGAAAGAGATTAAGAATGTGAACAAGGTAAATGAAGCTAGGAAAAATAGAATGGAAAGGAAGGTATGAATAAAAGAAATAATTATATGCCTTCTCCTAATGCTCCTAGAAAGAAATGCTATAACTGTGGAAACTCTAACCATCTTGCTTCTTTTTGCAGGAAAAATAATGATATAAACTCTTTACCTCCTAGATCAGGAGTTAAGAGTCAGTCTGTTAGGTTTAAATCACATAAAATCCTTGTTTTCATTGTGGTAGTTTATGGCATTCCATTTATACTTGTAAAATATATCATAGTTTGTACTATGATTATTATTAAATAAAACCTTCTTTAAAGAAAGTTAGCATTATTCCTTTTAGTGTAAAGTTTGATACAAAGTCTGATATAAAGTCTGATAAACAACATGTTAGCATATATTCTGAAATTAAATCCACTGCAAATGCTAACAAACTTAATAAGGCCAAAGGATCCAAGCAAGTTTGGGTCCTTAAAACTAACCAATAGTGGTCTTTGTGATTGCAGGGCAACAGGAAAAATATCCTAGTTCTGGACAATGGATGTTCAGGACATATGACTGGAAATAAAGCCCTGCTATCAGACTTTATGGAGAAAGCTGGCCCAGGAGTTTCTTATGGAGATGGCAACATGGGAAAGACTCTGGGATATGGCAATATCAACCTTGGGAATGTCATCATTGAAACAGTAGCTCTTGTCAGAGGACTTAAACACAATCTGCTGAGTGTGAGTCAAATCTGTGACAGAGGTTATCATGTAGATTTCTTTGAAAAACACTGTGAAGTTGTAAGTAATTCTACAGGCAAAGTGGTTCTGAAAGGTTACAGACATGGTAACATTTATGAAGCCAGACTTTCAACAAGTTCTGATGGTTCTGCAATCTATCTGTTAAGCAGAGCATTAATTGAAGAAAGCTGGGATTGGCACAAGAGACTCTCTCATTTAAATTTCAACAACATAAATGAGTTAGTAAAGAAAGATCTTGTGAGAGGACTTCCAAAATCTATATTTGCTCCTGATGGCCTTTGTGACTCATGTCAAAAGGCAAAACAAAGAAAATCTTCATTCAAGAGCAAAATTGAATCCTCAATTCTTGAGCCTTATCACTTACTGCATGTTGATCTATTTGGTCCAGTCAATGTCATGTCCATTGCAAAGAAGAAATATGCTATGGTTATAGTAGATGAGTTCATAAGATACACTTGGGTGTATTTCTTGCACAAGAAGAATGAAACTACATCTACTCTAACTGATCATGTTAGACAGCTGGATAAGTTGGTCAAAGATTCTGTTAAAATAATAAGAAGTGATAATGACACTGAGTTCAAGAATTCAATCATGGAAGAGTTCTGCAAAGAGCAAGGAATAAAGCAGGAATTTTCTGCACGTGGAACTCCACAGCAGAGTGGAGTTGTAGAAAGAAAGAACAGGACTCTAATTGAAGCTGCATGAACTATGCTTGATGAAGCAAAGCTTCCAACCTATTTATGGGCTGAAGCTGTGCAGACTACTTGTTTTACACAGAATTCAACTCTGATCAACAAGCATGGAAAAACACCATATGAGATGGTGAAGAAAAAGAAGCCAAATCTGAAATACTTTCATGTATTTGGTTGCAAGTGTTTTGTTCTTAAGACTCATCCTGAACAGCTGTCAAAATTTGATCTAAAAGCTGATGAAGGGATTTTTGTTGGATATCCGCTTTCCACAAAAGCCTTCAGAGTCTACAATTTAAGAACAAGGGTTGTCATGGAATCTATCAATGTATCTTTTGATGATAAGAAGATTATTGGACTTGAAGATTTAAATGATCATGATCAGCTGAGATTTGAAAATGAAGAAGTAAATTCTGATTCTGTAAATTCTGATGACCTAAATCCTGATCCTGTAAGTTCTGACGGGTTAAATTCTGATGTCATTGAAACTGTGGTAACTGCTCTAAAGGAAAATGCAACTACTCAGGGGGAGCAAGCTGATGATAATACCACATCTCAAGACTCTCAAGAAGCATCAGAACCAGCCACTGGCTCTTCAAGTTCTAATTCATCAAGTGTTAATGAGCCAAATTCTGATAATTCCGGAAACTCTGATTCTTCAATTCCTGAAGGATCCAACCTAAATTCTGGAATCTCAGAGAGCATAACTTCAGGGGGAGCATCAAAAAATGCTGATGGAGACAGCATGGATCATGGGGGAGGATCCAGTTCTAGAGAGCAACTTCCATCTGCAAGGAAGTGGACTAAATCACACACATCTGACTTAATAATTGGGGATCCTGAAGCAGGTGTCAGAATTAGAACATCAACATCAAATGAATGTCTCTATCATTCCTTTCTATCTCAGACTGAACCAAATAAAGTGGAAGAAGCTCTTCAAGATGCTGATTGGGTGCAAGCAATGCAGGAAGAGTTAACTTTATTTGAAAGAAATAAAGTCTGGACCCTAGTGCCAAGACCAAAGAACAGATCTATTGTTAGTACAAAATGGGTGTTCAGAAACAAAACTGACAGTGATGGCATAATTACAAGAAACAAAGCAAGGCTGGTTGCAAAAGGTCACTCTCAACAGGAGGGTATTGATTATGATGAAACATTTGCTCCAGTTGCTAGATTGGAAGCCATAAGAATCTTTTTGGCTTATGTTGCTCACAAGAAGTTCAAAGTCTTTAAAATGGATGTGAAAAGTACTTTTCTCAATGGAGAATTGGAGGAAGAGGTATATGTTGAACAACCTCCAGGCTTTGTAGATCCAAAATTTCTAAATCATGTCTACAGGCTTGACAAAGCACTTTATGGCCTTAAACAAGCTCCTAGAGCATGGTATGAGACTCTGACTCAATTCCTTCTGGAAAGTGGATTTCACAGAGGCACAATTGACAAGACTTTATTCTACCTCAACCATGGAAATGACTTACTTTTGGTACAAATTTATGTTGATGATATCATCTTTGGCTCTATAAATACAAAACTTTGTCAAAGGTTTGCAAAGCTAATGTAGTCAAGATATCAAATGAGTATGATGGGGGAACTTAGCTATTTTCTAGGACTTCAAGTCAAGCAAACTGAAGAAGGTACTTTCATAAATCAATCCAAGTACACCAAAAATTTACTCAAGAAATTTGGAATGCAAGACTGTTCAACTGCATCCACTCTCATGGCCACTGCAACCAAGTTAGATAAAGATACTGGAGCATCAGTAGATATTACTAACTACAGAGGTATGGTTGGCTCACTTCTATATTTGACTGCAAGTAGACCTGATATCATGTATGCTACCTGTCTTTATGCAAGATTTCAGGCTGATACAAGAGAACCTCATCTAATAGCTATGAAAAGAATTTTCAAGTACCTTAAGGGTACAGCTGATCTAGGATTGTGGTATCCTAGGGAATCAGATTTTAAGCTAATAGGTTACTCAGATGCAGATTTTGCAGGATGGAAAATAGACAGGAAAAGCACTAGTGGAAGCTGCCAATTTCTTGGAGGCAGATTGGTTTCTTGGTTTAGCAAGAAACAGAAATCAATTTCCACATCAACTGCAGAAGCAGAATATATTGCTGCAGGAAGCTGTTGTGCATAGATTCTTTGGATGAAGAATCAGTTACTGGACTATGGGTTAGAATTTTCTAAAATACCCATTTATTGTGATAATCAAAGTGTTATTGCTATGACAGGTAATCCAATTCAACATTCCATGACAAAGCACATCAGCATTAGGTACCATTTCATAAGGGAACATGTGATGGAAGGTATAGTGGAATTGCATTTTGTTCCAACAGATCAACAACTAGCAGATATCTTCACAAAACCACTATGTGAAGCTACCTTTACAAGACTGGTAAATGAACTTGGAATGGTTTCAGGTTCTTTCTCAAAATCTGTTTAGTTTTTGTTCTCATGCATCAGACTTTATGATCAGTGTTTACAGATTTTCCTATCTTTATGTAAGCTGTGCTTAAATTGATATATATTAAACACTGCTTGTTATCTGATGTGATTCTATAAACTCTGAAAGTGTTTTGAATGTTCTGTGACTATTCAATCCAATGAGGATTACTGTGTTAGATGCTGACTTAGTAGTCTTTAACAATCTATGTATTCCATATTTGAAGTAGTTGTTTATGTGGAAATCAATAATACAAGCAAATTCTGATTTTGATCTTAGTCAAATTTACTTTGTGTATCTTATTACTAAGTCACAAACTAGATTATTGCTTCTTATCTGTCAAATTCTGATGTCAGTAAATCTTAAGGATGAACTACATGCTTGATGCCTCACTTATCAAAAGAAAATAAAAGAAAAGAAAATTTGAAATCAGGTACTCCTTTGAGATCTAGAGTAAATATGTGAAAGGGAAGATCCAAGTGCATTTCTGGTATTAAATTATATGCATTAGAAAAGCAAATAAATTTTTCTTGGTGACTTTTCACATTCTCTGATTACTGGAGAAATATTCTGATAACAGCATAAATTCTGATGGCAGTTGTAACTCATTTACACTAAGAAGCTTCTTGTCTTAAGAATTTCAAAAGATGCATAAAATGAGCACAAACAGTTGAGGTGGACTCTTGAATAACTTTATTCTACAATAGACTTCAAAATTAAAGGCAGATTTTAAGCACTTTTCTTAGTTATGCCTTATTTCTAAGTTATACTGAAGTTTATCAGACTTTAATCTTTATCTGATCATTTGCACATACACACACTAGCACTCCATATGAATGATGAAAATTACTGTGGTGATAAAGTTGTTTCAGATAAACAGTTAAGCATTATTTGCATAAATTCCGAGGACAAGTTCTGATGATTAAACATTGAAGAAACCAGTCAGTATTTGTGTGAAGAATCACAGGAAAAGTCATTCACTTTTTGAGTAACAGGAGCCATGTTATAATGATCGCTAAATGCTGATAATAGTCAAGTTCAGATGCAAGTTCTGATGCTTACGTGTCATATTTTAATTGGTTGACTTATTATTAGTTTTTACTGTGACGGTCATATTTATCAGAAAATGATTAAGTGAGATAAAAACAGTAATAATCATTTGGTTTATGGGTTGCGTGTTTGTTTTGAAAACAACATGTGAACAATAATTACTGCACATTTCCCGTGCCCACTAACCACTGTTTTGACTATTTACTGCGTGACAGGTGTCAAATGTCTGTTTTACTTCCAAAAAGAGCCGTTGAGTGGAAAGAGTATATATATTAGAGTTAAAAGATTTTATAATCTTTTACCTACTATTTCTTTATCTATTATTTCTTTTACTCTTTCTCTCTCTATTTTCTGACGGACTTTCTTACAGGCATTTTATCAAACACCTTTCGTACACACAACTTTTCACTTAATTTCTTACAGATATGGCACCTAAGGACGTTATCTTTAATGAAGCCAAGTTCGTCCCCAACAATTATATGGCTATTCTCAGCAAGGATGAAGCTCCATCAGATTTTCACTTCATCCAAGACTTTCTTACTCGCAGTGAGATTGGGTATGATTTGACCCAACCTCAATCACTCTCAGTAACACAAATACTGGAGTTTTGGAGGAGTGGAGTTTATGATGATGGTGGTGAAGCTGGGTCCCCAAGTATTATTTTCACAACAGGGGAAGATGAGCATCTGGTTACTTTGTCTACTGTTAGACAAGCTCTACATCTGCCAGAAAATTGCAATTTCAATGCTCAGATTGAAGAACCACTTCTACAGAGTATGATGGCCAATCTTGGCTATGAGAAAAGTCTGTCCAAGCTGGGACAACTGAAGAGGCCACACATAAGAAGGGAGTGGAATTTTTTTTTGACTGCATCACCAGAGCTTTTGCCAACAAATGCTCAAATTTTGATGTCATTCCCATTCTGAGTCAGCAAATAGGGTATGCACTTCTAAATCAAACTCACTTTGATTATGCTACTGCTATTTTGGGTTTTATTGGGGATAGAATGAAGGAAGACCCAAATACTGTTTATTTTGCTAGATTTTGTCAACTCATTTACAGTTTTTATTGTTCTGATGCACCCCAAAACTTTAGTGAGTCAATTCAACCTTTTAAACTTGCTAAAAGGGCCTTTACAGACTTGTTATCTACTGAAAATAAGAAGAATGTACTAAGACCCTTTCAAATTCCTACATCATTAAAACAGTTCTTAGTAAACTCTGACCCCAACACATATACAACCCAATTTCCTGAAGTTGCACCCTCTCAACCTCCACCAACACAATCTTCACAACCACAACCATCACAGCCTACTGTCAGAACCTATTTTCAACCAGCACAATCCTCACAACAACAATCATCAGCACCTACAATCAGAACCTCATCCTCTAGGCCTAAAAGGACTATCTCTGTGCCTAAATCTCCACCAAGGAGAAGAAGGAGGATTATTCTGAGGGATGAGTCTGAGGAGGATGAACAGGTCTAGGTTCCTGTATCAGAACCTGTGACAATAGAAGCTGAAAAAGAAATTTTTTAGAAGGAGGTAGCAGCTGAAGAATCAATTCTTCAGAAAGAAAATGAAGCTGAAGGTTCTGGAATTCAGAAAAGGAAAAGATCTGCAAATTCTGATGCAGATCATGTTTCTCCTTCATCTAGTAGAAAAAGGAAGAAGACATCAGGTGTGAGAATAACACAAGCTCAATATGAAGAAGCCGAGGAAGGGGATCAGGAATCTCTGATCTCAACAGAACCAATTGTCATTGAAGCACTTCCAGCACCTAAAGACACTGTTACAGATACAGTGATCACACCTCCTATCTCTCCAGTAAAAGAAACTGCTATAGTTCAAGATTCAGGATTAAGTCCTGAAATTAATATTCATAGGGTGAACATTCCATCTGTCTTGTTTCTGGAAGCACCACAAGGACAAGTGATAACTCCACCTGTTTCTCCACTAAATGCTGAAGTTCCTCCCACACCAATTATGGATGTGGAAACAGATGAAGTTGTACCAGAATCACCCTCAGTGACACACACTTAAGTACTGTCATAAGATGATGAGATTCTCTCAAGTTCTGGAGAAAGTGCTCCAGTAAATGCTCCAATTCTTGGAAAGGAGGCACTGCTTAAAAAGTTTGTTGAAGAAGATGCTCCTGTTCCTTGGGAAGAAACTCACAGAGGAGTTGAATGGACCAAGAAGTGGAATGAATCTGACTTCATTCCCAGCTCAAAAGTTATGTCAGATCATATTACAAAAGCTGATGAGTTGTTGACAAATTCTGACTTCAAAGCTCAACTTAAAGTCACAACTCTCAGTACTAAAAGTCTTCAAGGTCAACACTCCATTACTCATGCCAAGGTTGATAAACTACAGGAAAATGCTGATAAGCTGGACCTGATGCTCAAGCTAGACAAGAACAGGTTTATTAGACCTATTCATGAAAAAGTAGAGGCTATTGAGAAAGTTCAAGAAAAGCAACAGGCCCAACTGACTGAGGTCCTGCAGAATCAAGTCTCTCAACAGACTCAACTGAATGAAATCCAATCTTCAGTAGAACTTCTTCTATCTCTACTCCTATCTGATGATGCCAAAAAGGGGGAGAAGGTAGTTAAATACAAATGCTCAACTAGTCAAGTACTGAAGAAAAAGGATGATTCAGAAGATGACCAGGGAAACCCTAGCAAGGGCAAAGGTCAAGATCAAGGGCAAAGCAGCAAAGTTTCTTCACAGAAACTAAATTCTGATTCTAGCAAATCTTCTACACATAAGATTTCAAGTTCTGAAGCTGTGAATGCTCAAGTTTTAAAAGCAAGTTCTGATACTCAAAGTCTAATATCAAGTTCTGATATTCTGATTCAAGCTGAAAGTCAAGACTCTCAGAAGTTTTTACAAAAGCTGAAGCTTAAGGGAAGAGAGACCACTGTCTACTACAAGGATCCCAAGATTCAGACTCTTGATGAAGAGATTGCTAGAAGATTATTTCTCAAGCATAATCCTGGAATGGATTTAGAGACTTTAAAGGAGGAAGAAGTTAGATTTGCAGCTGAGAAGACAAATCTTAAATCTAAAGCTTCTAATGCAAAGAAACCTCCAAGGCCTAAGGAAAAAGGCATTGTGATCAAAGAAAAGTCAACTTCTGAGGCTTCAAAGCTCAAGACAAGATCACAAGTTGAAATTGATCCCAAGGCAAAAGGGAAAGGAAAAATTGATGAACCAATAAAGAAACAGGAAATGAAGATTACTCAAATCCAGATGGATCCTGTATGCAAAATGGTTCAGGTTTTCGATGATGCAACTGCTGAAGATGAAACTGTTGAAACTCTGAAAAGAAAGAAGATAACAGAAGAATCTAAGACAACCTCTGACATAGCTCAAGTTGTTCAGAGTGAAGATATTTCAGAACAGCAAAGTATAAATGAAACATCAAATCCTGATCAAGTCATCAAGACATCAACCTCTGACAGAGCTCAAGTTGATTTGAACAAGATGACAATTGTTGATAAAAAGAAGCTACTCCAGTGGAACCAAAGTCCAGTCTAATGATTAATCAACTTGCAATGTTTGGGTTAAGGGCCAAGCAAGCTAGAGATAGAGCTGGATTAGGTTCTGATGAAGAAAAGATTCAAACAGGAGTAGAAGTTACTCTAAGAGATCCTTTCATGTTAACAGACAAACCATATGAACAAATCAAACAAAAGCACCTTGACAAAGTGTTGTCTGCTCAAATTGTGATGGATGCTCATGATAAAGATGATCTAAAAGATAAATTGATCTTATTTCTCAATGATGGAAGAACTTACAGACTAGCTGATACTGATGTACTAAAGAAGTCTGTCAAAGAGCTTTAACATATCCATTATATTCTGGAAGTAAAATCTGATGTAACAAGAAGATGGTCAGATTATATTCCGAAAGCTATAAGAGATCTTCTCAGAATCTCTGGTAAAAAAGCTTCTGAATACACTCCAATGATTACTAAAGATGATGAAAGAGAAATTCTTGTGAGGAAGAACTCTGCTAAAGTGGAAGTTATTCTGAAAGGAAAGTGCTTATGTTACAATGAAGACTCTTCACGTCCTAGAATTATCAGACTTGGTGATGGACTTGAAAGAACATCAATTCAAGCTCTCAGAACAACCATTTATCAGATTGGTGATACTACAGATAAAGAACTGATGCAAGTCAAAGCACAGTTAGTTGAAGTTCTGAGAAAAGCTGAAGACAAGCTGGTAAAAGATTTTACAAGGAATCACTTTGGATTCAGATTGATCTAGTGATATTGGTAAAGCTGCATGTACTGTAAGTTGTAGTTAGTTTTCTAAATAAACTCTAATTGCATTTGTACTTAAATGTTTTTGACATCATCAAATCTATTAACTTGTATATATTTCATAATTTACAAGTTAGGGGAGATTGTTAGATATATTTGTGATGTCATAACTAATCTGATGTGTTTAGTTTCATAACCTAATACCAGGACTTATCAGGACTTACTGGAATTCAGAACTTACTAAAGTCAGAACTTAAGGCCGTCAGGATTTATATCAGGACTTAAGTGTGGGTACTTCAGATAAGGAATGCAGCTGATTTACAAGAGAAGATCATGACTAAAACACTGGAAGATATGCTTTAGAGTTGGAAGACTAGAAGACTTGTAAAAGAAGATAATATCTTATTGATATATTTTAGGAGATAGAAATATATTCCATATCAATTAGAAGATATCTTGTAACTGTGTACTATATAAACACAGCTTAGGGTTTACACCATATGTGTTATCATTCACGAAAAAGATTATATGTTGTAACCTAGCAGCTCTTAGTGATATTGTTCATCACTGAGAGAGTAGTTTAACCTACTTTGTAACAGAGCTTATTATATTGAATAAACTTGATTACTGTTACATACTTGTGTTCTAAATCGATTTGATTGTATAAACACTATATTCAACCCCCTTCTACAGTGTTGTGTGACCTAGCAATAATTATTACTTGAAAATTTGTTATGCCAGAAATAAAAATGTGAGGCAGACCGTGAAACAGGAGTTTGATATTTTAATACTAAAGTCCAAATTTAAAATAGATGAAGTTGCTTAACTAAAATATTTATAAATGTAGTATTTGTTTGATTGTTTGTTAACAAAATCCTTTATAATTCTAATAGTTGCTTGATTTATGTGCTCCTATTTTAGAGTGCATTTACCTCACTTTTGAGAAATAATTTTTAAATGTTTTTAGTAGCATCACAATCTTAATTTTGATTTAGATTATTTATGTAGTTGTCAAATCGATTTTTTTTGGGTAAATAAATTTTAATTTTATGAATGAATCAAAAGAACTAAATTCCTACCTCTTAAACTTATTAAATATATATTTATCCTCTTGGTCATTTATTTTTACTAATTGCCCGCTTTATTATTTTTAATTATTTATTCATAATCCAACATTTTTTTAGGTACTTCACTTTCTGGGAGTTTTTAAGTAACTTCTTAACGATTTAAATATTTATTATAGATATGGTATAGAAAAATGAAAGTATTATATCTTTATCGAAAATAACATTATTAACGTATTTACTAATAATTAACTTTGGAGTCGATTAGTTGAAATATATTCATTTAGTCGGTTTGCTATAAAAAATTTCTTCAATTTAACTTAAAATTCAATCAAACTGTAGAAGAGTTGTAATAAACTGTAGAAGAGTTGTGTTACCTGTTTTACAGTTGTGTACCTGAACTTCGCTACTTTATAAACTACAAAAGAATTCAACTTTGAAAAAAATAGCATTTGGTGGTTTGTATTAGTGCCCTTGACATCTATATATTTATAAACCTTTGTTAGAAAAATAAAGTTTAACATTTAAATAGGAATTAAAAGTATTAAAATATCCTCTAATAATTAACTATCGCACCGATGGTTTCAATATATATAAGTTACCTGTTTAACCTATTTTGCACAACAAATCTGTCCGTGACAATTTTTTTTTAATTTATTTGACAAAATTATTTTACTATAATTATTGTAGATTAAGTTTTGTTGTATTTTACTAGGGGTCATATGTCTCCCTTTACCAAAACGTCGCAATTGAAATATATTTTGCCTAATTCAAATTGAAAAAATGCCCAAAATACACCAGTTTTCAGCTTCCAGTGCCCAAAATGCCCGTGTGCGCGAGTTTCGCCCTAAATACCCACAGATTACGCATCTTGAAGATGCGTATTCGCTAAAAATCAAAAAAGAAACACACATTCTTGCAATACGTGTTCTTTACAAATTTTAAAAAATTAGAATCCGCATGTAAGCAATGCGTATTCGGTGGATATTTAGGGCGGAACTCCCCGCAAATCAGCATTTTGGACAAATTTTCCCAAATGGTGGGTATTTTGGTTTTTCACCCATTCAAATTTGTTTTTACGAATGATTTTTTTTTAACTTCCTAACTCAAAAACTTTTTAAAGTTTACGCTCAATTTACGATGATGTTATATGAATAAATCAATTTTACAATTAGTTTACATTAAAATTATGGATAGCGTAACAAGTGTAAATATAACAATTTTTTGTCGTATATGTATAATTTTATTATTTTATTAAACATAAAATTCAATTAAACTTTGAAAGAGATTAAAATGATTTTATACTTTGATATTTTGTAACATTGCATACGAAAACTTTTAGTCATTTCTACGCGAGAAATAATTGAACGGCTGAAATTATAAGTTAAATGTTCCATTATTAAAGGTGTATCAAAAAATTAATAAATTATTTATAGCACGGTAAATTATTAAAAATTAATAAATTTAAAGGCTTCAATGTCATATCTATTGACAACCTGGTTATGTAGATTTCTAACTTACTGAGAAATTAATTGTCTTTCAACAATATTTGATTGACATACAGTTTTAATATGCAGAGTTGTAGGATACATGCATTTATGAGTGAGAAGTTATGCGAGGAATTGAGAGAAGAGCAGATTTACACCCTCAGTAATTTCAAGGTACACAGTTATAAAGCCTATGAAATAAATCTTTGTTGGAGGAACCAGAAACACATTTACTTTAACAAGCAAAAAAAGTTCGAAACAGTTAGAGAAGATGTCCCAGTCATGCCAAAATATGCCTTTGATCTCTTTTCTCTTCAAGAAGTTTCAACTTTTCTAACTGTTAACCACTTCTTAATTGGTAAACCTCAATGGACTTCATATAGATTACTTTATCTTTAGAAGTTAATGAAGAAAATAATAAAGTATGTTAATTTGAACTCCATTGTCTTGGCTTTAGATGTTATTGGAATGTTAGACACATGTACGGAAAGAAGTATACCTGTAAAGGATGACCCAACTAAGTCCCATATAAAATTTATGCTAACAGATGTGAGGTACATACTGCTAATTATATAGTTATTTAATATTGTTTGTTTAAATTTTTAGATATTATCTAAACATAATGTTGTCACTAATACAATGTGGATTTAAGTAATGAAGTGAATTTTACGTTTTTAACGAGTTTGGACAAAGTTTCGAGAGAGATGTTCAGAAACTAGAAGAGAAGAAAGTGGTATTGATTATTAGCAGTGCAAAGGTTAACAAGTACGAAGGTAATTGAATAAAACCTATCTTGATTTACAAAATTTCGTTTGTTTAAAATATAAAACCTTTGTTCCTCTCATACTGCTGAAATCTTATGCTTAATTCCTAGCTACTCAAGAGATCTACCTCACCAATTATCCGGCTACCAGATATTACCTTAACCCAGAATATTAAATCGCAATAACTTTAGCTATCCCTCTCGATTGCAAACTCATGATTCCAAGAAAGAAAGCAGATGTTCTCTCGCTAGTTCAACAGTATGCAAACCGGACCCCTGGTTCATAAAGAAAATGATTACATTTACACGGTGAAACATATAAAGCAGTTCACTATGGATTACAAAGAGATATACCGAAATTGTTCCAAAGCATTGTCAATAATTATACATACTTACTCTTATTTATTGTATAATTACAGAAAAAATATTCGATGCAATCTTGTGGTTAAAAAAGGGGAAACAGAGTGTAACTGGTATGAGAACTTTCACATAAGATGTGACCAAGAGGTTAACATTGTTGATGGTAGATATTGGTGTGCTGAATGTAAGCGAAACCTCCCCTATCCAGATAAAAGGTAATATCCCAAAATCATTCTTTAACGATAAATTTTTCTTATTGGAAAAAATATATAACTGCCTAAAACGAAACCCATCTATATTTGTTAGATTCCATATGTGCACAGTTTGCGCTGATGACACTGGGTTTTTTCCTGTTATATTTCCGGATGATGACATTCAAAGGATTATTGGGAAAGACGTTTATAAACTTGAGAATGAGAACCGCTTGGTATGTTAAGTTAGAACATCATAGTTTCCTTATAAACATTTGTATGAGAAATGCAGGTGTATATTTCATGCCAATTCTTACTGGTAAATAAAATTATTATTTTATAAATTAGGCTGGTGAGGATAAGAGATTTCCGCCAAAACTAAATGAATTTGCCAAAAAGCAGTACATTTTAACACTATGCCCAACTGAGGATAACATTTCCAAAGGGACCAACATTTATGAAACAATTAAATTAGAGAATCCGCCAGAAATGTTAGATAGTCATAATCCTTCTGAAGAAAAAAGCCCCATTATTGAGGATTTACAATTATCTCCATAAGTTAAGAATCACAATGTCATTTTTTATTGACATTATTTTCGAACCTATTGGCAAGTGGAATATAATATTCGTTTTCGTAATTAATTGAAGGTGTCTGATCCAACTAAAGGTATCCAATGCTTTGCAAGTCCCTTACTGGAAAATTTACGAGCAAGGTCTGAGGACGAAAGGCGAAAGCGGTTGTCAAATGCGAGATTGAGGAGGTTCAGCGGAGTTGTAAGGCCAAAAAGTCCTGAAGTAGTAGAAAATCCATGTTTGTTAAAAATTAATTTTCCAGAACGAAAACAAGTACCTTAATTTTCCAGAACGAAAACAAGTACCTTAATTTTCCAGAACGAAAACAAGTACATTAATATAGGGCCCGTCGAGGCCCTAACCCCTGACCGGGACCGGGCCGAGCTTTGACCAGCCGGGCTTGACTGGGTTTTGACCGGATCTTCTATCCCATCTAGTTTAATTTATATCTCTTTTGTTCTGCAGCCTTTTTCTGTTTTTTTTTATTTAAAAAAAACTTTTTCTAATTAATAAAGTACCTTTTTCTAAGTGGGCAACAGTTCACCGGGCTTGTATTTTTTATATCCCTGGGCTTCTAGTTGGAATTATGTCTTCTTTCGGGCCTTAATTACCCTGCATGTTTCACAATATCTGTATCTTTTGAGAGTGAAATTGCAAAGTGATCTCTGTTTATAATTTGGATTAGAAAATAGTTTTGTGATGGAGTTTTGCGCAGCAGAGGTCTCGGCGGGGAAGAGGAAGAATGTGGTGTGAACAAGGAGGAGTCATTGTTCGCTCTTAATCTCTAAACCCTAATTTTTTATAATTGTTTATATAATTGTGTATTTATTTATTTATTTTATATTTGTGTTTTGTTTTGAATTCATGAATATTAATTGTGTTTATTCGTGTTTTTATTTGTCAAGAGTAATTAAAAACATACAACTAATAATCCGATTAATCAATTCGGTATTGACTCGTGTTAACTCTAACTCTAGATTATTATTTACATGTATATTCCATGACATCCTATTGTTCCCCCGCTTCACACAAAAAATAAAATATATGAATAACCTTTGTTCTGTTTCAGATTTTAGTGGATTACCTTAGTTTTGCATCTGATGAGGTAGTCCAATTGAATGTATTCGAGAGAGTGACAGAGTATTGTGTGGGAACGCTGAATAAGGCAAAGCCCTTTTAGAAGGTGACATTATTGTTCTAGCATGACTTTAAAATTTCACATAATATGAATGGTAGTGTATTTTTTTAGGATACACTGCTGAAAAGAATTCGGAAATAAGTATTTTTGTTTTTTTTGCTTATTACTACTGCACTTTTCATATTTCTGTAAATAGATTGATAGTTCATAAGTTGCAAATCTACAATATTCGTAGTTAGCCTATTGTACTAAGAAATTTATCTTATTTCCTGTACTAAAATTTGTCAATTCCTAAATCTATCTAAAGAAACAAGTATACCAGAAACGAATACAACTTTTCTGTATAGTAAATCCTGGATGATGACGACTGTAATTTTTTTCTCTTAAAAGAATGCAAACCAGAAATGACATCATCTTCTTCACCATTAACTTAACTACTATTGGAAAGTGACAAATAGAGATCTTTATTAACAAGACTAATTAACTCAATCGAACCTCAACCCGGTTGTACTCATTACCTATCTTCTTGGATTTTTTTATATTTCTCAGGAAATGGAAAGAAAGGACAAGGAAGAAGGAATACAAAAGGCAGTTGATGACAAAGAAGGCTGTTCCAAGAAGCCAATGAAAAATGAAGAATGACGTTGAGTTTGCGTGTTATATTTTTATTTCTGGTTTTAATTATTTATTTTAGAATAGTGGATTCAAAGTGTTATGCGTAAAAATTGTTGTGTCTCTGACATCTTGACATCTGTTATGTTCATGTATCTACTGCCCAAGGTTTCCGGTTATGCCTCTAGTAATATTTTATCTACTATCGGTAGTAGATAGAAAATTACCAGAGGCATAACTGGAAACCTCTGGGCAGCAGATACATGAACATAACAGATGCCAAGATGTCACAGACACAACAATTTTTTCGCATAAAAATGTATGCAGAATATTTAGAATCCACTGTTCCAAAACAGATAATTAAAACGAGAAATACCAATAGAACATGCAAACTCAATGTCATTCTTCATTTTTCATTGTCTTCTTGATACATCCTTCTTCGTCATCAACGGCCTTTTGTGTTCGTTCTTTCTTGTCCTTTCTTTTGATTTCCTGAAAAATAAAAAATCCAATAAGATAGGTAATGAGTACGACCGGGAAGAGATTCGATTGAGTTAATTAGTCATGTTAATAAAGATCTTTGTTTGTCACTTTTTAATGGTAGTCAAGTTAATCGTAAACCAGAAGATCTGATTTCTGGTTTGCATTCGTTTAAGAGAAAAATTGCGGTCGTCACCATCCAGGATTTACTATACTGAAAAAGTTGCATTCATTTATGGTCATGGTTGTTACGTCGGCAGGTCGAGTCGAGTCGACCGGGTTATCCGGCAAGTCGAGTCGACCGGGTTGTCCGTCAAGTCGAGTCGACCGGGTTGTCCGGCAAGTCGAGTCGTGACTAGTCAACACTAGTCGATAAGGTATCAAATTATAGAGATATATAAAATATATTATATATGTATGTTCTAACTTTTAACAAACCATTTTCTACTTTTCCTCTTATATACATTGGAGATCAAACACCTACGAAGATAAAGACCACGAGAATATTGAAAGAAGACTAGAAGAGTGAAGATTATATGAAGAAAATGAGGAGAAGAGAAGAAATAAAATATAATCTAATTTAGAAATATCCAACTATTGTATGAACACAAATATTGCCAAATAAATGATTCAAACTATAATTTAAAACCATCTAAAATCAGCGGCTTCTTTGAATTTTTATCAATGTACTACTCTTTCATTTCTTTTTGAATTTCCGTTGTAGTTTTTGGGCACATTGATATATCCGGTTATCCACCCGCAAGATGTTGTTTCAATCTTCTAACCCCCGAACACATAGTTTTATTGCAGAGATTACATTGTTCCTTATTCTTATTACTCAAATCCGACCAAAAACCATGCTTCCATCCCGGATCGATTGACTTAGTTTTCCGTTTAGGGTCTTTAAAAGGATCATGGGCGGGATAATTACTTTGATTTTCATTTGACATCTACCACAAGAATTGGGCAGCCAATTCAAAACATAAATAAGTAAAAAAGAGAAGTAAAAAACCAAATATAAGTGCAAGTGAAAGTGTGTTTTGAACTACTATGTTTGTGCAATTGTGTGTAATATGTTTGTAAGTGTGTGTAAGTGTATATATATACATGTTTGTGTGTATATATACATATATACTTACATCTATATGTAAGTATATGTGTGTGTATAACTGTGTGTGTATATATATACGAGGAAGAAGAATTGAACTTACTTGGATATATGTTGATTGCTGACTACTGAGCACTGGAGAGAAATAGAGAGCGGCTGCTGAGCGGGAGACTAACAAAAAGGGTCTGGGCTTTATTTTTTTAGGGTATTAGGTTAAAATAAGTAGTTGGGTCTGGGCCTTTTTTAACTAAATAAACCAGTCGGTCGACTGGATCTTCTAGTCGACCCAGTCGACAAGTCGAGGTCGAGTCGGGCGAAATATCAACAAAATACAAGTCGACAAGTTAAGTCGACCCTCCAGAGCGACTAGTCGAGCGACTCAAAAACAATGTTTATGGTACACTTATTTCTTAGATAGATTTAAAAATTGGCTAATATTAGTACATGAAATAAGGTATATATCTTAGTATGAAAGTCTGATTACAAATATTGTAGATTTGCAAATAAAGGATTTGTTTGTGATTAATTTTTGTTGCATTAAATTTCTCAAAACGAAGAATAAAGGTGTCTTGTATATGTAGAGGTAAATTATGCATATATTATAATTGAACATGGAACTTGTGAACTATTTATCCAGTTACATAAACATGAAAAGTGCAGTAGCAAAAAGAAATCCTTACTTCCGGATTATTTTCAATAGTGTATCCTAGAAAAAAACACTACTGATCTTAATATTATGTGAAATTTCAAAGTCACGGTGGAATAATAATTTCACATTCTTAAAGGGTTTTGCCTTATTCAGCACACAGTACTTCGTCTCTCCCTCAAATACACTCAACTGGACTAACTCATCAAATGCAAAACTCTATTAATCCGTTGAAATCTGAAACAGAACAAAGGTTATTCATATATTTGCTAGGGAACTATAGGATGTCATGGAATACAATTAAACAATAATATAGAGTTAAAGTTGACATGAATCAATATCGAATCGATTAATCGGAGCATTAGTCGAATGTGTTTAATTTCTCGTGATAAATAAAATACGAATAAACACAATTAATATTCACCGATTCAAAACAACTCACAAACAGAAAATAAATAAATAAATGCATAATTATATAAATAATTAAAAAAATTAGGGTTAAGAGCTGACATCAGTAATAACAAACGGCTCATCCTTGTTCACAATCACATTCTCTTCCCAGCTGCGACCTCTATTGCGCGATTACACCTTTGACCATTCTCTTCCCAGCTGCGACCTCTATTGCGCGATTACACCTTTGACTTTGGTGATACACATTTGTGACATACGTATCTCGTGTTCTGCTTCTTATTTATTTTTTTACGTAATACCTATTTCTCAAATGTGTAATAAATTTACCCATTTATAAAATGCGTATTAGACGAATATTTTTTACCATAAACTCCAAAAAGTGGTATTCTTGTCACAATTTCTAAAAAAAGGTATTTCTGCGTCACCCAAAGAAAACATAATTCCCACTAGAAGCCCTAAGGATATAAAAATTTACCAATTTGGTAGTGATTTGTCATTTAGTATGAAGAAATTTTTGTTCTCCCGTGTGAATTAAGTTGATAGTAGATAATTAGTTGATGGAATACCTTGAGATTATCTATATGGCGGGTATGTGTGATGATTTTTGTGTGCTGAGCCCATTTATCACCATTGAAGCTTAGCAGACCTTCACCTTCAACCTGTTCTGTAAGCAGGCGAGCGTGTAGTTTTTCATAAAGTTCAGATTTTGAGCAGAATATTTCTCTAATAAGTTTTGGATCAGCTACTGTCCGACCTGTCGATCCAACCACACTAGAAATTGTTAGAAAACGGAAAGTTTGAGGCATGTTTTAGACATGTTCTTGATGTAATTTCCTAAAACTAATTGTTGGAAGTAGTTCCTTGTTATGAGGACTTAAACTTTCATGTTTGGATCTAAGTCATTTTCTTAGTGTAATCCATAAAGAAATTGAGTTTAAGTTAGTAGCTTGAAATGTTTAATTAAAATATTTACTGACTTATTATATTGTTTTTAATGTGAATATTGTATCCGTTGATGAACAGTGTGGATTATCCGTTGAAGTTCAATTTGGATTATCCGTTGATGCTCAATGTGGATTATCCGTTGAAGTTCAATTTTGATTATCCGTTGAAGTACAATTTGGATTATCCGTTGATGCACAATGTGGATTATCCGTTGATGCACAATGTGGATTATTCGTTGATGCACAATGTGGATTATCCGTTGATGTACAATGTGGATTATCCATTGATGCACAAAATGGATTATCCATTGATGGAATTGCTGAGTGCATTATCCATTGATGCTAAGTGTAAATCCTGATGGGCTAAATCCTGATGGGCTAAATCCTGATACCGACTGTTACGTTTCTAGAAATATTCATTAAATGGAATTTAAGTCAGAATATTTATTTTAATTAATGTAATATATTCAGTTATGTTTTGGGATGTAATATATATACTGAACAAAACATTGTGGAATATAGAGGTTGATTGATGTTGAAATATACATACGTAAAAACCCTAGCTATCATATTCTTCCTCTTTTTCTCTCCTCCAAACTTATACAGATTAGCATAGGTTTTTTTGGCGACTGAGGTCTGATCGCTGTTTGTACATCGAGTTACTGTGAACCGGTGTGCTGTTGCTGTTTTATCCTGGGAGGGTTATTGCGGTCTCTGAACACAGTAAGTGAGGGCAATAAACTCTTCAAGAACAGCCTCTTCCTATCGAGGGATTGGTGACTCAACTGTGATTGAAAGCTTCATTACGCTAAGCTTTCTTTCCCTTCTTAATTTACTTTTACAGTTGCTGATTATATTTTATTTACGACCTTTGTGTTTTGTTTTCATTATTGGTACTATTGCCTTGTTCTTGTTATTGATTATATAAATGTCTCATTGTGTTAGTATAGTAGTTATATACTATTGTTGATACTTTCCCAACAATCTTGAAGAGTTTAATTGTTATATAGCTATTTAACGAGATGGTTAACGAAACTGATACTCCTGTTGGTGAGACTCCTGTTATTGTTGGTTCTGGTTCCGGAGTTACTGCGTCCACCATAGATTGGACCAAGTACAGATTTCCACAACCTATTGATTTATCGGGCATGCCGGATAAATTCAGTGGGGGGCTTCTTTTTCTCGCTGGCAGAAAAAGATGAAGCTCTGGTTAACTGTTAAGGGTCTATGGCCGGTGGTACAGTATGATCCTCCTGTTGTGGATCAAGAAAAGCCTGAATCTATGACTGTTTATGCGCTATGGGCTGAGAAGGATGGGGTAGCTAGGGCTGCCATTCTGGCTGCTTTAGCGAACACTCTGTTTGATGTTTATTCATCGGATGCTTATAGTGCTAAGCAGTTGTGGGAAAAGCTGGACCAAACCCATAATTCTGATTCTCAAGGTCTTGAGAAGTATTCTGTGGCGAGGTTTCTTGAGTTCAAGCTGGTGGATACCAGGTCCATGACTGAGCAAGTACATGAGTTTGAGATGTTGGTGCATGCTTTGGGTGAGTCTGGAATGGACTTACCTGAGAAGTTTAATGTGATGGCTATGATTGAAAAACTCCCTAAGTCTTGGGAGGAGTTTGCTCTCTCCCTGAAAAGACAGAAAGGAGAGATCACATAGAAAAACCTTATGCTGAACATCTCTGTGCAGGAACAACACAAGTCCAAACAAGGACATGTGATGCATGTTGAACATGGGAGTAGTTCGAAGGCGAACGTAGTGACTGTTGGGCAGAAAAGGAAATCTGTCGGTAAGAAGGATAACACTAAAACGAAAAATGACAAGAACAAGGCTAAGAAACCAAAGACAAACAAACCTTGTTGGTCTTGTGGACAGGCTGGTCATTGGAGTAAAGACTGTCCTGTGAAGAAAGCAAAGAAAGCTGGAGTGGTAGCTCAAGCAAATACTGTGCTTGGACTTGCAACTACTAGTGGGCCTGTGGCTAACATGGTTGTTGGTGAGGTTGTTGCCTCTGAAGCCAACGACGGGTATGTTAACTACAACCCTGAACTACTTTCCACTTATCTGTCTAATGAATGGTTGATTGATACTGGAGCTAATGTGCATATTTGTGCTGATATTACTCTGTTTGTATCTTATCAACAGACTCATGGAGTGACAGTGACGATGGGGAATGCTAGTGCTGCTCAAGTGCTTGGAATAGGAAACGTGGACCTGAAGTTTGCTTCTGGGCGGATTCTATCTCTCACTAGAGTGCATCATGTTCCCTCTATTCGTAGAAATATTATTAGTGGAAGCATTTTAGTTAAAAATGGCTTTGAACTTTCTCTCAAATGTAATAAAGTAGTTATTACACATACTGGTTCTTTTTATGGCAAGGGTTACTTGTCTGACGGTTTATTTTTAATAAATTTGGAGCCTGTTTTGGGCAGTTTTATTAATGATAGTGTTGCACCTTCTGTTAATTGTGTAGAATCATCTGATTTGTGGCACTTACGACTTGGTCATTTAAATTTTGGTGCTCTAAAGAATATGATGAATTTAGAGTTGATTCCAAAGCATGCCATTGATAAGAAAACTAAATGTCAAGTATGTGTGACTGCTAAATTAACAAGGAAACCATTTCATAATGTTGTTAGGGATTCTGACTTGTTATATTTAGTACACACAGACATATGTGAATTTGGTGGTGTGTTGACTAAGGATCATTGTAGATATTTCATTACCTTTATAGATGATTGTAGTAGATATTGTTATGTTTATTTGCTTAAACATAAAGATGAAGTACTAGATAAATTCATTATGTTTAAAAATGAAGCTGAAACACAAACTGGCAAAGTACTTAAAAGGTTGAGGTCAGATAGAGGTGGTGAGTATATGAGTACCTCATTTAATGAATTTTGCGCAAGCAATGGTATAGTTCATGAGGTGACTCCTCCATACACACCTGAGTCTAATGGGGTGGCAGAGCGAAAGAACCGAACTTTTAAAGATATGATTAACAGTATGCTGATTAATTCGGGGTTGCCTAAGTACATGTGGGGAGAGGCTCTGAATACGGCTAGCCATATTCTGAACAGAGTCCCTCTGAAACACATGGATAAGACTCCTTATGAATTATGGAGAAAGGGTAAAACTAGTTTGAGTTATCTTCGTGTGTGGGGGTGCCTTGCCAAGGTGCTTGTCCCTGAACACAAGAGAAAGAAACTAGGACCGAAAACTGTTGATTATGTCTTTCTGGGCTATCTTGAAACCACAATTGCTATGAGATTTTTGATTTTAAAATCTGACATAGATGGTATTGTGGCGAATACGATCGTTGAGTTTCGTGATGCAACATTCTTTGAGGATGTGTTCCCTATGAAGACTGGTATACCACAAGATACTTCTGATGATGATCCCACTCGCACATCGAGTTCCATTCCCGATCATGTGGAAAGGATGACGAATGTGGGGGCGGATCCTAGTAGTAGCTCTACTCCTAACGAAGTAGAGGAACCTAGAAGGAGTAAGCGTGCAAGGCTAGAAGGACTTTGGAAGTGATTACATCACTTACAATGTCGAGGACGAATCTTTAACTTTCCGTCAGGCCATGGATTCTTCGGAGTCAAGGCACTGGAAAGGCGCTGTGAAAAGTGAGATGGACTCTATTGTTTCTAATGGAACATGGGAGTTAGTCGATCTCCCTCCTGGGTGTTCTACTATAGGATGTAAGTGGATTTTCAAGAGGAAGTTAAACCCTGATGGTTCAATAGATAAGTACAAGGCTAGACTAGTTGCTAAGGGCTTTAGGCAAAGAGAAGGAATTGACTATTTTGATACATACTCTCCTGTTGCTAGAATGACAACAATCAGATTGCTTATTACATTGGCTTCCGTACATGGTCTTATCATCCATCAGATGGATGTAAAGACAGCTTTTCTTCATGGTGACCTTGAAGAAGAGATTTATATGGATCAGCCTGAGGGATTTGTTGCTTCTGGTAACGAGAGGAAAGTATGTAAGTTAGTCAAATCCATTTATGGCCTAAAACAAGCTCCTATAGACTGGCACAAGAAGTTTGATGAAACTGTTTTGAGCTTTGAGTTTTTAGTTAATGAAAGTGACAAGTGCGTCTACTATAAGGTTAGAGGAAATGAATGTGGATTGTGTGCCTATATGTGGATGATATTTTGTTGTTTGGAACCAATATTGAGATTATTAACGAGACAAAGAGTTTCTTAAAAAGGCATTTTGAGATGAAGGATATGGGTGAAGCTAGTGTGATTCTTGGGATCAAGTTGACTCGATCAACCGATGGAATAACCTTGACACAATCTCATTATATAGAGAAATCAATACTTGAGAAGTATGGTTATTCAAATTGTAGAATCGCTTGTACTCCATTCGATCCTAAAGTTGGCCTTATCAAGAATAGTTCAGGTATTCCTGTGTCTCAGTTAAGGTATTCTCAGATTATTGGGAGTTTGCAATATCTTGCTAATGTGACTAGACCAGATATTGCTTATTCTGTGTCTAAGTTAGCTAGATATACAAGCTGTCCAAACAAGACTCATTGGGAGGCACTGGATAGAGTTCTTAGATATCTCAAGAGAACAATTTTTCTTGGTTTGCATTACCGGAGATTTTCGGGGGTACTCGAGGGGTACAGTGATGCAAGTTGGATAGCTAAGAAATCCGGGTCTAATGGAGTGACTGGATATGTGTTTACCTTTGCGGGTGGAGCAGTGTCCTGGAAGTCTTCTAGACAGACTTTGATTACTCGGTCTACTTTTGAGGCTGAGTTGTGTGCACTTGATGCCACAGGGACGGAGGCTGAATGGTTACATGGACTCATGAGCATGTTACCTGTAGTAAGCAAGCCGCTTCCTGCCATTTCTGTTCATTGTGATAGCCGTACAACTATTGACAAAGTCAGAAGTGTTAAGTATAATGCTAAAACAAAGAGACACATCCAAGTTAGGCTTAAGTCTATAAGGGGTCTTGTGTCTGATAGGATTATTGCTATAGAGTTCATAGGAACTCAGAATAATATAGTTGATCCGCTGACTAAAGGGCTTGAGCATGCTGTAGTCCTTAAGTCTAGGTTGGGGATGGGACTGATAACCCATCATAATTCATCAACAGCGGAAACCCAATACACCTGAGAGGAGATCCCTCAAAGTGTATTCAATGTGGTAATAACAAGTTGTAAGGATGAATTGGTAGTATCTCTACCATATACATTTAGATACTTATGTATCCAAGTCTATCCCCTGTAAACCTTTAGAGGTACTTAGACTGCTAGTTAGCAAGAGTTTTAAACAAACTCTGATTGTAACAGTTTTGGATCAGGATTTAATAAATTCTTATGGACCAAATATTGTGTCAGAATTTGTAAACTCTGAATGGGGTCAAGTCGAAAGACGAGATGTTAGCAGTACATCTTTGGAGATGCCCAGCTAAGCGAATGCAATTGTGTGGTCGCAATTAGAGGAAAGGGTTATTCCTTGAAGTATTCGACTAACAGGATCGAGACAAGACCATAATGTCTCTAAGTCGTAGATCTGATCATAGCCTTTGACTTGTCGTCGTCTATGGAGTGTGGTTACACTTCACGGATAAAGATTCAAGGTGAAATATTCCATCTATATCCGGTAGCCATCGAAGTAGAGGACTTAGGAGGGTTCAAACCCGGGAGGGTACCGACTCTGAAAAGCAAGTCATGATAAAATCTGATATGCAATTCTGTATGGATTTGTGGGGGATTGTTAGAAAATGGAAAGTTTGAGGCATGTTTTAGACATGTTCTTGATGTAATTTCCTAAAACTAATTGTTGGAAGTAGTTCCTTGTTATGAGGACTTAAACTTTCATGTTTGGATCTAAGTCATTTTCTTAGTGTAATCCATAAAGAAATTGAGTTTAAGTTAGTAGCTTGAAATGTTTAATTAAAATATTTACTGACTTATTATATTATTTTTAATGTGAATATTGTATCCGTTGATGAACAGTGTGGATTATCCGTTGAAGTTCAATTTGGATTATCCGTTGATGCTCAATGTGGATTATCCGTTGAAGTTCAATTTTGATTATCCGTTGAAGTACAATTTGGATTATCCGTTGATGCACAATGTGGATTATCCGTTGATGCACAATGTGGATTATCCGTTGATGTACAATGTGGATTATCCATTGATGCACAAAATGGATTATCCATTGATGGAATTGCTGAGTGCATTATCCATTGATGTTAAGTGTAAATCCTGATGGGCTAAATCCTGATACCGACTGTTACGTTTCTGGAAATATTCATTAAATGGAATTTAAGTCAGAATATTTATTTTAATTAATGTAATATATTCAGTTATGTTTTGGGATGTAATATATATACTGAACAAAACATTGTGGAATATAGAGGTTGATTGATGTTGAAATATACATACGTAAAAACCCTAGCTATCATCTTCTTCCTCTTTTTCTCTCCTCCAAACTTATACAGATTAGCATAGGTTTTTTTGGCGACTGAGGTCTGATCGCTGTTTGTACATCGAGTTACTGTGAACCGGTGTGCTGTTGCTGTTTTATCCTGGGAGGGTTATTGCGGTCTCTGAACACAGTAAGTGAGGGCAATAAACTCTTCAAGAACAGCCTCTTCCTCTCGAGGGATTGGTGACTCAGCTGTGATTGAAAGCTTCATTACGCTAAGCTTTCTTTCCCTTCTTAATTTACTTTTACAGTTGCTGATTATATTTTATTTACGACCTTTGTGTTTTATTTTCATTATTGGTACTATTGCCTTGTTCTTGTTATTGATTATATAACTGTCTCATTGTGTTAGTATAGTAGTTATATACTATTGTTGATACTTTCCCAACAGAAATGTCACTCCTGCAGTTTATATATACTTATATTACTATCAATTGATATATGAAAAAGGATTAATTATCAACTAGGTCACGTACTACGTCCAAATGTATCAATTAAGTCACTGATTACAAAACGGATTCAAAACGGACTCAAAACGGACTCAAATGAGTCACTCATTTGAAAATTTGTATCAAAAATATCACTCCATCGTTCGTCGAAATTCTTAAAAGTATTATATATTGAGTTTTACACATTTTTTATAAATGATATTACATCCAAATGAAAGATTCGGAGTTCTAGTATTTTAAATAATATTTTTAGATTTTTAAAAATTTATCTACTATTTATTTGTATTTAAATCAAATAAAACAATCAAAAAATTAAAAATAAATAGTTGATAAAATTTTAAAATTTTAACAATATTATCTAAAATAGTAGAACTCGGAACCTTTCATTTGGATATAATATCATTCATAAAAAATGTGTGAAACTCAATATATAATACTTTTAAGAATTTCGACTAACGATAGAGTGTTATTTTTTATATAAATTTTCAAATAAGTGACTCATTTGAGTCCGTTTTGTAATCGATGACTCACTTGATACATTTAAACGGAGTAAGTAACCTGCTTTATAATTAACAAAAATTATAGACATGCAAAAAAAATTAGTATCGTAAAAGCATCAAGTAGAACCGTAGAAGGCATCAAGTTAGCCACTTAACTCGGAGAAAGACTGCTTGATAGTGTAGACCCTGTAATTTACAATGCTGCAGGCTTCTATCGCTGGTCAAGTATAGCTTAGACGTGTTTCACAACAGTACGTAGGACTAGACCGGCAACGTTCCGTGTCGTGTACAAACATTCCGTATACTTTCGTGTTTTGGTGTACGAAAACTTAAACCCGATCCCGACCCGGATTAGCATTCGTGTTTCACAACAGTACGCAGGACTGGTCTTGGATCTATGAATTCTCTTCCTACCTGTTTTACATGTTCAAAGTTCTTTAATCTTCTGGAACTAAAATTTGTTTTTCATTAATTTTTGATTAGTTGCATTTTTAATTTATGCATTACTGCAATTCCTGTTTAAAGTTTTAAAGTCTGACAATTATACAAAACCTTGCCCTGGTTACAGAATTCACTGCTTGATATTTGCATCATGTAGATTATTTGATTGTTCACAGGCAATTAAATAGTGACATGCATCTTAGTGTTTGGTTAATTATGAATTAACTGTCCCTTATTAGCTATCAGCTGAAGTGCTGAACTTGCCGTAATTTTGTTTGTAAAGTAGCATGGCTATCATTAACCTGTCCTTTCCGGTGAAGTTTGAATCTTGCCATTTCATTTTAGTTAATTTAGCTAATTTGTTGGGGCAGATACTAATGAGTAATGACAGATAGGAGAATACAGTTAGTACTGGATAACTCATTGTTATGACTTGTGAGTATGTAAAGGCCATGGATAAATAACATCCTTTGCTGCAGTTCAAAATCCCTGTTCCACTGGATCCCTTGTTATAATCCTGTATGCTTACTTCATGATTAGTTCCCATGTGACTCTGTCTCCTTGAAGGTGAAGAGACAAAGAGATTACTGTACAACTTCTAGTTGGTTTGTGGGATCTTGTTGATCTGCTTCCTGTCTTTATTGTCAATGTCTAGATTGTTTTAATGATTGTAACACTAACACACACATTTTACATCATATATTAAGAGTTAAACGTGGATGACTCGATACATTATATTGGAACAGCCTAGTCTGAAGCAAGTAACGTTAAGAATGTCATTGTTCTGAAACTTGCAGCGAAGCCACAAGACCACTAGAGAGACTACGAGACACCCTTGGTCTGTCACAAGGCTTGGTAAACTCTCCTTTTTGCGGACAAATTATGTCTTCAACAATTATAGAGAGGTTCTTGAGTAACAGGTGAGTAATTAAGCTACCTGTACTGTATGCCAACAGTATCAGTAGAGAATGATCTTAAATAGCCTCATCGGTACTATCAGTGAGCTCAGTTTCTAAAATATAGGATCATCTATAGGAGACATCGAGATAAAATAATACTGGTGCTTGCAAAAGTTTGTATCAGTAGAGTTATAAATTCTGCAACAACCATTTATAAATCTTAAGCATATGGTGGGGGATCTACAACAAATTAAGTCACGCATGAGCTGGCCATTTGGATTCTAAATCAATGTTATTTCTGGCCTACCTGGTTGTCCTCTTCTTTGTCCATCATCCAATCTTCTTCACGGTTCTTTCATGAAATTAAACCTTGCATCGTATAGTCCAAATTTACGAAAAGCTTCTCAACTTTTCTGGTCATATAGTTGTTGAATCTGTTGTCTTAGATTTTGTTAGTTATTTGATTTTAGTACAACGGTAGAAGGTACTAGTCCTTGTATATAATTCAATACTTCAGACAACTCTTCTGAAGTTCTTGTCACTTTCCTCGGGTATATATGGACCTTTTTTCAAAGTAACCAGTTAAATCAGTTTCTAAGTTCCTTAAATCACACTTGTAGAAAGATTTTGGAGGAGTAGTGACACTTGAGGACAGCTTTATTAGTAATTGGAAAGACCTGAATTAGTCAACTTAATTGCGAGGATGATCAGAGAGACCTGAAGTTTGCACAGAGATAATAGATCTGAACCAAAGCTCATTTTCTTAATTACGCAGTCTTGTATTCTCACAGACCTGAATTATGTCAAGTCACAGATAGAAAAACCCAATAAATGAAAGCATATACAAAACATGCATCCAGAACAGGCTCCTGAGTACTTTCTTGAATTTTTGTCTCACTGCTCCTGGGATAGGTCTGTATGCATCCTGCATGATTTGTTTAGTTTGATTTTCGATAATCATCTAGGAAAGAAGCTGAGCTAATTGCAGTCTATCAACTAACTTAAGTTCCAACATCAATCCATGCCTGATTTTCGGCATGTAACAAAAATATGTAGTACAATTACCCCCTAAATTGCGATTCATATTTACATCAACTAGATGCATAGCATAGATGCACAAGTAGGTACTCTTATGATTCTGGACTATGAGTACTCCCAGATTCTGACAGACGTTGGAAGATGATTGATGCCCCATATTGAGGATAAAGAAACAACAACACCGTTGGTGCGTGTTGATAGTTTGGGGACAATCTAAATGTGAATTTTTGTAGGATCATTGCCAGGGTTAGTTTAGCTTGTAGAATGGCCAGATTTTGACCAATACATGTTCTCACCCCAATGCTAAATGGCATGAATGCAACAGGGTGATTAGCTGCTCGGGCTACCCCGTCTAAAAATCGGCCAGGGTTGAATTCATTTGCATCATTACCCCATATTGCCTGATCATGATGAACAGCTAGGATTGGTATCAGTAGTTCTGTCCCACGCGGGACTTTATAGCTTCCCAGCTCCAAGTCAACTTTGGCCCGTCGGATAGTTGCCACCACTGGAGGGTAAAGGCGCAAAGTCTCATTCAGAATCATCCCCAGCTGCTTATCACAAGGTTCAAACCAACGTTAGCACTAATAGGAAGAAGCGTAAAGAAAATGCCTAATGTTAGGGGTAATTCAGTTAAGTTATGTATAATGTAACACAGAAACAGAACTAACATAGTACTGATAATAGCAAAATTTGTTCCTTGTAAATTACTTGAGGAATGGGGAAACCAATCAACAACTTACCAGCTTAAGCTTGGACACATTATCTTGGGTGGGGGGATCACGTGATCCGCACACCTCAAGGACCTCGTCACGTGCCATGACCTGCCACTGGGGATGCATTGCTAGCAGAATAGTGGTCCATGTCAGCAAATTTGAGGTAGTTTGCTCACCGGCAAAGAGAAAGCTCTTGCACTCCTCCACAATGTCATGGACTGTTATAGGTGATGAAGCCGGACTGTAAGATTCCTTCTCCTCTTTGATGCTGGCTCGAATCATGAGTCCTAGCAAATCCCTTGGGCCATTTTCGAGCATTTCATCTTCCCAGTTCGCTCTCCTTGATTGGATAACTTCCACTAGAGACTCCTTAATTTTCTTCTCCAATTTCCAAGACTTCATGTTTCTCTTTGTCGGTAGAAATCTGGTAAGTGAACAGAAATATTACTACGCATCTGTTAGGAGTTGTCCCACATCGTTTGTAGGAGGGGCAGTTTGCTAGACTATTAGCAGTCAGACAACTCCAATTAGTATGAGGGTTTCTGGGAGGTGTCCAAAAACAAACCTGTGCGGGCTCGGCCCAAAACGGACAATATCATACTAATGTGGAGTCAGGTCTGCTTAGCAAGCCCAACAACATCATGCATGGATAATATCTCTGACATACTCCATTATTTTTAAATCTATGTAGGTTGCTTACCTGTAGCCAGGAATGAACACTCTCTGCAAAGCCTGGGATGCTAACACTGTCTGCTGAGCTTGAAGTTTGAAAATGGCTGTGCCCTCTTTATAACTCGAGCCGAATGTGGTTCTGGTGACTATCTTTCCTGTCAATGCCTGATACCACTTTGATACTTCTATTTCCACCTCAACAGACTTGGACAGTTCTGGTAGCCAGTTCTCCGACATTTCCATCACACTGCTTGACACTGCCGGTATCAAGAGCTATGAAAATCCAAGGCCAGATAAGTAACTAATATATTACAATTGTGATTCATCATTTAGTATGAAGAAATTTATGTACTCCCGTACGAACTAAGTTGATAAAAAATAATTAGGGGATGGAATACCTTAAGTTTATCCATATGGAAGGCAGGTGTGATGATTTTCCTGTGCTGAGCCCATTTATCGCCATTGAGGCTTAGCAAGCCTTCACCTTCAACCTGTTTTATAAGCGGGTGAGCCTGTATTTTTTCATAAAGTTCAGACTTTGAGCAGAATATTTCTCTTATAAGTTCTGGATCAGCTACTGTCAGCCGACCTGTCGATCCAAACCACACCAGAAATGTCGCTCCTGCAGTTTATATATAGGTATATTACTATCAATTGATATATGATAATAAAATTGTAGGCATGCAAAAAAAACTGGTATTGTATTAGAGCGTCAAGTAGAACTGTAGAAGGCAGCAAATGAAGCCGGGCCGAGCTGTCTTATCGAACAAAACCTATGTTCGAGCCCGAGCTCATTAACTAACAAGCCGAACACGAGAAAGACTGCTTGATAGTGTAGACCCTACAATTCACAATGCTGACAATAACTAATATATAGAGGAGATTAAAGAAATCAAAGGAAACTAAGAAGACAACTTAAAACTATATCCCCCATTCACACAAAAATGACTAAACTGTGAACAGAAAGTCTTAAAATCCTGGAGTAAAGTTGATGATAACTCTATCACCCTATGTAGCTCCCAAAAAGTTAATTACTTTCCAGAATTATGATGATGGTGATGCTGATGATTGCAGAATTGAAAGCCAGAAATTGCGGAAAAGAAGAGAGAGAAAATGAAGAGGTTTTGGAAAAAAAAGGAAGACTAGTGGAGTTGCAGCTTGAACATCTAAAGGGATTTTCACACTAAGGCTAACAAGAGTAAATACCTTGGTTCTATACAGGTTGATCAAAACATGAACTTAAAAAGAATTGGTTAAGAGTTTATCATCTGTTGTCCCAGTCCTGGGTTCGATCCTCGCTCATCCCGAGAATTTACGAGAATAGATACTCATTTGCTAAGGCTATAATCCATATTTGTCAAAAAAAAAAGAAACACATACAAATTATGCTCATGATCCACTCTACGATCATCAGTAACTATTAAAAATAAAAGACGTAAATAACTAAAGAAGTACCATAGATTTTCTTCCAGTGGTGGTAGAAGGAGAGAACTCTTGGGAGAATGTTGTGCGAGAAAGGAGGAAAAGACATGGAAGACGCGTTGATCATAAGGCTTCCGATTTCCATTGCATTGCCTAGGAGGAACTGATAAGGGGGGCCTCTGATTCCTTGCTTACTAAAATGTTGTTCTATCATTCTTGGTCTCCACCATAGCCTTATGATCATAACCTTAACCAGAAAATATATCACCATAAAACTCGCAACCAACGAGCACCAGGGGTTGTAGTAAAACTTATCCATTGTCATCTGCCTCTCTTCCTTGCCCCAGCCAGCCTTCTATATTGTAATCTTGCGATCCTTTTCTCCTCTGTCTTTAATTTTTAACTAACTGCTTTGGTGAGGTCAGAGGTGTGCCTTGTCCTATATGTAGTGCAACAAGCTGCAATTAGTATTTTTAGTAATTTGTCCAAAGAGAGGAAAGGTTTGTTTGACACTGCCAATGGTATAGGGCCCCTTCTTGGAACTATTAGGGTCAAGGAATATTGTGAAATCTCGAAATTAATACAAAATCTTCCTAGACTATTTGATATGATAAATTCAAATCTCTAGATAAGAAACAAAAGCTAAGAACCTAATTTTTTTTAATTAATTTGGATCGGATATAGTTCTCTTTCACGCAACACCTCTTGGTGTAGCGGTATCTTCCTCGCTCCCTTTACGGGATGTCGAGGTTTGAACCTTATCAAAAACAAGTCTGGTGTGTTTTCTAAACGATAAGGCAAACCGAGACATAAATGCAAGTATAAGAGTTGTTGAGTAACCAGCTCAGCTCATCTAAAACCTTAAGGTGTTAGAGGAAAGCCTCAATAGGACCGGTGCCTTTAGTGTCCACATTAAATTGTGAGAATATTGGGGGTGGCTGGGAATCGAACCTTAGTTCTCCCGCCAGTCTAAGCTCTGATACCAATGTTGAGTAACCAGCTCATCTAAAACCTTAAGGTGTTAGAGAAAGGCCACAATAGGATCATATATTTAACAAGAGTATAATTCAAACTGTGCATCTTATGTCAACGTTTGTTTCTATCTTAGTGGGCATGACATATTCGCTTGAGAATTGTCAAAAGTACAATTGTAAACTGCATCATGTTTTCCAGCAGAAACAGAGTCAAGGATGTATCCAGCAAGGCTGGTCTGGTCAATTGTCAATACAGTTGAACACTTGAGTTCAATGAGTAGAGGATATTATGCTGAGAATATAGAAATGTGAATTTTCATAGCTAGTACTGACTAGCATCAGCTTGACAAATTATTTGTGCACTTATCGTTGATTATTACGTCGACATGAGCGTATAATTATGCAGAGAAATCTTCCGAAAGTAACTGATGGAGAAATTTTACAATGATGGATTATGCAGTGAAAGAGAAAGGATGACAAGTATTTGCCAAACTTATGTGTTTTAAATAAAGCTGGCAATTCGTTCATTTCGTATACTTTCGTGTCGTGTACTTTTGTGTTCCATGTCATGAATGCCCAACCCAAACCCGAACTGTTAAGGATTCGTTTCGTATTCGTGTACCTTCATTTCGTATATGTTTCGTGTCGTGTTTCGTGTAATTTAAAATTGATAATAAAAATAAAGATAAATAATATATATATTTAAATATTAAGTTTTTATTAGTCGAGTATTAAGTTAATAAGTCATAAAGACTCAAGTGTATTCAATTCTTATGAATTTTAAATTTGAATCTATTTTATGTACATATTATATGTAAAATATTATTCTAAGATATATGTATTCATATAATTTTAATAAATTTATTTAAATATTAATTTATTTCGTATACTTTCTTTTCGTTTCGTGTCGTGTACCCAAGTGTAAACCCAAAACCGACACTAAATACATCCGTGTATTTTCATGTTCGTGTACCAAAAATGTCAAACCATACTCATTATTTTCGTGTCGTGTACGAAATTACCTGCTCTAATTTCAAATATCTATTTTTTGTGTTTTTGTTCCAAAGAAGAAGGATAGAGGTAGGGATACAGTAAAGGGGTCCGGTCACGCAAACGATTGTTGCAGCATATTGCAATAGGATTATAAGTGTACGTGATTGTTGCAGCATATTGTAATAGGATTATTAGTGTGCGTGCATGATGGTCCATCTTTATCAGAATATGATATGCTGCTGACAATCGCTTGTCTTAAATCGTCTCCCAACAGGATATTTGTTGTTTTAGAATGTAGCTGTTTACGAAAACGTCAAAAAGGCGCATGAGAACAAAGATTGTCTATTTAAGGGGTTTATTTGTGTGTGTTTTGGTGGGGGATAAATGCTATGTGTTGAGCCCAGCAATGAGGTGCCTAAACAGCCTCCTCTGATATTTGTCTTAATACTCCACAGACATGTTTCACACTTTCAGTCATGAACCCTTCGTCAGACCCTACCTAAATTCTGTTTCTATATGTACTTGGTGTTTATTTAAGTCATATTTTACTTCTGCTTCTAAATGAAAGATGATCATAATCTGAAGTATCTATCTTTTACGGGATAAAATGTACACAAACCTACTTAAATTCTTTGTGAGAGAGATTGTTTCCGTGAAGATTCCGACTTGCAACGAAGGTCATGAAATTATTTCACTAAATCAACTGATGCGGAAGATATTTATGACATATATAGTTAAACATCTTTAAAGTAATAGGGTCGGGACAACAAAATATTACTTTAACGAGTTTATTACTTCATCGGAGTAAAAATATACCGTGTTCATTATATTCATACTGGCAAAAAATATTATTTTAACAAAATTATTATTTTATCAATTATTACTTTATCGAGATTTAACTATACTGAACAAATATGGTCATAGAGTCACTTCGGGATTTCGGAGGACTCTCGGAAAATATAATTTATGCAAATGACACGAGACTAATGGCAAAAGAAATAAAGAAAGATGTATGTGAGGACAAGTTAGGATATGTGACGATAAAAGGTGATTTGGAGTTTTAGCAAGATGTCCAAAATGATCATTTATTTTCTAGACATGTCGATTTCGGTTTTTTTTAAAAAGGTTCTTTATATATATCGGTATATAACCCGTGCTATGTACTGTCAGTTTATCATTATATATGATCATTTATAATTTTAATATATTTTTGGTTGGATTCGAACCTTATATCTCTTTAATAATAATTTTAAGATTATATTTAACGGTCTTCATTAATTTGATCTAACGGCTATGAATTGAGTGACCAAGAATTAACAACCAAATTTTTAATATTTCGTTTTTAATATAATAGTATAGATAAATAAATACCTAATAGTTCGAAATTTAATCTGTGAAGCCTAGTGCACCGATACTGAAATACAACAGAAACTCGATAAATTAATAATTGAAACAATTTCTCTAATTCCTAATAGTTATATTTTTTTATAATTATGATTTAGCTTACGCACACATTCACTGATTCTAAAAAATATTTATTACTTTTATTCAAAAAAGAAAAAATAAAAAAGAAATGTATCTAACTATCCGGTCAAATTATATCCTATATATAATAAGTGTAAGGCACTTAAAATGATACAATTAGATGGTTTGGTCTTCAATGTTAATAAGGTCATTTAAAAACTAAAGCTACATATCCACTCTACACATCGCTTGGTCGTACATAAGTTCAAAATACAGGAAAAAAACTACTCAATTTTTTTTAAAATAGTTTTCCTAATCAACCCATATAATAAAGATGTAATTTGTTCAATTAAACGCATTCTAATCATTTATAATATAAAATTATTTTAGATAAAAACCTTAAACAAATATCAAAAAGTCATAAAACCAAATGAAAAATAAAAAACAAATACATAAACAAAAAAACCTAAAAAATATAAAAATAAATTACATTAATTATTTAATAGATCAGATATTACAACAAACATTCAACTAAAAATTAAAAAATAAAATAAAGATCATAATAGATGTGAAAATACTATTGCAAAGTTCTATATACACGGTGATTGAAATTAAAATAAATAAAAAATAATTTATAAACATATTGCATGACATGTTAAAATTTATTTTGCACTGTATTAATATGAAATTAAGTTTTATTATAGAAAGTACAATAATCGGTTATGAAAATTATATCATATTGAAGATTATACATGAAATTTTTTTATTATAAATTTTAAAACACATATGTTCTTAATATTTATATTAAAATATTAATCACAAATCAAAATATCTTACAAAATTATATAAATTGTATATATTTAGATATATTCAAATCATTATTTTTGTAAGTCAGAAATGATATAGTTTAGTTGTAAATAAGTTTAAAAATAAGTTATTTAGAAAAAATAAAAGAATTGTCACGTGTAATATATCATTATATTGAGTAAGAATAATAAAATTTTAATATTTGTTAATTTGAAATAACTAACAACAAAAATATGTCTAATAAATACAATACAAGTTAAAATAATAAAACATTTTTTCTATTATTCTACTATAATATCTAATAATCTGTATAACAAACACAATATGCAATTAATTAAGAAATTGAACTATAAATATATATTCTCAAACACAATATGCAATTAATTAAGAAATTGAACTATAAATATATATTCTTAAATTATATAAAATAATATTAAAAGTATTATATTATATATAAAATAAAAGCAACAATTTTTTTAATAAAAATAAATATAAATAACAATTAACAAATTATTTATAATCGGGCTAAAATTATATCATTTTTTAAAAAAAATATTGGAGTAGATAAATTTGATTTAAATTTTTTTTGGATAAATGAGGTGCCTAAACAGCCTCCTCTGATACCTGTCTTAATACTCCACAGACATGTTTCACACTTTCAGTCATGAACCCTTTGTCAGACCCTACTTAAATTCTGTTTCTATATGTACTTGGTGTTTATTTAAGTCATATTTTACTTCTGCTTCTAAATGAAAGATGATCCTAATCTAGAGTATTCATTTTTTACGGGATAAAATGTACGCAAACCTACTTAAATTCTTTGTGAGAAAGATTATTTACCTGAAGATTCCGTCTCCGAATGGAGGTAATGAAATTATTTCATTAAATCAATCAACTGGATGCAGAAGATATCTATAACATATACGGTTAAACATCTTTAAAGTAATAGGGTCGGAAAAAAAAATTATTTTAACGAATTTATTACTTTACCGGTAGTAAAAATACACTGTGTTCATTATGTTAATACTGACAAAAAATATTATTTTAATAAGATTATTACTTTATCCGTTATTACTTTATCGAGGTTTAATTGTACCGAACAAATATAACCATCGAGTCACTTCGGGATTTCGGAGGACTCTCGGAAAATATAATTTATGCAAATGACACGAGACTAATGGCAAAAGAAATAAAGATTGAGGTATGCGAGGACAAGCTAGGATATGTGACAATAAAAGATGATTTGGATTTTTAGCAAGATGTCCAAAATGATCATTTATTTTCTAGACATGTCTATCTAGTTTTCTAAAAAAAGGTTCTTTATATATACTAATATATAATAGTGCGATGTACGGTCATTTTCATTTTTATCCTTATACATTGTAATTTATATTTTTAATATGTTGTTGGTTAGATTCGAACATTATACATCTTTAATAATAATTTTAAGATTATATCAAACGGTTCTTATCAATTTGATCTAACGGCTCTGAATTGAGTGACCAATTACCAACAACCAAACTTTTAATTTTTCGTCTTTAATATAATAGTATAGATAGTGTTATTCCCAAAAATTGGTATAAACAATATTCAGATTAAAATTGATAAAATAGGCAAAATCGAAGAAGAAACGCCTAAAATTGAGGAACAGATAAGACTGTCTTTCCATAAAAGGAAAGATGGCGCGCCCTTTGCGTAATCAGGACGCGCCCCATGGACTGAATGGTTGATTGACAGTTGTGGTTGACAATGCATTAAAGGCGCGCCCTCAAGTATAGTGAGGAGGCGCGCCCAATTGTTAAAGAAAGGGTGAGGAATTCATTCATATGGTGAGCCTTAGGGAGCGCCTTAAGTGAGAGAGATGGCTTGGATGGGACTTCAACAGGATTACTTGGATGGGTTCTGTGGAAGATTCAAGTAAGATGGAGATTATTATTACTAACTTATTTGGTGCAGGTACTCTATTGAAGAACTCCTTCCTGTAGCACATCTACAGGAAAGGCGGTGTCCGTGGTCAGAGACCTCCAGGGGTTTGCCTGGACTGATTGCCTCCTCCTGTAGTCAATGGGTGTCATTATTGGGGATGTGGGGTGAAATCTGGTGTGTGTTTTGGGAGCTCTGTCTCTGTAATCAACGGGTGTCCTCGTTGGGAGACTTTGGAGTATCCTGCACTTTGCACCCAAAAGCTTGGGATCACTTGTCCTGCAATCTGGTAGGGGCTCCTTATCGGGGGACAAGGATGCGTCCAACATTTGGGGTGAACCACGGCTATACATGCGTCCGCGAACTAGAGAAACAGCTGGTAGCGGAGGGTTATCCTTGGCCAGTGAGATGCCTTATCCATGAAGTCTCGAAGTCGCGGACGAGCCTTGGGCCTTTGTGGTTGGGCCTCATCGGCGGACATTCCTAAAGCTAGTAGAAGACGGTTTCCCGTGGGTTTCCTACTGGGTCTCGGGATAAGAAATCTAAGTCCATTAGGTTTCTTGTTCCCCAAGAACTACGTGGGCTTGATCCCCTATAAATAGGGGTACGTAGGCAAATTGTGAGCGGTCAGAAGCGAGAGCGCAAATGAGCCACCACTAACCCTAAGCAATCTCAGCCCCCAATAATCACCACCACCAAACATTGTTCACCTTTTCCGACGAATACTGTTCATCGGATCCACCGATTACTGTTCACGTTTCCGACGAAGAACCATCATCACAGATCTTGTTTCCGGCTACGAACCTCAGACTTTGTTGCTCTCAAATTCCTCCGTCAACAAATTGGCGCTAGAAGGAGGGGTCAAACAAGATCTACATCTAGGAGGAGGGATATCTCAATATCGTGATGGAAGTTTTTATGATGGAAGTTCTGGGGAAGATTCTGATCACGGCTATGAACATGAACCTTACGTTCCGCCGATGACTGATCGTCCCACTCCGGACGTTGGGGGACAGCCGTCTGTGCTCATCAGCAACGCTGACTTGCTGGAACAATTGTATCACATGGGCGATGCTTTGAACGGCTTCGATTCAAGGTTGAGCACCGTGGAGCGGGGCAAGACCATGAGGGGCCTTCTCCGCAGCCGTGCAACTCATGCCCCTGGGAAAGCACCTATGACTGACAAGGACGCCTCAGCCGACCACGGCCACACTGGAGGAGAGCGTGTGCCGATAACCCCGCGGCGCCTGGACTATTCCAATGACACATCCCCAATCATCGAGCTGGTGGAAGAAGATGCTGACGGCCGAGAAATCCTGCGGACGGATAACCAGGGAGCCACCCATCCACACCGGTTTGGACGTAGTCTTGAGGAACGCCGATAGGCGGAGTCGATTCCGGAGAATCAGCGATGGGGCTTCGCAGCTTTGAAAGATCGCTTGGGCGATGATGATTTAAGAATGTTGTTGCTTGAATGGCAAAAAGAAGCTGATCGTGGAGATGTGACGCCCCATGATACAACGCGTGTGCCCCTGAATTCCCAGGAAAATCGGGTGCGGCACCGCGATCATGAGAGAGCTCCTCCCCGCAGATCGCTGGACCGATATGGTCGTGGATATGGAAGCGACCGTTGGAGAAGGCCTCAATGGAGAGGAAGAGGTGGAGGCCAAAGTAGGTACTTAGATGGATATCGTCACGATAATTACCGCGGCAACATTGATTCCCGCTGGTATAATCGAGCAGACAGCGATAGCTATGCGGAACATGATGATCACAGAGATGTGGAAAATTATGACCGCGGGACGGCTCGAGGCCGCGGTCGGGGTCAAGGAGAAAATAAGGGTGATAATCAAGGTCGGAACCCCGAAGTAATTGTGATACCCGAAGATGCCCAGAACATGAACCAGCAGCAAGCCCCCCCCAGGGGGGAACCAAGTAGAGGTACCTCCACTGCAACCCCAAGGTCCGCAGCCTCAAATGTAGACTATTCCGGGTGTGGGGACTTTCAATGTGGGAGATCTAAAAAGGTTAACCATCTGGAAGGCAGAGTGACGACCACAGCTGAAATCCCTTCCCTGTTCTCGATGGCGGTAAGAGAGGCACAGTTATCGGCCGGGTATCGCAATACTACTAGCGATCTCCGTTTCCACGGAAACTCAGATCCTGTAAAATTCCTGGGTCGTTTTAATATAGAGATGGATGTGTACCAAGTCCCGGACTTGGCTCGATGCCAGCTCTTGGCGGCAACCATTAGAGAAAGCGCCCAACAGTGGTTTCAAAAGCTCGGGCCAGGAGTGATCACTTCCTGGGATCAGATGAAAACTCTGTTCTTGACTAGGGCTGTAATTCGAGCCGAGCTTTTTTGAGCTCGACTCGAACTCGATTAACTCGACTCGACTCGAACTCATTATCGAGGTCGAGCTCGAACAAGATTTTAAGCTCGATTAAAAACTCGAGCCGAGCCGAGTTTTTTTGAACTCGACTCGAGCTCGACTCAATAAACTCGAACTCGAACTCGGTTAATTTTTTAATATTTTATTAATATTTTTATTTTTTATATATGTTATTACTTCTGTTATTAATATTACTTATGTTTTTCTATATTATTATTTTTTCCATTAATATAACTTGATGCTATTTTTATTTGTTATTTACATGATTAATGATATTTTATTTTACTTATATTATTAATATGACTTATGTTTTTCTATATTTGTTATTTACATGATTGATAATTTTTTCTAGATATGTATATATATTTTGATATTGGTAGTCCTTTGTCATTTTATGTATATTTGAGGGGACCCCTTCCATACTTTTATTTGTTTGAAAATGTTTGCATTTGTTTTTATTTTCAATCGGTTGCTTCAAAGTTCAGATGCCTTCCTATATATTGTTTTAAAACTAATTTTGTTTTGAACTGAATTAGATTTGTATTGCATCAATTATTAATATTTTATAGAAAAATAAGAATTTATTAATTTGAAAGAGTAAAACAAAAAAGAATCAAGTTGGAGTTGAAGCAAATAAAATTATTATCGAGTTTCGTTTGATTTTATTTTAAAATAAAAAGGACAGTTACGAATTTTAAATCAAATAATCTATTCAAATATAGGGTTTCTATTTTTTTGTTTAAATCATGAATCTATAGAATATTCCTTTATTTTAGATTCAAAAGTTATCATTTATTTCAAAATCTAACGGTCCTTTATAGTAATAATGTATTACTACTATATTGATATTTTATTATAAATTCGATTCATACTTTTGATAGTTGTCTAAATTCTAATTGAGATGTCAACTAATTAGATCTAAATTCACAATTTAGTGATAAGTTAATAGGTATATTATACAACTATGATATAAATTACACCAAAAAAAGTTTTATTATGATGTATTGCTATTAATTAAAATTATTATTTTTATAATTGTTATTTATTAATGATTTAATGTATATTGCGTACTTTTGTTTTAAAAAAGATAAAAATTACTTTTCTTCCCCGAATCCCGACAATAATAAAATTATCATTTTACTTTATTAATCATATATATAAGATATAAAATATAGAAAAATAAGTACATTTTTAAGAAATATGAAGATAGAGTTAAACAAAATTAATAAAATAGATGATTTGAAAAAGTATACTAACAAATGTGTTGTTATTTGTTTTCTAGTTTATACATGTATTTGAATATGTTGTTAGATTTACCTCAGAACACATGTGAGTTATTTTGAACATTTATTTATTGTTATTAATTGTGAAACTAATGTTTTAAAATTATAAGTCAAAATTTCAAAAAAGAAATATTTGTACGAAGGTAAAAATAAAACTCGAATAACTCGATAAGAACCCGATAACTCGAAAACATGTTAAAAACTCGATAAACTCGTAGGCTCGATAAACTCGATAAAGACTCGATAACTCGAAAATATGTGAAAAACTCGATAAACTCGAAAACTCGTTAAAAACTCGTTAAACTCGAAAACTCGTTAGAAAACTCGTTAAACTCGAAAACTCGCGAACTGCTCGAACTCGGCTCGTGTATTACCCGAGCCGAGCTCGAACACACAATTCAGGCTCGATTATTTTCAGGCTCGACTCGACTCGATAAAAAAAAGCTCGAACTCGACTGTAAAAAACTCGAACTCGGCTCGACTCGGCTCGAATTACAGCCCTATTCTTGACCAAGTTCCAAGCTGCGGTAAGATATGCGCCCTCTGTCACAACTCTTGCCAATGTTAGGCAAAGCGAAAATGAAAGCTTGACGTCGTACTTCAAAAGGTTCAACGCTGAATCTACCAGCGTGAGGGGGGCATCAGACGAAGCCCTGAAAAGCTTTTTGATCGCAGGATTAAGGGTTGGTTCGGACTTTTGGAAGCACTTACAAGGAAAAGACCCGGCTACTCTAGAAGATATCTTTGCTTTGGCAGAATCGTTTAAAGCAATAAAACAATGTCTGGTAGAGGTGCAACCGACTTCGCAGGCAAGTCAGAGAAACAAAGCAAGGAAGAGAGATAGGTCTCCAAGCCCAAGGTACAGAAGGGGCAGTCGGAGCCCAGACCGGGTGAATACCGCGAACACGAGGAGGGGATGGAGTCCTCCCTCAAACTATGACTACAGAACAAGCCGGTACACGCCTTTGGTCGTGTCTATCGAGCATATCTTCGAGGTAAACAAAAACAGAGGGCTATTTAGAAAACCTGAAGCTTTATCATCATGGCAAAACAAAGACAAGAAAAAGTATTTTGAATACCATGAATCATCTGGACATAACACGCATGAGTGTCGACATTTAAAAGATGAGATCGAAGCGCTTATCAAAGAAGGATACCCTGGTGAATGGGTAGTCAAGGAAGTAAGGAAGCACAAGGATGACAGAGCAAAGGAAGAAAAAAGGCGAGCTCCGCGGGAGTCGAACAATGATACTCTGTAGGAAAATAAATTCGTCAGGGACGGCAACATCCGAACAATCTACGGGGGAGATCAAGGTCCTGAATCAAGAATCGTCCCACAACGTGCTGTTGGGACGACCTTTTCTACGGGAGATGAGGGTTATTACTTCAATCCACCACCTTACCATCAAGTTTCCAACGCCAAATGGGGTGGGGAATATAAAGGGCTCTCAGTATGACTCTCGGGAGTGCTACAGGCAAGCTATGAGGGGCTTTAGAAAAGACTCCCACACCGAAGATGCATCACACGATGATCGAGAAAAGAGCATTGAGCAACCGATCGAGGAAATCCGAGTCCATTATTATGTCGATCAAGAAGACGAGCGCCCTTCTTGGAAGACACAATCAGAATTGAGATGTTGGAAGAAGAGGAGGCCTCAAACACTATAGTCCAAGCAGATTTTAATGGGTAATGATTAGAAGGAAGATGCGACGTCTTGCAAAGTCTCGAACAGGATGAGCATAAGGTAGATGCCCTTCTTCCAGAAGGAGCGCCCTTGCCCGCGAAATATACCAAGGAAGTTGATGCCCCTGCGATGCAGGGCGCGCCTTCTAAAGAAGTCGATGCTCCTCCTAAAGGGGATGCCCCTTCTCTACAGGACAATGAAAACCATGATTCGTCCGACCTGAATCCCCGGATACCAACGCCAACGGAGAAGATGGGGCCAGCAGAAGATACAATTAAAATCCTTGTCGACGAAAAAGATCCAAGTAAAGTTTGAAGAATAGGATCTCAGTTGGTATCAAGGTTGAAGGAGGGTCTTTCGACATTTCTCTTAGCGAACCTTGACGTATTTGCATGGAACCATTCTGATATGGTAGGAATTGACCCAGAGGTAATGTGCCACCGTTTGAATATTGATCCCAAGTATAAAGGGGTTCGATAAAAGCACAGGGCCGTAAGCGGAGAGAGGGCTATAGCCTTAGCAGAAGAAGTAGATAGGCTCTTGGATGTCGGACTAATCCGGGAGTCCTTCTACCCAGAGTGGCTAGCAAACCCGGTGTTGGTAAAAAAGCCCAACGGTAAATGAAGAACATGTGTGGATTTCACCAATCTGAATAAAGCGTGCCCAAAGGATAGCTTTCCCTTGCTAATAATTGATCAGTTGGTCGACGCCACAGTAGGACATGTCTTGCTCAGCTTCATGGACATATACCCCGGGTCTAATCAAATTTCCATGTACGGGCCCGACCAGGAGCACACCTCTTTTATTACTGATAGGGGACTCTATTGCTATATTGGAATGCCATTTGGTCTAATCAACGCCGGTGCCACTTATCAAAGATTAGTAAACAAAATGTTTAAGAGGCAGATTGGAAAGACGATGGAAGTGTATGTGGATGATATTCTCGTAAAGTCTAAGTAGGCAGAAGATCACATCGCCGACTTAGCTGAGATGTTCCATATTCTGAGAAAGTATAAAATGAAGCTATACCCTCAAAAGTGTGTATTCGGTGTGGAATCAGGGAAATTCTTGGGATTCATGGTTAACCGTCAGGGAATTGAGGCCAACCCGGCAAAAATCAAGGCTCTGTTGGACATGAAATCTCCCACCGGCGTCAAACAAGTGTAGAGCCTGACAGGAAGGATTGCGCCCTAAATCGATTTGTCTCAAAGTCATCAGATAGGTGCAAGGAATTCTTCAAGGCGATCAAAGGAATGGGGAATGATTTTGTGTGGACCCCTGATTGTGAAGAGGCTTTTCTGAAAATCAAAGAGCAGTTGGGAAATCCTCCAATGTTGGCCAAGTTGGAAGACGGAGAGACATTGATTCTTTACTTGGCAGTATCTGAATACTCTGTCAGCGCGGTGTTGGTAAAGGAGGAAGCAAGCCACCAGTGGCCCGTGTACTATGTGACCAAAAGGTTGCTGGATGTGGAAACCAGATATACCCACATGGAAAAACCGGTGTACGCTCTTATTCTTGTGGCACGAAAGTTAAGACCATACTTTCAGGCTCACTGAATAGAAGTTCGCACCGCTTATCCGTTCCGACATATTCTACACAAACCTGAATCATCGGGGAGAATGTTAAAATGGGCGGTAGAGCTAGGACAATTCGATTTGGAATATTGTCCTCGCACGACAATCAAGGGACAGGCACTGGCTGATTTCATACTTGAGTTTAATTCTGAAGTTGATGACAAGGCCATAGTGTTGACGGAACCTTCCTCGCAAGGAAATTCTCATAATGGTAAGAGGGAGGAACTCCCACACCCTTGGTGGATATTACATGTCTATGGAGTCGTGAACAACAATAGATCAGGTGCCGGTATTGTCTTGGTCACTCCGGAGGGGCACCGTTTGATGAGTGCTATCTATTTCAAGTTTTATGTCACTAACAATGACGCTGAGTACGAAGCTTTTATCAACGGTCTGAAATTAGCTCTGGAGGTGGGGGGCCGTGAATCTGATAGTTCGGAATGACTCCGAATTAGTTGTGAACCAGGTCAACGGAGGTTTCCAGGCCCGGGGACCGCGAACGGAGTTATATATGAGATGTGCGCAACGCCTATTGGAAAATTTTGAAAATGCCAGGCTAGAAAGCGTTCCGCGAGAAGAAAATAGTAATGCGGATGCTTTGGCCAAGATGGGATCACAGATGGACAGCGTCCAACTTGGACAAATCCCTTTGGGAATTCAGGAAATCCCGAGTATTCCAGAGGTAGAGGTATTTCAGACGCAAGAAATCCCGCGAGAAAGCTGGATGACCCCCATTCATAACTATCATCAAACATTAGCTGTACCAGAAGACAAACTACAGGCTTGACGCCTTCGGTACCAGGATGCAAAGTATGTTGAATATGATGGGATATTATACAAGAGAGGATTTAACCAGCCACTGTTGCGTTGTGTGGATATAGAAGAGGGAAATTATATTCTCAGAGAGGTGCACGAAGGGATTTGTGGCAATCACTCGGGGGGTGGTTCGTTGGCATTAAAAGTACTCAGACAAGGATACTACTGGCCAACTATGAGAGAAGATGCCTTTAAGTTTGTCCGGTCTTGTGATCGTTGCCAGCGATTCGCCAACTATTCCAACGCCCCGGCATCTACCATTACCTCATTGGCAAGTCCTTGGCCTTTTGCCATGTGGGGAATCGATCTCATTGGAGAGTTGCCCAAAGCAAAGGGGGGTGTGAAATACGCCGTGGTGGCTGTAAAGTACTTTACCAAATGGGCGGAGGTTATGCCACTGGCCAAGATCACAACGAAGAAGATAAGGGACTTTGGTTTCAATTCCATAGTATGCAGGTTCGGTATCCCCTACAAACTCATCTCGGATAATGGGAAGCAGTTTGATAGTAAAGAGTTAAGGAAGCTTTGTGAGGACTTGAACATCAAAAAGGACTTTGGCAGTTTATCATCCGCAAAGTAATGGTCAGACGGAGGCTATAAACAAAATCATAAAACATACCTTGAAAGCAAAGTTGGAAGAGAAAAAAGGAGATTGGCCAGAGGAGATGCCCATGGTCCTATGGTCTTACAATACAACTCCCAGATCGACTACAGGAGAAACCTCATTTCTGCTGACTTATGGGTATGAGGTCATGGTTCCCGTGGAGGTAGGAGCTGGATCCCTCCGGAGAGACGTGTTTGTTGAGAAAGATGCAGAAGTTAACTAGAGGCTCCACTTGGATTTGTTAGACGAAGCCCGAACAAACTCTCAATTAAAGCTTGTTGCATATCAGCAGAGAATCGCAAGGTATTTTAATAAAAAGGTAAAACCCGTGTCGTTCAAGATTGAGGATCCTGTGTTGCGAAAGGTTATGCCTAATACTAAGATAGCTCAGAACGGGGTGCTTGGAGCTAATTGGGAAGGACCATACAAGGTCAAAGCTATACTCTGGAAGGGAACCTATCGCTTGGAATATCTGGAGCATGGAATGCGGAACATTTACGGAAGTATTATCAGTAGGGTGTGGTTGTGTCCCCCTCATTTCTATGCTTAATTCCTATATAATAGACTAGTAGCAAATAAATTCCTCCTAGCCTAGGGGGTAGTACATGTGACTACGAACCTTGGAACTAGCAGAAGGAAGAAAATTTTCAAATAAATTCCCCATAGAGCATAGTAGCCATGGGACTGGTGTAATTTGTACACTAGAGCGTATTATCAATAAAAGAAAGAAGTTACTTCAAATTGTTTTATCTGCTTGGCATGAAAATTTTTTTTGAAGAAAACCAGAGGCGCGCCCTATCGAATAATTATTATTTCATAATCAAGATAACATAGTATGCATACATGAAAGGACGCGCCTAAAAACTGTTAACGAAGAAATAAAAGATGGATATTCAAATAAATTAAGGTAAAAGACCTTCAGATTAAGGCAAGGGAATCGCTGATAAGAAAAAGTACTTATCATTTGCATTCTGAAAAGAAATAAGGCGCGCCCTGATTTCTAAATGCTCCAGGAAAGAAAAACACCCATAAATGTGCTAAATAAATATTCTCTAAATGTCAAAGGGCGCACCCTGTAGTGACATAAGCCATAACAAACTGACTGAAGATTTATGAAAACATGATCTAAGGGCGCGCCGTCATGGAAGTATGCGTCTCATATTTTTGGAAGTATAAAATGGCCAAGAAAAAGTCGAAGCGCCTTAACAAATTTTTATGGATATTGAAGAAAAGATGAAATTATATGAAATCATACGAAATATCATGGTGCAAAAGGTGAAGAGTAGCAAAATCATAAGTCATACAACCTTGCACAGCATCAAAAGAGGGCTGGCTCCTCAGAAGTATTTGAAACTTAAAGTATAAATACTGGATTATAACATACATCAGGGCACGCCCTGAGATTTCTCTGTTGGGGGGATGGTTTGAAGAGGAAACATAGGGTCAGCTTCAGGCGCGTCCTTGTGGGTTTCCTCTCTTGGCGCGCCCTCATCTTCTTCCTCTAATCCAAGCTCTACCCTCCTCGCCTTGATTTTAGCAGCATGCTCCTTCTTAAATTCTAGCATCTCAGCAACCGTTTCTTCCCCAAACTTCTCAAAAGTGTAATCAGGGTCATTGGCCACAAAACCAATCATGTAGAAGTGGAAACCATTGGCAAATGCTTCATCAGTCATTTCCCTCTTCTCATCAGGCCAGCCCATTTTTTGTTGCTCCTCAAGATACTCAATCCTCAAGTTGGCTCCACCAAGTTCAGTGTGGAGAGAGGTAGCCTTTTTATTGGCAATCTCCAGCTGAGAAGTAAGATTAGCCACTTCATCCTTGAGAAATGAGATTTCAGAGTCCTTGGCTTTGATGTCTTTGGCATGCAGAAAATCATCGTCTTTAAGGGTGTTCTTCAAGATGTTATTGTCGCCCTGCAGCCTCTCGAGGCGCGCCTTTTCTTCAAGAAGCTTGTCCATCACCCGGGTGGAGTGGACGAATAATTGGCATGATGCTTTGATGGAAGCACGGGTGGCCTCTTCCAGGTCCATAGCTTGCCACTGTTCCACTTCCTCATCTGAAAAATGAAGGGAACCCATGGGGCCAAGAGACTTTAGAGCAGCAGAAGAGCCTGAAGGCGCGCCCTCTGTTCTGGGCCTTTTAAGCGTGCCCTATTTCTCCGTTAGATCGATTATGGGCCTTTTTGGGACAAGAGCAGTTTGAGGGATAGAAGTAGGAGTAGGGATGGATGCCTGTGCTGAAGGAGCGTCTCTCTTCGGCTTGAGTTTAGATTTGTCACCAGGGCGCGGCCCGAAGGATTTGGGGATTCTTGGAGGAGCCATTTCTGCATAAAATATAGAACATGTTAGTTAAACGTGACAATTAGGTGTGCTGAACAAAGCAGTAAATAAAGGCAAATAATAAAGCTAGCATTGATAAAAATATAAAAGTGCTACGCCTAGAGTAAAAGGACGCGCCCTAAGGGACGGGAAGTTTAACAATATTAACAGGAATTTATATCTAGTATGCTAATACAAAAGCTAACGGGTCATAATACAATCTTGTTACTAAATATAAATAGCATAATTACATCCAAGTAGGGGTGAACGCGGGTCGGGTTGGGCGGTTTAAAGGTAATAAATCGAACCAATCCAATTAATTCGGTTTTTTAAAAATGAATCCGTTAACCAAAAAAATTATTTCAACCCAACCCTACCCTTTATTCATGGGGTCGGGTTGGTTCGGATTGGTTTGGGTTAAAACTCGAATAAAATTATTTAAATATTTTTAGGAGTCAAAATTACAAAAAAAATTAATTAAAAGTTAAAGTGTACCCCATAATTTAACAGAAGATAAATATTATTGGATATTATATGTACAGTGTACTCTTCTAGTTTAAAGTCAATAAATTATGGTATGTTATCTGTAAAATAATTATTTTATTTCGAATATATTATTTATTACAATTAATACATAAATTAAAATTTTAAATAATAATACTATAATTAAAAAATCGGGTTGGGTTGGGTTAGTAAGGGTTTAAATTTTTTGAACCTTGGTTTAAATTTTTTGAACCTTGACCCAACCCATTATATTCGGGTTGACAAAAAATTAAACCAATTGAAATTTTCGGGTTTTGGATAGTTCGGCTCTGTCGGCCGAAATAAGAGGCGGGTAAGGTCGATTTTACGATTTGGTCGGTTTTTTGTTCACCTTGATTCCAAAATATGTCAACTCGTTCAATCAAGTCGTATCATATATCTCCCGTACCATACCAAGCCATCTCTTGCTCCGGCTACTACTTTGTACTACCATTTTAGCTCCAGCTTACGTTTTTATTGACAAGATGTAAGATCAAAACATTTAAAAGCCCAATATTTACAAAAGGCCCTAACTTTGAAATTAGAAGGCCAGCCCACAATCCAAATAAAATTTAATGCAGAGCCCACAAGTAGTTTTAGTAACACTTGTGAGTTTTTTTCTTTGTTCTTTTAGTTTTTTTCTAATCAATAACACACGCTCATATACAATAAATATTAATCAGGGTAATATAAACATAAATATTAATTATCTGGTAAAGTAAAATTTAATTAAAATGATTCTACTATTAAATCAACTTTCATGTTTTATCAAACATAAGTTTAGAATTATTTATCGGCCCTATTTGTCAATTAGTTGTTATCTGTAACGGTTCAAAATGGTTGTTTCGATTAATTTATTTAATTAACTGTGTTGAATAATCAATTAAATTTAACTATTTCAATTTTATTGTTTGATAAATAGATGTTTCAGTTATTTTTTTTGTATTATTTACTTAAGAAACTCCTTCAAGTAGCTTTTTGAAACTTTACTTTTTAGTATTAAAATGATATTTCAAAAATTTAACTATCAAATACTAATATTTGATAAAATCTCTAATTTAATTTAAAAAGTTAACTTCGATACATGGCCACGAGGTTTTGGAATCAATGATACTTCAACACTACATATAGGGTTCTAATTCTGGTTGTTTTGATCTTGATAGTTGATAAACTAGTTCAATTTTTTTAAAGGAGTCTAATCGTTTACTTTAACGAGCTCAAATTACTGATAAACGAATCGTGCCGAGTTCACGTGTGAGCTGGTTGAGTTAAGTTTAAACATGTCGAACATGTTATACTCGCAAACTCGTCAATTTAAAAAGTATCAAAAACCATAATTAATTTTAATTTATAAATAATAAAAATGAAACTTAGTACTAAATTAATGTAGTTATTAACGGAGTTCTCGAGTTCAAGTCTACCCGAATTTTAAGTTTCAAATCTCATTACTTTCAAAAAAAAAAGTTTCAGATCTCATTTAAGAATTCTAACACAACTTTAGTTCGACTCGTTTAACCAACCAAACAGGTAAAAGACACCCTTATTAAATACTTCCTCCGTCTCATTGAGATGTTTACGTTACTATTTAAACTTTTATTAAAAAAAAATTGAAAAATTATTATAAAATTATACTTCATAGAAGCTTCGAAATAGGTGCCGAAAAATAACGTAAACGATGGAGGGATAATAATTACAGGGAGCAGGGTGGTTTTGTGTAGGCAGATTCTTCCGCCCACAATAATTACGGCGAAACATCAAAATTAAATATATATAAAAAAAATCATCACAAATCAATCGAAACACACATTAGTTTCTGGCGATGGATTCATCTTCTTCATCAGATCAATACAACCGGTACGTATGTACTAATTCTCCTATCTAAATTAATCTGCATAATCACAATTTTTATTTATATTTATTATTTAAAATTGTTGAAATTGTTATTGTGAATTATTGAAGAGAACAAATAGCACTGAGACAGCAAAAAAGAGCAGCACCTATTAAGTTTTTGATTCCTCTCATTTACGCCCCTGTTCTTCCTCTCAGTATGTCCTCTCATCTTTTTATTTATTTTATTTTTATTTTTTTTGATTTTAATGCGGTTTTATTAGTTTAATTTAATTTTGTTTTAGTTCGGTTGACGTTGCGGCATAAACCGGTATTAAGGGATCGGTTGTTTACTGGTGTGTTGATTGGGGCATTTGCTCACGGAGCTTACTTGGTGTATCCTTTTTTTTCGATTTTTCGTAAAATTCATGTTATCCTGGATTATCGAGTTTTTATGACTACTAGTCATTGAGCCCGCTACGCTTAGGAATTTTTTAATTGTATTTCATTTACTTAGGAATCATTTAGATTATGTCTCTGGAGCTCTGCGATAAGTTTGGGTTGGATTATCGAGTTTTTATGACTATATGCTACCAACAATGCATCAATTATATTAGAATTGTTTTAGATTATTTTGGCGGGGATTGTTAAGTAATAGGTATGCTAATTAAACTTCACGCGCAACGGATTTTTTGGATAAGCTGGTCTGATGTCTCTATTTAGTGTTGGTCCTCGGATCATCTTAAAGGCGGTCTGATGTCTCTATTTAGTGTTAATCCTCGGATCATCTTAAAGGGAATCATTTCACTTGACGCTAATTGAGACTAAATAACTAGGATTTTAGGTAAAGAAAAAGTATTTAGCATTTCGATGATTTTGTCATCTGAATTGGCTTGGACAGCTTTCATTGTGCTAGTTTCGATATGTAACACCTAACAAGTTCATCAACTACTCTTTGCGATCTTGGAGTATATGCTTAACTGCTGTTCCCTGCGCTCCGCAAAGTTCATTAGAATAAGCCTCGATATTTGATGTTTGCTGCAGCCTCTCAAATCCATCTAAAAACGGCTATGGAATTACTGTAGTTCCCATAATCTGCCCATAAAGGCATGAAAGATTTGCTTCCTTGACACTTTCTTTCTGCCTATTACGTTGGATTTGTTCCAAGAGCTGCCCTCCTGCTATCACATACTTCATATAAGGTGAAATATTCCGCAAGGTCTTGAAGCCACTCCATTTTTCACCTCCTTTCTTATGCAAGGGGAACTTTGCTTTTAAGTGTTTTGAACTTGGTCTATGTCTTGTTGTCCTTAATGTCTCTGCATTTCTCCTCCTTATCACTTTCTTCTTCGATGTTTGGATCCTCTGATAGCTTCCTTTTGTGTTCAGCATGTACAGGATTTCTATACATGCCTTTGTGATGAGAGAGTTCTTCTTCTCCTTATTTACTGTCCTGATGTCTGGGATTATGACTACTGCTAGTCATCAATCCATTCATATGTTCCTATAACAACTCCATTTTCTCATAAAGCTTTTTGATCTTCTCGTCAGTAGACTATGATGACTTGTACATTGCATGCTAATGCTGTATCATTCCAAGATTTTTCTGCTGTGAGGTCTCTTCTAGTACTAAATGGACTATGTATATGACAGAAAATGGAAGTATATAGAAAGGGAAGTCAGCTAAAAAATAAACTAATCTGAGTCGGCCTCAAGCTTAGGTGGAAAATTTTTAAACAAGCTCAAGCTTGAGTAGCTATCTGAGACTTTCAAATAAAATTGAATATGAACCCAGGTTTGAGTCTTACTGAGCCCTAGACTCATATCCTATAATTACTAATTCACGTTATATATCTATCTTATTATTTTATTATAATCGTTATACATAATTTATATGGACTAGGTAAACATATCCCGAGTCATTATATATAAATTTCACTATGACAGATTTGAATTGGTACATGAGCACGTGAATATTTATTAATTAAAAAGATTAAGAGCTATGTAGTGGCTCTTAAAATAGAGGAGAGATAAGAGGCTCTTAAGTTTTTAAAGAGCCGCCTTAAAAGCCACTAGGAACCTCTTGGAGCTCTATTTTTTGTTAGAGCGTCTCCAACAAACTTCTATTCTAGCCTTCAACTTATAAATTGAGGGAGGACAAAATTGTTGCTTGAGTGGCTCTCTAAATCATTAAGAGCCTCTTCTCTCTTCTCAACTTTAAGAACAACTCCAGCAACCTCCTTACATTTTCACTACAAATAATATAAACAAATTAGCTCATAATTATTTAGGAGACAAAATCAAACAATTCCTCCAACAATTCTCCTTAAACTCACTCCCCATCTATTTTTTACTCATTAAAGTCATTTACGTTGAATAGATGGGTAAGAAAAACATAATAACATAATATAATAATAGTTTAGGAGGGGGTGTTCACTCCTAAAAGTGAGGAAAAACTTGAAGCTCCTAAGAGCAACTCCAACAAACTCCAAATTTTTTTTGTTAAAAATAATATATTCTATTGCCTCCTAATGTTTTAAGATGTAAAATTTACTCATCATCTCCAACAACATCCCTATCCATATCTCTTAAGTTAAATTTATTATAAAATATACTTACAATATTGTAAGAAAGAAATGGGAAATTGATTGATAGTTGAAAGGAAGTGATTTATATTAATAAAAAATGAAGTAGAGAGAGGAGAGAGACTCTTAAATATAGAGAGGGAATGATGCCTCTTAAAATTTTGAAGAAGGGTTAGGAGCTTGTTGGACTTGATTTTTCTTGCATTCTCCTCAAATAATAACTTTAGGAGCTCATTTAGGAGCTTCTTGGAGATGCTCTAATGTATAGAGGGACAAGGAGCTTGTTGGAGACAAATTTATCTCCATTTCTTCAAAATTTGACTTAAGAGCCTATATAAGGATAGTGTTGGATTTGCTCTAACAAGGCTATATTTAACAGAAGTTGTATGTGTTTATGATCCCAGTTTTTTATTCATGACACTGTCTCCTGTTATTGTAATCATTTTAACATCTGATTAAGTGATCATTTTGTGTGTCATTGATACTGTTCATACTCTAGACTAGCTTTTGAAATATTGATGAAATGTTTAATTGTCGATCAATCTCTTCTCATACAGAAAGATTCTGATATAAGGTTATGCATGCCTGAAGTATTTATGTCATGAATAAGTGAATTTTGAATCTTGAACAAAGACAACCAGGACTTCATAAGAAAAGGTTTGGCACCGAGTCTTTCTATATGTGTGTATTCAGCGCACACTATTACTCTGGAGTCTGGTACAATATTATGTTGTTTTTCCTTGATTAACTTGTTTAGAGGGGATCTGTATGATGCTGAGAGCAAATGAACCTGTCGGGATAAAGAATGGAAGGCATCAAATTGTTTGTAGAACAGATTCGTATTCTGGCAAACATCGATCGTAGTTATACTATCCGGCATGTTATTTTCTAATTTTTGACGTTGATTGGTTCTAGTTGCATAATTTTTTCCTGAGCTAAGTAGATAATTTCTACTTTTGAGTTTGTGACATTTATCTGATATCCATAAAGGTAGGAACTAGGAACCAAAGTTTGAAACTTTGTTATTCTTTGATATGCTACTTCAGCAGTATTGCTATATTTCGGGCACAAGACTAGAACACAAATAATATTCACTATCTTGGTTGTTACTCCATCACTAGTCTATGCTTCCGTTGCTGTTTCATTGTTTTATCTATTAGGAACATAGGCTCTAGTTTATATCATGCACTTGAAAACATTCAAGTAGAATGCATTTGACAGGGAAGACGTGTATTTTACTTGTTCGAATGCATTTGACAGGGAAGACGTGTATTTTACTTGTTCGAATGCATTTGACAGGGAAGACTTGTATTACTTGTTCGGATGTATTATTTTTAGTAGAAACTGCTGTATCTTTCCTTTAACCTGCTCAAGTGCTATTTGTCATCATAGTCAAGCATGTGAATAGCTTCCCTGACCATTTTTCTACTGAACTGTTTCCCTCTTTGCAGTGGACAACCATCCAAAAATGCAGATGCAGGGCAGGCCTTTAGTAATGAATTCCGCAATTTCGAACCTCCAAAGTAGACCAACTACTAGAAATAACTAACGAAATTGGCACAAATACTAAAATGATGAGAACTGCTAACACATTTACACTACAATTTAGATGGGCGCTGATTATCAGATAAATTTTAGGGTGTGCAAATTAATAAAGTATTTCGTCTTTAATATAATACTATAGACAATGACGGTGTAGAAGAACTAGCATACAGTAGAAAATGGATCCGAACAAGTACAAAGTTTATCCATTCTATTGAAAATGTAAGAGAACCCAATTTTGAAAGGGAAAATACTTTCCCATAGAAAACATGGCTGATATTGCTAAGAATAAAAATTTGCTAAAATATCTAGCCATTGCAATGTAGATCTTTCTATAGATAACATTGTTAAGCTCATACATTAAGAAACTAACAAATTTTTGAACATAGTTACTCTACTAATCATCATGCAACCATGGCTACACAAATACATTAAACTTGCCCAACATGCCTAGAAGAAGTCCGTTAGCGGAAGTCATTTTGCTTGCATTACTGCTGCGAGGATGCCTTCTTCTTCTTCTTCTTCCTCTTGTGCTTAGGCTTTATAGCATCCTCCAGGGTCTTTTCTTCGCTTGTTTGTAATCCAGTATTGGCTACTTCATTTGGCAACGTATTATCAGAGACCGGTTGGGTTAATTCCATATCACTGGGCTGGTCGACTTTAGGGTCTTCTAGCTTCTTAGTAGGTGCTTCGACTACTGCACAACATATAATATTAATTAAATTTACACCGCTCTGTACATTGTGGACACGAGTGCAAGATACCAAGTATATTACTCAATTTAAATGAGGGACACCAAGTTTCATGAATTAAGATTATTCTATTAGTAGTGTATAGTACGATACGTCGATACACAAAACCGAGTAGGAAAAGAGAGAGCAATTATTATGTTGATTGCTCAAGTATAACTTTACAGAAGTGATGATATAATGTTCTGAGCTTGAAACATCAGCCAGTATTGAAGTTATAAACCATGTTTGAATAGATAGCAAGCGGATTATTATTTTTTCTCCTCGGAACAAGTTATATACCTTGTGACGCAGGGGAAGCTCTCAATGCATCAGAATTGACGCCCTTTGAATGTGGGTCCCTAAATGAAAATACAAAAAGCTACTTACAAAGAGAAAAGCCCAAAACCTTAAAATCAAAACAATTAGGAGACTAAAAGCAATTTTAGTTTGTAGTTTTACTTCTTCCACTTGGCCTCGTTCAGAGAAACAATAACAATAACAGGTATCTTACATATAGAGAACCAAAACTCAGAATATAAGGATACAATCATACAACAATATAATCCCATAAGCCTTCGACTGAAACACCCTCATTAACCTTTTTAATATTATCATCAGTCAAAAAAGGCATGTGTATATAATTGTTAATTTTTAGTAATTTCAGCATCCTATCTCTAGCAACTTATTTCTATTAGTATTTTAAGCATCTTCTTTCTAGCATCAGTAAGTTCTAGGCAGTAATTTTTGTTCTATATAATGACTATGAGGCAGATCCTCAATGTTTGTTATCATCAAGAAACTATAAACAAGTAGGTGTGCTAATATAGCAGCTACATTAATATATTCAAATATTATTTCTCCTGTCTATCTCCCTTCTCTCTGTTATATCTCTTCTACATACACATATATTCTAGAGTCCAATGTTACTCGGACTCGGCTAGAAGTATCCGCCATGGATACGTATCCAAGTATCGGACTCAGTAACATATTGAAAAATATACATGTTTTTGCACTAAAGTGTCCAAGTTCGAGTGTCCATGCCCAAGTGTCAAGTGTCTTACACGGGTACTCGATGGTAAAATGAAGAGTCCAAGTAACATATGTAGACTGTTATAATTATTTATATCCTCGTTAACATTATTAATTAACTCATATTTTAAAATTTTGCACGATGGTTAAATTTTCCTCTACTTAAGAAATTATAATCTTCATAGAGAGAGTTGACTACTATAATTTCATAATTGCTTGAGGGAGACCAAAGGGTTCCTGAGTTTACACCAATTCTCTGTGGAGATATTCTTCCTTCCACTCTTTCTTAATTCTTTCAACTGACCAACTCCTAAATCAGAGAGGAGTTTCTCCTTTAATCTTCATCAAGATTGGTTACGAATAATTCTCATCAACCTCATTCATCTTAAGGTGCTTTTAGGAGATCATCCAAGCAAGAAGAATGTCTCTATTTTTCCGTACAGTTTTTCATTGTTCTCGAGTTTTAGGTGAGAAAATAGGTTAAACTCTTTCTACTCTCAGCACATTAACCAGTCACATTGACACCTATTCACCTATTTCTGTCCTTTGATTCTTCTCAAAATAGTTTTTGCATCCAGTCAACTGTCCCAGGAATAATACAAAGGAGAAAAGAAAAACTTTGTGAACAAATGGAGAAAACTAATGAACTAATTTTTAGTTGTTTAAATTGACTCGTGTCAACTCTGACTCATTATAATTATTTACTTGTGTTCCATGACATCCTAATGTTCCCTAACTTGACAAAACAAATCACATATATGATTAGATGGTTTGCCTAACATTCATGTCAAAAAATTTAGCATATCAAAGGATCTGTAAAGCCATACCAGCTAGAGGGCCCACCAATGAAGCTCTTAGCATCACTGTCTCTCATAATTGTTTCTTCCTGTTGCAATAGTTTGCCATCAACTTCCATGCCATTACTTTGTATGACCCTACTTTCCTCGGACATTAAGTTCAGTCTACACATATGAGTATCAGAGAACTCAGTGCCTCCTTTCTGAGCTGGTTCACTCACATCAACAGGAGCAGAGGAATTATGCCGTTTAATCTTCCTTAGTGCTCTTTCTGTATTGAAAGATTCAACCTGCAGACATTCACAGAATTAAGCACTTGAGAAAATCCATCTGTCTGTAGAGTGTAGATAGATGTTAAGCATTGAACTAGCAACATATAAGGTAATAGTTTTACAACTCACAGCATTCTTTATTTTACTTGACATGTCGCCAGCCTTCACAGAAGCAATACGCAAGCACTGCATGATAACACTCGGTAACACACCATCTCCTCCCGCTTTCTGGATAGCACAAACATCCCCGTTTGTATTAAGCGTAACAGTCATTCTACCACCCATAACAGTCTCCTCATAGTGGGTTGGATCGATTACCTAGAATCAAAAATTGTGTTATTAGCTTTTAATTAGCAGTATATTCTAGAAGACAATGACCTTGGAGCAAAATCATTGGGACGAGATTAAGAAAACTATAAGAATAGTTAACCTACCACGATATTCTCTTTACCAATAAAACCAAAGGTTACCGCTACAGGAAGATGGTGTATTATTAATGGAATAGGCTCTCTCACCTGCCAAAATCAAAATAATGTAAAACCTAATTAAATTAAATTACAACTTGATTAAAGACCATAACCTCCAAAGGAGAACAATTTACTGCATTGTGACAAAATAAGGCACTTGATATGTCACCATAATCATCACAACTGATTTGAATGTAGCAAAGAAATGACTCGACTTAAAGTAAGCTACCTTTATTATGTTAGGTTCTGAAGATACCAATTTTAAAATGCATTTACAACAAAATAGACGGAGAACATGAGGCTCCACAAGTATGGAAGAGTATTCAAACAATAAGGTGGACAGATTGCTAACAGTTGAAGTGATCTGTCCAACTGTTAAGCAAAATTTGAACGATGTTAAGAGCAAATTTGTTTAGTAAAATACAATAACTAGTAAGTTAAGAGCACCTCATACAACTCATTTTCAGTAGAAACATAAATTTAGTAGGCATTTGGCACTTCTGATCATGATTGCTCACTCATGCACTATTGAAAAATCCGTGAAAACCTAGAAAATATCTTAAATCTATTACTTTTTTAAATGCAAATGTGTGTATATATATTAAAGAACCAACCTCAGGCGGATGTATTATCAATTCCTGACCATCTTCGCCTCCTAGAGTACATTCAGGCCTCCGGAATGTTGATAAGGCAGCTAGAGCAGCAATATTGGCAGCATCGACAAGATTTCTATTTCATTGCAACACAAAAAGAACAAGGTCAGTTTAAAGAAGCCTATAAAAAAAACTCTCAAGCCAATATAAATACACTAAATGAAAGATGTCTCCAAAACCACGTACCCCCCATTGTCCAGAATGTGAACATCAATGCGAACAGACCACACCAACTTCCCGGAAATAACACAAAGTGATTCCGTATCTACCGCCTTGCTTTCCCTGCAAGATTACATAAATTCATTTGCTAGTTATTTACCAACTAAACAAAAGCAAATTATCAAGCATAATAAATTCAATATCTTCTACTCCGCCCACTCAGGCAACAAAACTTAATGAGGAAAAAACAATAAAACAACACCTCAAACCCCGATCAATAATTCGTCCCAACTCCACAGCAAGCTCTCCTGGACGCCCCGCCTCAAACGAAGGATCAGCCATCGGGGAAAACTCAGTATAAAAAGACAATGTCCCTTCATTAGGCCTATCTCGATAAGGTTGAACAAGTTGGGAAGTCACAAAAGCCATAACATGAGTATTGCCTAGCTGAACTTCCGACGAGCCATCATCTCTAAAAAATCATTCCAATTAACAAACTAAACATTAAAAAGCTAAATAAAAACACATCATAAGCTAAAAACATGCTCTCGAAACACGAAAAACTTGAAAAACTACCAAATAATTCATCAAAATCAAAATTCAACCATGATCACTAAAAAATCATTCCAATAAACAAACTAAACATTACTCAGCTAAGTTAAAATACATATAAGCTAAAACATTACGCAGGCTCTCGAAACACGAAATACTCGAAAACTACCAAATAATTCATCACAATCAAAATTCAACCATAATTATATAAAAATCATTCCAATTAACAAAATAAACATTACTCAGCTAAGTTAAGATACATCATAAGCTAAAACATTAAACAGCTTTTATAAACACGAAAAACTCGAAAATACCAAATAATTCAGTAAAATCAAAATTCTGCCATCATCTCCAAAGAAATCATTCTAATTTACAAACTAAATATTACACAGCTAAATTAAACCTAAAACATTACGCAGGCACTCGAAACAACAAAAAACTCGAAAACAACCAAACAATTCATCAAAATCAAAACTTAAAAAAAATATATACACACAAATTATACCTTCCGAACTTGATAGTTAGACGCCTATAATCAAAAGGACGGCGACCATCAACTCTGAGATCAGAAAGCAATGAATTTTCGATAAATTTGGTTTCGTTCACGCTCATTCTCCATGTACTTGCTAATCTTTGCTCCATTATAACAATTTGAAGTAATATATTATGTAAATAAAACACAAATTATAACAATTTGTGATTGAATATAGAAGAAATTGAGATATGATAAACCCTAATTGGGTTTATTTTGAATAGGGGGGTTTTGTTGTTGGCAATGAGGAGTGAAATTAGGGTTTAGGGTTTAGTTGTAGACCGGTTTATTTTACGTTCACTTTTTCGGTTTTTTGTTTTTAGATTCATGTTGTTTTTTAGCTCAAAAGACAATAACAAGTTAATATCACTCTTGTATAAGTTGGCCGAATTTTCAAAAATCGTTGATAAATGAGTCAAAAATATTTAATTGATTTTCGATAAATCACCCATATATTATTTGAATTTTTAAAAATCAACTGATGGTACTTTCTGAAATCTAAACCTTCATTAATATACTTTTTCTTTGAATTTAAATACAAAAATGGTTCTAAAAGCAATTTAAATATACAAGGGGTGTGTTTGGTATTACTGTTGCAGACAGCTAAAAACAGTTAAAATACTGTTTAAAAAACTTTAAAAAATGATTTTCGGAAAAGTGATTTTGGCATAAAAGCTGCTGTTACAAAAAACAAGTGTCCCCGTATTTTTGGAAAAAGCTACTTTTTAGTTGATGCGGGAAGAAGATGTTGATTACACCATCAAATCTTACCAAAAGCATTATTATTTTTAATTCTTTGCATCAAAACATATATTTATCAAAAAAATTACCAAACACTCATCTGATTTTTACAACAGCACTTTTTTGAGCATCACTTTTTCTAACAGCACGACAATTTTTAACATCAATCCCAAACAGAGCCAAGATTATAAATATTTTACGTTGTTTTAAAAATAAGGAAGGCGCTAACTCATGAATAAATAATAGTAAATATAGGAATTTTTTGAAAAAATGACAAAAATAGCCTAGTTTTGAAAAAAATTAACAAAAATAGTCATTCTGAAAAAAGTGGCCAATTTTGACCGATTGAATACTCCACTGTCAGTTGGGTATCCCAATTTGTATAAGATACTCCACTGATAGTTGGGTATTTCATAGGATACTCCACTCCCAGTTGGGTATCTTGTATAAAGTGGACACTCCACTGACAGTTGAGTATCCTATCGGCTAAAGTTGGTCAACTTTTCAGAAATTGGTTATTTTTGTCAATTTTGTGTAAAAATAGGCTAAATTTGTCCTGCACCCGAATTTTTTCGAAGATACCCAAGTTGCAATTTTTTATCAAAAATACGGTGTAACCTTATATACAACATGAAATATAACATTGCAATCTCGTGTCCGAATTCATGCAACATTTGCCACAACTTCATATTCAACTTTTACATAATTTTTTAATATAAGTTTGAAAATATTAATATTTTTGATAAATTTCCAAAAAAATATACAAGGCTGCTGATGATAAATTTATATATATGTAACTTATTACTTAACAATGCATTATCCACATAGTTTATTTGGGACGACTGATACAGAAAAAATTAAAAAATTATTACTTTTTCCTATTAAAGAGACTATTACGAATTTGTTCATTTTGTACACTTTCGGATTAATAACATGCACATCAATGCATATCCTGAGTGTAATTTATCATTGCGATTTCCAAACCAAAACATCTGTTGCTACTGTAGTGCATTATTCATCATTGCGAAATCCAAATCAAAACATCTATTGCTAATGTAGTTCGTTATTGTACATTATATACAGAGAAAAGAAAGTTATAGAGAAATCTGCCAATTCCCAAAGCCATTTCCAACACGGATGAAACAACGCAGTTGAAGATGAGATAGCTCAACAGTACACAACAAAAGATTTTGCTGTAAAAAAAAATTTCAATCTCTAAAAATTGCACCATTTTGGTGTCACAAAAATTTACACCAAATTTAGTGCCACACTAAATTTTTAGAGTTTTTTATATTTCTGTATTGCCCTTGTACTCATTTATTAAGAGCATCTCAAATGCATAACATTATTTTGGTGTAAAATTTACACTATTTTCATATTACCTTCAACCCACATATACTAAATTTTACACCATTCTTTTACTATATAAGTTATTTTATTAGAATACAAAATAAAATATAAAAGTAATAAAGTTAGTAGGATACAAAAAAAATAATTTTATTTTAGGTAAGAAGAACAAGAATAACGTTGGCATTAACAAAAACTCTCACACCAAATTTGGTGTAATTTTTGGTGCACCACCAAAATGTTGTAAGATTTAGAGTTAGGTTGGACAAAATTTGACCCTAAAATGGTGTTTAAGTACAAATTTGAAGTTGGGCCGGAGATGGTCTAAAACAAATTTGTTCCATCTGTATCCCAACACCTTATTATTTTTAACTTTACTTTTGTACTTTGGTAATAAAATAATCTATATAATATAAAATAGTTTAAAATTTAATGTTTGTGGGTTTGAGTTGAATTTGAAGATAATGTAATTTCTACACTATTTTGATGTAAAAATTACACCAAAATAGTGTAATGGGATGCTCTAAAGCTCTGAGCATCACGCTATGATATGTCCTGTTTGGGGGATTGATGGCACCAACGTTTGAAATTAACTGCTTGACACAAATAATGTAGCAATGTCGCAAGTGTATCAAAACTGGCATGCTACATGGACAAACCAATAGGCAATTCTGATCCACCAACACAGGTGTATCCTTATTTTGTATACTATCTTACACCTCTAAAATCCAATACACTTCTAAAATCTATCAGAATAACATGATTTAAAAAAAAATCATTTTCAGTAACCAATGTCTTCACATTGGCAGATAAACCCACTGAACAGAAGAAAATAACATCCTGGATTGCTAATTGACAACAATACAGTGAATCATGATCATTCTATCAATTGGCAAATACTGATTGTAATATTTCGATACAGAAGAGTTAACCAATAACTACCTAGACTTGGCCCAGAAATACTGCTCTACAATCCAAAGCTTACATAGAGATGTTAACAACGATAATTCGTATAGATATAATATAGATATAGATATATGTGTAAAAAATATGGTCTGTTTTCACATGTAATTTTTATTTTCCAATACACAATCAACCTATAGGCCAATGGAACTGAGAGCAGTCTGCCAGTCACAAATTTCCCTTGGCAGTAGGCACGTCCACAAGTCACTACCTTGGTCTACAGTCTACGCGACTTCTAAAAGAGAAAAATATAGCATGAGCCAGAAAAGACTATGCTACTCTCCACATGAGATCTAACAGACGATCTTAAATTGTCAATGCATAAATTGTCAATGCAAATAGATTAGGTCGGCCTAATGGTATTTCATTCATAAAAACATAAATATCAGATGAAAAGTTGGTGAACTCATCTTTGAATCAACATACTAATTTTTCAATTTTCTAAATGACGATTACAGGAAAGAAGTGAAAATGCGGAAGGTTGGAAGCTCAAAAAATACATGTGTGATAAAACTGGGGGACCCTCTACCCAAAACAGTCTACCAAGTTTCAACATGAATCATATATAGAAAGTCAGAAAATATCTGATACACTGCACACAAAGCTCTTCCCGTATTTTTAAAAAGTTAGATATATATAAATATATCTTTCCACATGTTTCCTACTGTTAATTGACCCAACTAGATATATCTTTCTACATAATCCCTACTGTCAACCATCAGAACAGAAGGCATTAATTAGAATAAGGTTTTATCTGTGTCTTATCATAAATTCTTAGTTATAACCCTTCACTCACTTTGGCAGAACCACTCGGACAAATCCTCATTCCTTCATCATTTCCACCAAACAACCTTAAATCTGACAACATGAATGTATCCCTTATAATTTGCTATAAGGCCTGACTATCTGACCAGCAATCAATAGTCATATCAAACCACAAACCATAGGCTTCCAAATTAGGCACAAACCAACACAAAAACCCAACATTGAGGTGGTCTGTCCTGCAATGGTAAGTTATAGATCGGTCAGATCGGTCATAATTTTTGCAAATTGGCTGATCATACATGTTAAGTAAAATAAACAAGTTCAGCCATAGCATCCTGACTAACCTCTCAGCACCACGTTTGTTCATTTCTGTTTCCCAAAGTTCAGCTAGAATCAGCATGTTCATACATGTTAAGTAAAATAAACAAGTTCAGCCATAGCATCCTGACTAACCTCTCAGCACCACGTTTGTTCATTTCTGTTTCCCAAAGTTCAGCTAGAATCAGCATGACCTTCTCAACTTATCAACAAACTCATCTTGAGAAAAACTCCTTTACCTGTTCTGGTCCACCCGTTCAAGCAGGCTCCTAAATACATGTGCTTATGAGTGGGGGTCCTAAAAATTTAAAAGAAGCATATTGGCGTCCTTTTTTCAGCACAGAAAATATTCTATAGGCTCACTATAGATATACAGTCATAAATACATCGAATAGATTTCACAGAGTCAATACTTCCCCATCCACGAAAATATAATCATTTGGAATATTAGGTATATAACTATGAAGAATTTACTGGCATGAGACAGAAGTAAAAAACACATATTAATCAATAAGCAACGATTAAGATATAACTATCATTATTGTAAAGCACCAAACAAAATTTTGATATAGCTGGATAGAACTTATGGTTTCACTGAAAATAACTGATAACTATCAAGATTAAAGCAAAACCATATATCTCATGCAAGTGTCTACTGCATCCCACAGGTCAATATATAATATAATACATAATCCAGAACAAAATTTCAGCAATTAGACATAATAGAAACAACCTTACATAAAGGGGAATGAGGGCATGAGAACATCCTCATACACGGAGGCCACTTGCTCTCACACCAGTGAGTATCGTCCTGGTTGTGCAGAACCAGGAAGGGATGACGCTTGACTTGTGATATCCTCCAGTGTTCTTTTCAGTTCTGCTTTAGCTTTCTTCACAGATTGTTCAGAAGGACCCTCAATAAACAAGTAAAGTTTTCTTTCACCAGGCCCTGGGTTTTTACCATGGGGAAAATATTGTCCCCTGGTTGTGATGGCAGCTCCATACCATTCAGAGATTGGACCTAGAGTTTCCTTGTGTGTCACCTTCCACCTAGCATTTTGAGGGAAATCATTGATCTCCAACTCCGCTTCATAATGCTCGGGCAGCGCATCAGCTTGAATCTTAGCTAGGTTATGCTGCAAGTTTATGGCAGCAGCCAATGCTGCTGCCCTGGCAGCGCCATCTGCTGCAGTTGGTAGAATCGTGGAGGGACCAGCTGGTATTGCACCAGGAAGAACTATATTTGGGCCAACAGGAATAGGCAACCCATTAGGCAGTTGACCCGGTGTCGGAAGTGAGGATTTACGCACTCCGTCGTTATCATCATCTGAATCTGACTTGTCATCCTCAAACCCATATTCTTTTGCCTGTGCTTTCTTCGCTGCTTTTCTGACTTCGTCCTCTTCTTCATTAAACTTAAAACCACTTCCTCCATACCCAGTTCCATGTGCTTGTTCAGTACCCTGATTGACCTTTGCCATAAAACCGTCAGCAAGTGCTTTTAGGTCGTCAGGTACAACTTGTTCAGAGAGTTCCAAGGCTTTCACAAGATCTGGTGCATACCTTGCATCTTCTTCAGATATAAATGTAATAGCAGCACCTTTACGCCCAGCTCGCCCTGTCCGCCCAACACGGTGGACATAGTCTTCATAATGGTTTGGAACATCATAGTTAATCACCAATTCAAGCTCCTTGACATCTAGACCCCTCGCAGCAATACTAGTAGCGATCAACAAACTGCATACATTACTTTTAAAATCAGAAATGGTGGACTCGCGGTCAGTCTGATCCTTAGCCCCGTGTAGTGAGAGACAAGGATAACCATGCTTAAGCAAATCTCTGAACAGGGAATCACATTTATCTTGCGATTGGACAAATATTAATATCTTCCCCTTCTCATACCATTCTCCAAGCAGTTCAAGAAGCCTGAGAAACCTATCACTTTCAGATCTCATCTCCACCAACTGTGTTATGTCTTTGTTTACAACACTTCTTCCACCCACCTGTATCTCCACGGGTTTATTCAGCACCTTGCGAGCCAGAACTTCGACCTGGCGAGGGAAAGTAGCAGAGAACAGTACAGTCTGGCGGTCTGGCCTAGTATTTTGAACAATTCTGGTAATCTGAGGTTCAAAACCCATATCAAACATTCTGTCGGCTTCATCCATGACTAAATAAGTGACCCTACGCAGATTTGTAATTTTTCCACTACTCGTACAAAGTATGTCAATCATCCTACCTGGAGTACATACCACGATTTCAGTCCCTCGTTTTAATTCACTGATCTGTTGGGCAACACCAGAACCACCATATACAGGCACGCAGCTAATACCAACTACCTTGGCAAACTTTTTTATGTCACCATGGATCTGTTGGACAAGTTCTCTGGTGGGTGCCATTATGAGCCCAATCGGACCATCTCCTGACATCAATGGTGGCTGGTCCTTGATATGCCGCAACATTGGCAGCACAAATGCTAATGTCTTTCCAGATCCTGTCTTAGCTACACCTATGCAATCTCGACCGCTCATTATAATGGGAAGTGCCTGAGCTTGAATAGACATCGGCTTTTCAAAGTTGAGTTTTTTTATTGTGTCCAATATTTTGGTTGACAATCCAGTCTGGTGCCATGTTTTAATAGGCTTTGGAACATCCTTTCCATGAATTTTCAGTTCTAGCTGCATCCTATAAGCAGCAACTTCTTCAGAAGTCATTCTTGAGATTTCTTTCACTTCAATATAGAAATTTTTCCGAAATGGAATATAATCAATTTTTGAATGGTCAACAATAGATAGTTTTTCAGCTTTTGTCTTCTTCACCCTTTTCATGAATTCATCATCATCTTCGTCATCGTCTTCCACGGGCATGTCTTCATCATCAGCATCACTATAACCAGAATCAGAATCCTCACCAGGAATGATTCTTCCCATAGATTTATTCAAACCCTTTCGTGGCTGCTTCGTGTTAGCATGGACATCCTTATCCTTTTTCATGTTAGAGTTATCTTCAGCAACAGAAGCTTCAGCGAGCTTTTCAACTTCAGGCAACACCATTTGATTCATGAAAGCATCCAATGGGTCAATTTCATCATCCTCGTCTTCAGCAGCATTGTTTCCATTAAAATTAGGAGGTGCAGCAACATCAGTTTCAGCATCAACTTTCATATCTTCTACACCATCATCAATGGGCTTGGCATCTTCATCCATTTGCACACCCTTTTCAGGTTTGTCCTCCAGTGCAGCTTCCTCATCGTCAGACTCCCCTTCTAAGGTCCATGTCTTGCCAGACTTCTGTTCATCAACATCTACATTTACTCCAAGCTTTTCTCTCTCGGATTCCTCTGTCTTCCTTTTCAACTCTTGCCATTCCTGAACTCTCCTCCTCCTCTTCTCCATCTCCTCATCCAACTTCCGCTGTTCTTCCTCGATAACATCTTCTCGACTTTTTTCATCTGCTTTATCCATGGGATCTTCATCACCTCTTTTGTTAGGGCTACTCCCTACACTACCATCTCTGTGCCTACTTGACTTGCTTCGTTCACGTTCTCTATCCCTGTCCTTATGATCATCTTCTCTTCTACGCCGCTTACCTTCACGGTCTCTAGCATCATCACCATCACTGTGATCCACATCACGGTGCCTCTCCTTCCTCTTCCTGTCCCTCTCATCTCTGTCCCTGTCCCTCCTTTCTTTTTCCCGTTCCCTTTCTTCTCTCTCTCTTTCCCTCTTTTCCCTTTCTCTTTCCTTCTCCCTTATTGCTCTTTCCCTTTCCCTTTCCTTTTCCCTCTCCCTCTCTCTATCTTCCCGCTCTCTCTCCCTAGCCCGTTCCTTTTCTCTCTTCGCCTTCTCTTTCTCCTTCTCTCTAATCCTCTCTTTTTCCTTCTCCTTCTCTCTAATCCTCTCTTTTTCAGACTCCTTCTCTCTAATCCTCTCTTTTTCCTTCTCCTTCTCCTTCTCCTTCTCCCTGTCTCTATGCCTATCCTTATGCTTTTCCCTTTCTTTGTACTTATCGTCAATACTCTTCTCTCTTTCCTTCTCCGGAGAGCCACGACGCCGTTCCTTCTCCTTGCTGTCTCGACTCTTATCTCTCTCCCTATCCCGGTGCTTTTCCTTCACTTTGTACTTATCATCAATACTCTTCTCTCTTTCCTCATCAGAAGAGCCATCACGTCGCCTTACCTTCTCCTTCCGGTCCCGACTCTTATCTCTATCCCTCTCCCTGTGCTTCTCTCCATTCCTCTCCCTGTCTCGATGACTCTTTTTCGACTCCTCCCTTGTTTCCGACTCTTCCCTCCTAGACTTATGCTTAGTCACCTCTGCAGTTGTCATTATCCAATCAACCGCTTCTCTATCAGCAACAAACCAACACTCAACCTAACATAACAAACAAATAACCACAGCATCAGTAATTCGTAAACCTATTAAAAAGCCTATCCATACAAAAAAAACACAACATATAGCAATTTCCAGTTCAATTTATTATCATAATCAATGCAATATGAAAGCATCAGTAGCTCGTAAACTTATCCGAAAGAGTATACTGCAATTTGAAATTTAAAACTTATCAATGCGATATCAAAGTATCAGTAACTCGTAACATTAACAGCAATTCATAAACTTTTTAAAAAAGCCTATCCATAAAAAAACACACAACATACAGCAATTTCCTATAAAATAATATATTCTAATCAATAAGATATAAAAGTATCAGTAACTCGAGGGAAAGAGCATTTCACAATTCAAAACTTGTAACTTATAAGTGCAATATAAAAGTATCAGTAACTCGTAACCTTAACAGCACTTCGTAACATTTTAAAAACCCTGTCCGTACCAAAAAAACACAATAAATATAGCAATTTTCGGTTAAAATTACATATTCTAATCAATACAATATGAAAGTATCAGTGACTCATAACCTTATCCGAAAATACATATCACAATTCAAATTTTGAAACTTATCAATGCAACACGAAAGCATCAGTAACTCGTAAACCTAACAGTTACTCATTAACTTATCGAAAACTCTACCCGTAAACCTACCAGTTACTCATTAACTTATCGAAAACTCTACCGCTACCAAATACACAAGATAGGCAATTTCCGATTCAATTTACAAAAGTACCAGTGGCTCCAAACCTTATCAAAAAGCTTCTATTGCAATTTAAATTATCAAATCATAATTCTAATAAATGCGAAATAATCGAGAAATTACAAACACAAAAAAAACAGCAAATAAATTAATCGAAATACAAAAACAATTTAATTAGATGTAGAAATCAGTTACCGATAAAAGAACAGATCCAAACGCGGAGAGAGGAGAGTGAGATCGAATCGCCGGCGAGGAGAAATAGACACGGCGAGATTTGATTTTGTGTGTATTTTTAGGTTTCGACCTAAAAAATAAATATCTAGGTTTCGCCTTTTTTTCAGAAATTAAGAAGCTCGACCTCGGCGGTGCTTCCGTATTCACGTATACCCACAATTGCTGTTTTTTTTATAGTTTTCCTTTTTTTTTGTTCTTTTTTTTAATAGAAGGAATTTTTTTTTAGAATAGTGGGTGATTGAATGATTTTTGGTAGGAAATAAATTGACTTCACTTTTTGTAAAAATGACTTTATGGGAATTATTAAATTTACGGTTTTTTTTTGTAGGAAGATACATTTTGTACCGAGATACAATATAATATAAAAAAAGTTTTTTTCGTATAATAAAATTTATTATCTAATCGAACGTCATGCATGATATCCCCGAAAACTTAGACAATAACGCTTTCATGTGTGACAGAGAGAACACCCAAATTAATAAATTAAAACATGATTTATCTGAAATATATGCTCAAGCTGACTATTTGATTGATCCACGTATTCGACTTTCGTAACTAGTCCTGCTACCATCTTGTGCAAAACTTTTACCTAAATAAAATAGCAAAAAAATCCAGTCACTTAAAAATTATTATTCAAAAACATAAAATCGGTTAATAAAATTTTTTATTTAAATATAACTAAAAGGCTATAAATTGAAATTGGACCCTAATTTAACGTTTCTCTTAGTTATTTGATGTTATTTTATTATTATAAGAGCCAAAAATTAATACAACGTTTTCAGTTTACTTTTATGAAAGGAAAATCGCGTTAATGACACCTCAATCTACATTTAATTAAAAAAAATCTCATTAGTTCTAGGTCAATATCATATACAATTCCGCAAATAAGTTCAAGCCAAACTAATAAAGCCATTTTTGAGGAGTCGGGTTGTCACAGATAACGTATTAAGATTAACATAGACACTGTCATTGAAAACTTTCCCCGTTAATAGTGTTAAGATTAACACAAACGCTGTCATTTTTTAGAAGTCGAGTTGTCACCGTTATGCTTTTATAGCGCAAGATCATGAAGGCAAATTGGTTGAAACCAGGTCCAAATGTTTAAGAGGTACCCCTAGTCCAGAACTAGCAGAAAGAAACATTGGGCATAAAAGAAGCTCGAAGTTGGATTACAAAAAAGACCAGAGCAATGCTATTGTTGAGTCTGATTGTTTGCAGATGGGGCAACATATTCGGAGTTCTGTGCAATGCAACTCGTACTTAGGATGAGTAATTTAGGAGTGTTGTATCCTTCTTACAAATTTATCTTGCAAAAATGTCAAGTTTAAATTTCTTAAACAATATGCGAACAAAGTTGCGCATTTTTTAGCGCGTCAAGATTGTTTCATAGCTGATCGTGTTTTAAGAGTGGGAGATGTCCACTCTGATTTTCATTATGTATTGTCGAATGATTTGAATAAGTAATAAACTTCGACCTTTCTTGCAAAATATGAAGCCATATATCCTTCTCGACCGGACACGAAAAACAGGGAATTCTCCCCAACCCGATCTAAATAGGACCGTCTTAAATGAGAAATGAGACATTGAAGGAAATGAAAAGTTTACCCTTTTTAAATATGAGACGGGTATAATATTTATAATTTTATATGATTCTCTCGCGGAAAACCTGCCTCGCCTCGCCCCGAATATAATATAATATAATATAATATAATATATATATTTTGTAATACAATATTTTATACCGTGTAGTAAAATATGTTTATAGTATAAAATAAATTATAATTTATTTATTTCAGTTATATATATAATAAAATAAATATATGGCATAAAATATTTTAAATTATTTATGATAAGAGTGTCAATCAAAGTTACTAATTTTTAACACCCCGATAGAAAAATGAATAACATTTATTTCTTAGCTACTTTTAATTATATTTGTATAAATGTATAAGTAACTCCAAGTGACAATTATTGAAACAAATTTTAGGAGAAATGTAAAAAAATACTAACAAAGAATAAAAATATATAAATATTGTTATAATTAATTAGCATTGGAATTGGAACGAATGAATACAATTTCAACTAGTACTTGTTATAACGGGCCTGTTTTTCTGTGATATCCCGGCAGATAGGCCCAATCTTTAAATCTTTCTTTTGTTTTAAATGGAGTATTAAGGTGAGCCCAATCCAAAATTTGGCAAAACCAGCCCGAGACAAATTAGTGGTAGATTAAATTAATTGTTTTGAATCGATTCAAATTAATTCTTAGTTGATTGAACAATTTATTTTGAATAAAATTATTTTGTAAATAACTGTTTTAATTTAGAATAATTTTAGCGGTACCAAATATGATACTGTATTGTAATTTGATTGACTACAATTCAATAAATAATAATGGACACTTTTATTTACATAATTTCCCCAATAACGTCGTTCTAAATTGTCAAACTACTCGTGACGTATCATTTGAGATCAGATAAACTGCAATTGAAATCAGTCAGGTTAGATTGGAAGCTCATCAAACTCAAATGTAGAAAAAATGACAAAAATAGCCGATTTTTGAAAATTTTTAACAAAAATAGCCATTATGAGAAAAGTGGTTAATTTTGGCCGATTGAATACTCCACTATCAGTTGGGTATCCCAATTTATATAAGATACTCCACTGTTAGTTGGGTATTTCATATATGGGATACTCCACTGTCAGTTGGGTATCTTGTATAAAGTGGACACTCCATTGACAGTTTGGTATCCCATCGGCTAAAGTTGGCAAACTTTTCAGAAATTGGTTATTTTTGTCAATTTTGTGTAAAAATAGACTAAATTTGTCCTTCACCTTCAAATCTATACAGAAATACAAAACTCAATAGAACTGATTATTTCTCTAGCCCTATTCTTTAATTCAAAAAAGACCCTTGAAATTTTTTATATGGTAACAAATTATGGAGGTATCACATAATACATTGATCAGAGACAAATTCCTCTATCATAGGCTCCATAGCCAGATACATTTGTATACAATTATGCACTCTTTACTGGATCCTTAGTAAGTCCGCTGTGTCTACACAAACACACAAGGATGAGTCCTAGCTTCCTATCAATTTTGTCATCCTATTGCTTATCAGCTTCATGTGAATGATATTCCCTTGTACATATCCTAGCTTGTAGCATGTTAACTCCACTTGATTAGTTGGTTTATTAGCAACATGCAGGATTCATCAATGAAGACTAAAAGAGCTAACCAACAAAACAGTTACATTAAAAATGAGCTGACGTTCACGTCCAGTGATGGTTGACAAATCATCTGTTCGCGGATAGGAAAAAAACGTGACCCCTTGTATTCACTTCAATATCAATATGTTAAAAATTTCACGGATAAATGGTTACATCTATCGCATTGTCGTCGATCAAGACTCATCGCTTAATGTCACGGACCAATATCAATATGTTAAAAATGAGCAAATAGGGAAAACAAATTAGAATATCAATATGCAGACTAAAAGAGCTAACCAACAAAACAATTACATTAAAAATGAGCGATGGTTCACGTCCAATGATGGTTGACAAATCATCTGTTCGTTGATAGGAAAAAAACGTGACCCCCTGCGTCCACTTCAACATCAATATGTTAACAATTTTCACGGATAAACGGTTACATCTATCGCCTTGTCACCGATCAAGACTCATCGCTTAATGTCACCGATCAGGACTCAAATAAAATTGACTACTTTAAAGCCTTTGGGACAAATTGCCTACATATTGCTGGACCATGAACTTGACATTGTAAAACTGGACCAAAAAGGCAAGTAGGGAGTGTATAGCTATTGTCTTGTACATGGGAGGATAGGGATAGTACTCAATTATTGAAGTCTAGAAAATGGTCCTATTTAGATTCTGATCCTCTACAAAATAGGAGTATCTTTGCAACCTTACGTTTGTGTTTCATCAAGAGGTAGGCCTTATTTTCTTGTTATATATTTCATCATTGTCAAATTGTCCATTCCAACAGCCTGGATTATGGTAATTCTCCTCACCCTAATATATTTTAGCTTGTTCACAATTATTTGTAGATGAAGCATTTGATACCCTAGGATATCTTGTTAACCGCTTGTGATTTGTTTGGTTGTTTTTAAGATCTAAGAGCATCTCCAATCGTAATTATAAGAATTGTTAGCTAAAATATGATAAATAAGGAATTATGTAAAATTTTATCTAAGGGGAAGGGGAAACACTCCAATGATATTATGTATAATTATGATAACAAAATTATATCTTAGAGCATCTCCAACATTTAGAACCATTAGCTAAAACTCATTAATAGATACTATAAATAAAAAATATAGAGACTATGTAAACAAAATCAATCTCCAATGGTACATTCTCCTTATCTATAAATATAGCCAACCTCTTCATATTGGCTATATTTGTTGAACCATTACAAACCTGTAAGAAATCTGTAAAAAAAATATATAATCATTTATTACCATATTGAAGATATATATTCTATTTATAACAACATAAAATTTTAATAACATATTATTTTTAAAATATAGTTAACCAATATAGCCAGTACCACCATCGAAGTACAATGTCTTACAGATTCAACAAATTTTACATATCGTCTTACATGCCCGGTTTAGCCAACCAATTATAGCCAACATCATTGAAGATGCTGTAAGGGATTTAATGGTTCGACAAATATAGCCAATCAAATGTGATTATCTATATTTTTTGCTAAGAACAACTATGGTTGAAGTGCTTAAAATTTTACATAATCTCTAAATATTGTCACTCACGTGCCACATAGATTTCATGTAGATAATTAGTTAAAGGTTTTGCACCATTGAAGATGCTCTAAATCTGACAAAATCAAATTAACCTATCCAGAAGATTTTAACTAAACCAAATAGAATCGGTTATTTTTCGATACTAGTAATATATCAAAAAGATATAACTCACCCACATCGAATCGGTTAATATATTATTTACATTCTCGACCATGTTAATTCAGTTGTTTTTAGATACTTTCAAAATCGAAAATAGAAATTTGAACTATTAGTATTAGCAGGAAAGGAATAAACAATCTCAGTTAACGAACTCGATCTCGATCTCATGATCAATTTATAATAAAAATAATACTCCCTCTATTTTCTTTTATATGTCGTTTGACTTTCTTGCACACAATTCTAAGTCCTTTGACCGCATTGATAAAATAATTTTTTTAAAAAATTTCTTTTTTTAAATTAAAGTTTTAGTTATATATTTTTATTCACAAAAAGAAAAAATTAAAAAATATTATTCTAACTCTGCGGTCAAAGCACTTAGAAGTGTGTGTACAAAAGTCAAACGTCATATAATAAAAAATAGAGGAAGTACAAATTTAAGTTGACGCCGAAATGTTTTGTAATTCGTGTTCTTGAAATTTATAGTGACGAATAACTGACCCGGATACCCGATATCGATTAATATCAGGTAATCAGGCTTCTCCCTGTATGTGATCAAAGCAAAAGTATACTCCACTTTGTTGACTCATGTTTCCGGTGGCCGTGCAAGGAGTAAAAGGGAGTGGCTGGCGATCATAAAATTAAACGACGAGTGTTGGGGAGTATTTCAAAGGGTCAACTCCAAAGAAATCAACATTTTTTACACGTGGTAATTTGAATATTGACTTGCCATCAACACTCCAGTACAATTTCATTTACGCCCTTCACTGTCGATAACGCGGAATTCTGCAAACTAGCTAGGCTATCATTTATTAAAAACGGACTTTTATTATATAGAACATGTTATTATTGCAAAATAAACAAAAATATATTTTAGAATATTAGAAATATTGCCGGGATGAGTTAAATCTAGGAATAATGTTTAAAATAATACTCCCTCTGTCCCTAAATATTTTTCCCATTTGTGTAGCACACGTTTGTCAATGTACGTTTTTAATTATTAATATCTTTAATTTCGTATTAGTATTAAATATAAAAACTTCACTGTATTAAAGTACTCGTAAACACGAATACAACAAGATCACTCATAATTATGTTTGATCTTATAGATTAACCGTAAATTAATAGTCAATCGCTTAACGTGAACAGTGACAAAAGTCAAAATGAATAACATATTGTGGTACGGAGGGAGTACTGATTAACGGTATATTCTGCCCAAAATAATCATTTAATATGCATTCTACATATGTATATTTAAGTTTTTAAAAAATAACAAAAAATATGTATTTTAAAAAAATATGGGAATATGGATCCTAAGAGCATCTCCAACCATGACCTCTTGTTAGCTAAAAATCCTATCTGGCACTCGGATATAGATATTAGGTAAAAAAAACACCACTCCAACCATATCACCTGTTAGCAAAAAATTTATATATCCTTCGTCAAGTCTTTAATATTTGTGGAATCTCTAGTTGTTAGCTATATCTTCCACGTCAGATTTAATTTATGTTTAAGCCTAAATCTACATTACTAACTACACATACAAATTAATACATGCATATATTTATATAATATTTAATACATAAATATTAAAATTATTATTTTATATATAATATTTTTAATTTATATAATATTAAGTGTAAAAATATTGTTATCTTATTAACAAAATTTATTAATTATTTTTAACAAACAATATATATATATAATACAATATATATTAGTAACTTTTTATTAAAAATATTTTTGTAATATTTATATGTATTATATTTTCAGTTGTAATAATTATTAACTTACATTTATATATTTTATTCATGTATTGAATTAAGTATTAACTAAATTAATTTTATTATTTAAAGTTTATATATATACATATAAATCTGAAAAATAGGAATAAAACAATATTTTTGAATATAGCTAATGATTATAGCTCATATCACTGGAATGGATGGCCTTACAAGTTCAATAAAATTTTACATAATCCTGATTTGGCTAACCATTTTAGCTATCATGGTTAGAAATGCTCTTCTCTAAGAGCATCTCCAAGGGTAACATCCAAAATTGTTAGCTAAAATATGATTAGCTAAAATTTTATTGAACATGTAAGCATTTTTGTTCCAGTGGCATTAGCTATATTAGCTATATTGGTTATTTATATTCATTAATATTATTTTTTTACTATTTTTAGATGTTAAATAAATTTAGTTTATATTAATTAAATATGAGTAAAAATAAAATATATTTATTAAAATAATAATTTTAAAATATATTACAATTGAAATATAATAATATATTTATATATGACCAAACACAATTAATAAACATTACTTATATATCTATTATAAAATATATAATTATATTAATTATATTTATATAAATTTTATATAAATTTTCAATGTATATTAAAATAATTATTAAAATTACAAATATTAAATATAAAATAAGAGATTTAAAACATATATATTAAATGTAATATAAATATTTAATGTGTAAAATTAGGCGAAAGGTGGCGTGAATCTTTTAGCTAATAGTTAGCATCAACAAATATAGAAGACCGGGTAAATGATATGTAAAAATATTGCTAACATGTGCCATGGTTGGAGGGATACATTTTTTAGCTACCACATAGACTTTTTAGCTAACAAGTACATCCCGTTGGAGATACTCTAAGAATGCATACTCACTACAAGATAGATGTGAATACATATTTGTTATTTTTGAAAAACACTGAACACGCATCTCCCAAATATGTGTTGACGGAGGAATCTGGTAACAACAAAGATTGAGGTTTCTCGCCGGAACCAAGATCTGTGACGGTGGTTCTTTGCCGGAAACTTAAGCGGTGTGTGGTTGATTGTAGTTGTTTTGGGCTGAGATTGATCAGAGTAAGTGGTGGCTCTCTTATCAGCTCTTAACTTCTTACCCTCTCAATGTGCCTACGTACCCTTTATATAGGGATCAAGCCTGACGTAGTTCTCATAGAACAAGAAGTCTAATGAGTCTAGACTTCTCACTCCTAAGCCCAGTAGAAGCCTATCCGATATCCATCTTCCGCTAGCTTTAGGAATGTCCAACTATGAGGCCCAACCGCAAAGGCCCAAGGCTCGTCCGTAATCGTAGGACTTCACGGATAGTGCATCTCCCTGCGCAAGGATAACACTCCGCTACAGCTATCTCCCTTGATTTACGAACGCAGGTATAGCCACGGTTCACCCTAAATACCAGACGCATCCCTGTCCCCCGAATGAGGATAACCCACCAGATAGCAGGACAGGTGATCCCAAGCTCTTGGGTGCAAAGTGCAGGATGACTCCAAAGTTCTCCAACGAGGACACCCGTTGAATACAAGAACAGAGCTCCCAAAGCACACACCAAAGTAAACCCCACATCCCCAACGAGGACACCCGTTGAATACAGGAGGAGGCCTTCAATCAACAGGCATACCCCTGGAGGCCTTCAAGCTTTTCACGGACATCCCCCTCCTTGACCGTCTCAAGGAGGGAATTCTTCAAAGAATACCTGCAACAAATACATTAGTAAAAATAACCTCCATTGCTCCTCTCCATGCAAGCTTTGTCCTAAATTCAACATCAAAAAGTATATAGATAAAACACGGGACGCGTCCTAACCAACTAGACGCGTCCTAACCTCCACAAATCCAACCTTGCTTTAATCGTTTCTTATAACATGTAAAGTCACAGGACACGTCCTAAAATATAGGGCGCGTCCTTAACCTTATTAGACTTGCACCGTCTCCTCTAAACCATCATGCACAACACTTCACCTTCAATGACGCATCCTTACTAAAGTAGGTGCGTCCTAAAACATCCATCACCATAAGATTTCATCTCCCAAGCACTTTCACAAATATTGACGCGTCCATAAAGCCTGGGCGCGTCCTTCATTGAATATGCACTCTTCTCGCCTCGTAACATATCCCTTCCCAAGTAGGCGCGTCCTCAATACTTGGACGCGTCCTCACTTTCACAACGCAACACTGAGTTTGACTGTAATTAGCCCGCGTTTGACCCGAGTTAATCCAATGCCAAATTTTGGGTATAACAACTACCCCCAAATTCCATTTGCAGTTAAAAACAAAGTTGGAATTTCTTTCCAAGCGAAATTTGGCTCAAAATATGTGGACGCGTCATGGCAGGAAGACGCGTCTTACTTTCAACTTCCGCATGTGGTGTACAGCTGTCGTCCTTAGAGTCGACCTTCTTCTATAAATACCCTAGTTGCACCATACCATCACCACCATCTCTTTTTCTCTCTCACACAACCGCCATTGCCGCCTTTTTAAGCAGGAGTTTCGAGGTCCAAATTCCGGTGATCTATCCAGCCATTTCCCTATTTCTTTAGCTCAATCCAACCACCAACCCATAAGGTATACAAATCTTCCTTTACTTTCTTATTTAATTAAGTAAATCGAGTTTAATGAGCAAAAACCCGTTCATATGCTTTGAGTTTCCATGCACCATTCTTAGCACTCCTTGTATGTATATGTGTATATATATGTAATTGTCTCATACTTTGCTTCTTCAATCTTGTAGTCGCATGTTTCTAGTTTATTAGAGAATTCTCCCAAAATCAACTATAATCGATTAAGATTCTAATGCTTTGCAACCATAACAGACGCGTCCCCCCGTCAGGGCGCGTCTTATATCCTCTTTAGACACGTTTAAGCTGTTCCAAGCAAATGTAACATAGGGCCAGAGGCATTTTAGGACGCGTCATTGCAACACCCCCCTGGGGTAGATATTTAGATCGCGTCTTCACAATATCCCCTCTTTTTATATATATATGGACGCGTCCTCAGATGTTTATTCCTTATTTTGTAGCTTGAGGACGCGTCTTCTTCTTCACCATTTCACCCGTTTAAAGCACTCAACAAACGTATTGGAACCTATTCCCCACACCTGATCTCTTTTAAACCCGACTTTCCCAACATCCACAGGACGAATTCCTTCCTTAGAGCAGAAAGACGCGTCTTCCGTTCCCTTAAATCAAAAAACTCAATAATGTCTGATTCCAGCTCTGACTCCATGGACCATGTTCCCATAATTTCAAGAATGGAAAAGAAGGAAGTCAAAAGGCAAAGAACTCTAATTCTCCATACAAGGGCCGCCATCGAAGATTGGACGGACGACGAAATTATCCCTTCCACAAGCCAAAAACCTCAAGGAATGGCTATTTCCGATATGGACGCGTCAAACACACAGGGCGCGTCATCCTCTCAGGGCGCGTCTCCTTCTGGGGACACATCTCCACACAGTGTAAGTGAATTCGAAAGAAGGATTCCTGACCCTGAGACGTATCCCGTATCTCCTAAAAAATCTGATCCTCCCCTAGAGCATTGGGAACCCTCAGATGTAGAAATAGATTGTGACTGGGCAAGGCTCAATACCCTTACTGAAGCAGAGAAAAATGCCAGAAGGAAAAGATAGGGTAAGCTGGCATGCGTAGCTCTTGACTCAACTGCAACCGACTGGGAAATTCAATGGCACATGAAGTACTATGGCATGGATGGCATCTGGGCGCGCCCTCTTCGAACCATGAGGCCACATATTTTTAACATCGGGAATCAAAGGATCCCCCGAATGGTGCTTACTCCAAAACTGATTTCCCTAGGCGTGGGCGCGCCCTTGCATCCATACATTAAGAGAATTTTGAAATGGTACGATGTGGCTCCAATTCAACTATCACCAAATTCATACAAACTAGCCTGGGCTCTGTACATTATGTACCATAACCTGAGGCTGGGCGCGCCCTCAGTGAAAGAGTTCAGCTTCTTTTACAGCATCAGGAAATCAATTCCCGGGTACCATTTTCTGGTAGTCAACAAATGGTTGAACAACAAAGGATTTAACGAAGACAAAATCAGCCACGAGAGAGACTGGAAGGAACCATTTTTCTACATTTATGACGTCAAAAGGACGCGCGTTCGCTTCAACTTGGAACCAAGTGAGTTCAATGCTCTGGACGCGTCCTGTCTCTCAGGACGCGCCTTCTCTTTTATAATCCTTTTCTTTATTTTCCTTGTTGTAACCTATCATCCCTTCTTTTAGACAAAAGGACCCAGAAAGAGCTTACAGGAAAGAAGAAGAAGAGAGCAGAGAAGGTTTTGCAGTACGCTAAAAAACATTTCAACCTCAGAGACATGATTACCGAGGAGAATTTGAAGAAAATAGGAGCTTTGTCCCCACGAGTGGGTTCTCTCTGCAAATTTCGAGATTTCCACAATGGGAAACCCATCCTCACCGCTTCTGAAAAATCCAAAGGGCTCCAAGCCACAGAAATTATTCAGCCAGACGTCAACAAGAAGGTGGATTTAGAGCAAGGTAAGAAATCATTATACATAAGACGCGTCACGTGTTTAGGACGTGTCATATTTATGCTCACCTTTCTTCCTTTAGTTTAGCCTGGCCTATAAGCGTTACTTTATATATGCATTATCACCTAGGACGCCCCCCCCTGGCGTGTCTCTTAGGCAATACGTATCACATCTTTAAGACGCGTCATTCTCACACCCATTTATACATCTTTGTATTCATCTATATCTGTCCTGCATGTAGATTTTTATATCACGTTATGGGCGCGTCCTACTTTCAGGACGCGTCTTTTTGTACATAACTAATTCCTTTTTATGTTTATACCGCAGATATGGCTTCACTCCCCAAAGGATTCGCAATTGGGGCTTCTAAAAAACTAAGGGCAAGGAAACAGGCTCCTACAAAAGTTGATCCAAGGGCAAAAACCCCACCTCCTGTTGCAACTCCTTCTCCTCCATCAAAGATAATAGACACTACCATGTCTGACATTCCTGAGAAGGTAGAGGACGCGCCTTCAAAGCGTCAAAAAACTGTTCCTGATGACCAGTCCTTTGTCCTCAGATATCTGGGTGCGTCTTCAGTGGGTGACTTTTCTGAGGACGAAGTGAGAGGTTGGACCTTCAGGACTGAGCAACAAACAGAGGAGGCCATGGTCAAGGCTGCAGCCGAGCTTCACCTGCATGCCAGGCAGAGCGCTAACATGGCTGCCAGGCTTAGGGCGCATCTTGCTGTTACAGACACTGCAAAGAGCCAGGCCGAAGACAAGGTCAAATCTCTGGAAAAACACATTGCCCTGCTTACCCAAGAAAAAGATGCTGAAATCAGACGCCTGGAGGGGGAGAGGACGCGTCTGGAGATGGAAAAAGCCGTGTTGGAAGGCAATGTCTCCGCAATGGAGAAGCAAATGGACAGCGTCATCGCCCTGAATTCCACCATGCAGCTGGAGCTTGACACCCTGAATGATGATAGGCTGCATGGATGGACAGAGGAGAAAAAACTGGTTTATCAGCACGGCTTCCAGGCCGGATTTGAAGAATGGTGCTCTGGGTTCATTGCCAATGATCCATAGTATACATTCTCAAAGTTTGATGCAGATACCCAGATATGGGTAAATAATTTCAGGGTCAGGGCCGCAGAATCCATCAAGAACAAGAGAATTTTTCTGGGCTTAGAAGCGGAGGACGCGTCCCCTGATCCTGCCCCACTTCAGAGTCAGCCTCCCCCTACAGAAGGCCAAGACAAGACACATGACGTGCCTCCTTCTTAGGACGCGTCTTTTATCTTTTATGTATGTGAACTATTTAAGGGTGCGGGCCCCTTGAAGCCTTGCAAGTTGTAAAGACTATTTTTGAACATTCACTCACTTGCACTATATTATTTTCATGGGCACACCTTGTGTTTAGGGCGCGTCGCTTTTCACTAATTTGTTACTATTTTTACTCCCGTCAAGCAAATATCCATTGTGGGCGCGTCCTCACTAGTTGGACGCGTCTTTGTTTGTTTTGGAAAGTGCATGAGCACGGCACTACACTGTAGTGTGTTTAACCAAGGCACAAGGCACGATGGGGCACGTCCTAACTGCTTGACATGCCTTAACATTCTCTTAGAAATATTCTTTCAGGGAGGACGCGTCCTCAGTAGGGACTTGCTTTTATTTTTCAATTAAGAGCATCAACCAATATTCCTTGGGCGCGTCCTTGGAAATAGTACACTCCCTAGTTACATTTTTACTCAAGTTCTATTGTTCCTTTTAGCAGTCACTACTTCAGCTAACATCCACATAGATCTATCAATCAAGACACGCCTCACCTTTGATCCAAAATACATCATCCTTCACGCAGGACGCGTCTTTGTCAAGCACTTTTTTTTTTTACTCATGTTCTCCATGTCATAGTAACATCCAGTCTAAAGGAGCATCAACCAAGATAAATGGGCGCGTCATTGAAAATAGTACATTTTCCTTGAGTTTCATTCATATAAAACCCTAGCTTAGGGCGCGTCCTACATTTAGGACGCGTCGTGAGACCAAGCAAACTGAGCAAATATCCTTTTGGAAAGTTTCAAAATTTTATTTATAATGCGCTCTGATGTTAAAAGTGCACCAGTCCCACGGCTACTATGCTCTGTGGGAAAATTATTTCTAAAAAATGACCCTTCAACTAGTCCCAAAGTAAGTAGTACATGCACTACCCCCCTAGGCTAGGAGGAATTTATTTAATTCTAGCCTATAAACTGGGCATAAATCAAAATGATAAAAGAAATATGCAAGGGGCCAAAGCCACGCCTCACTGGTAATACTTTCGGAGATGTTCCGCATTCCAAGCTCGCGGAATTAGCTTCCCGTCCATATCTTCAAGGTGATAAGTCCCCTTCCACAGGATAGACTTTATTCTGTACGGTCCTTCCCAATTAGCTCCAAACACTCCATGTTGGGGGTTCTTTGTATTGGGCATCACTTTCCTAAGTACCAAATCCCCCACCTTCAGCAACTGTCCTTTTACCTTCTTGTTATAATACCTTGCGACGCGCTGCTGATATGCTGCTAGCCTTAGCTGAGAATTTTCCCTCGTCTCCTCTAAGAGATCTAAATGAAGCCTTTGATTAACCTCAGCGTCTTCTTTCCCGTAACAGTCTCTGCGAAGTGATCCCGATCCAACCTCCACGGGGACCATAGCTTCGTAACCGTAAGTCAGCATAAACGGTGTTTCTCCCGTAGTAGATCGCGGTGTAGTGTTGTATGACCACATCACCTTCGGGAGTTCTTCAGGCCAATTCCCTTTACGTTCCTCCAGCTTGGTTTTGAGGGTATGCTTTATTATTTTGTTAACAGCTTCTGTTTGTCCATTGCTTTGAGGATGATAGACCGCCGCAAACTCCTTCTTGATTTTCAACTCCTCACATAGTTGTCGCAACTCCTTGCTATCAAACTGTTTTCCATTGTCGGAGACCAGCTTGTAAGGGATTCCAAACCTACATACAATTGAGTTGAAAATAAAATCTCTGATTTTCTTTGCGGTGATAGTAGCCAGTGGCATAGCTTCCGCCCATTTAGTAAAGTAATCGACCGCAACCACTGCATACTTGACGTCTCCTTTAGCTTTCGGCAATTCTCCAATAAGATCAATTCCCCACATGGCGAACGGCCATGGGCTTGCCATAGGCGTCAAGAGTGTGGCCGGCATAGACGAGTAGTTTGCAAAGCGCTGGCAGCGATCACATGCCTTGACGAAATTTGTAGCATCTTCTCTCATTGTGGGCCAATAATACCCTTGGCGCAACACTTTCATTGCCAACGAGCTACCCCCCGAGTGATTGCCACAGATTCCTTCATGCACCTCTCTTAGGATGTAATTTCCCTCTTCCTCTTCAACACACCTGAGCAGAGGTTGGTTGAACCCTCTCTTGTATAGGACTTCATCGTATATCACATATCTTGCGGCTTGATAACGGAGTCGACGAGCCATAAACTTATCCTCGGGGAGTATTCCCTTGCGAATGTAAGCTAGAATGGGCGTCATCCATGTTTCCTTGGGAGCCTCATCTACTTGCATAGTTTCTATCTCTGGGATACTAGGAACCTCCTGGATTTCAAGAGGGATGGATCCTAACAATACAGCCTCTTGTTGCGACCCCATTTTTGCCAAAGTATCCGCATTACTATTTTTCTCCCGCGAAACGCATTCCAATCTAACTTCTTTGAACATTCCAATCAGGCGTTGTGCACATCTCAAGTATAATTCTGTTCACGGGCCTCGCGCTTGAAATCCCCCATTCACCTGATTCACTACCAACTCTGAGTCACTTCTTGCAATTAAGTTTCGCACTCCCATTTCCAGAGCGATTTTCAGGCCATTAATCAGCGCCTCATACTCCGCATCATTATTAGTTGCATAAAACTTGAAATGAATTGCGCTCATCAGGTGGTGGCCTTCCGGAGACACAAGTACTATACCCGCACCTGCTCCTCCATTGTTAACCGCCCCATCCATATGCAAGATCCACCAAGGATGCGGAAACTCCTCCAAAGACTCCTCGGTATGAGGTGGATATAGCATTACCAAAGCTTTATCATCAATTTCAGAATCAAATTCCAACAAGAAATCGGCTAAGGCTTGCCCTTTTATCGCTGTTCGAGGCACATATTCCAAATCAAACTGTCCCAACTCCACAGCCCATTTCAGCATTCTGCCTGATGACTCTGGTTTGTGCAGGACCCATCGCAGCGGGTACGCTGTACGAACTTCAACTCTATGGGCTTGAAAATACGGTCGCAATTTTCTTGACGCAAGAATCAGGGCGTAAACCAGTTTCTCCATATTTGTGTAGCGAGTTTCAGCGTCGTGTAACCGCTTGCTCACGTAGTACACTGGTGATTGCTGCCCATCTTCCTCTCTTACCAGAACTGCACTGATCGAATATTCAGACACTGCGAGGTACAGTATTAGATTTTCCCCATCCAACGGCTTTGACAACATGGGAGGATGTCCCAGTTGCTCCTTGATTCTTTTGAAAGCCTCTTCACATTCTGACGTCCATACAAAGTCTTTCCCAGCTAATTTAATCGCCTTGAAAAACTCCTTGCATCTATCAGATGACTTGGAAACAAATCGATTTAATGCGGCGATTCTCCCAGTCAAACTCTGCACCTGTTTCTAGGGCTGAGCATAAATTGGCCAAACCGACCGAAACCGCCCAATCCAAACCGTCCAAACCGAATTTTACGGTTTACTAACGGTTCGGTTCGGTTTTGGATTGACATTTTAAAAACCGAATTTTTTCGGTTTGGTTTCGGTTTTTACCTCCAAATCGACCGAAATAACCAAACCGAACCGAACCGAACCGCATATTTAGAATGAAATAATAATATGCATATATTAGTAATGTGCAATTAATAATAAATTTACAATTTATAACATATGTGTAAACTAAAACATATAAAAGAACTAATCTTAATATTTTATTCTAAGATATTAATATTTATGTATGTGTTATATTTTCATTATTTTTATTTTTATTCAATAAAAGTATGAGAGTTGTTCGCATCTTTCTCGTCTTCTTACCTTTTTTAATATCTCAAAGTCATAATATTTATATAATCATTTTAAATATGATTATAATAAAAAATATAATTCTATAATATGAAACAAACTTTCGAGTCTTATTTACAAGTTCAAGTTTAATTTAATTTTTAACTTTGTTTTATAGAAATAATGGTTAAAACCGAAACCAAACCGAACCGAACCGTTTTAAACGAATTGGTTTGGTTTGGTTTTTTCACATAACGGTTTGGTTTCGGATTGGACTTTAAGGAAACCGCTAACTTCGGTTTGGTTCGGTTTGGACCCTCCAAACCGCCCAAACCGACTGATACTCACCCCTACCTGTTTCACATTGGTAGGTGACTTCATATCCAATAATGCCTTGATCTTCGTGGGGTTGGCCTCAATTCCTCTGTGGTTGACAATGAACCCGAGAAACTTGCCCGACTCCACGCCGAACACACATTTCTGCGGATTTAATTTCATACGAAACCTCCTCAGAATATTAAACATCTCCATCAGGTGCTTGATATGGTCAGTTGTCACCTCAGATTTCACCAGCATATCGTCCACATACACTTCCATGGTTCTCCCGATTTGATCTTTGAACATCATGTTTACCAACCGCTGGTAGGTTGCGCCAGCATTAATCAAACCAAATGGCATTCCTATGTAACAGTATAACCCCCTGTCCGTAATAAAGGATGTATGTTCTTGATCGGGGCCATACATCGGAATTTGATTATATCCGGAGTATGCATCCATAAAACTCAACAACGCATGCCCCACCGTCGCGTCAACCAACTGGTCGATTCTTGGTAGCGGGAAGCTATCCTTTGGACAGGCCTTATTGAGATTCGTGAAATCCACACATGTCCTCCACTTCCCATTCGGTTTCTTCACCAGTACTGGATTTGCAAGCCACTCGGGGTAGAACGATTCTTTGATCAACCCCACCTCCAACAACCGGTCTACTTCTTCTTTTAATGCTATCGCCCTTTCTCCACTTACTGGGCGGCGTTTCTGACGTATGCCCTTGCAATTCGGGAGGATATTCAAACGGTGACACATTACTTCCGGGTCGATCCCTATCATATCTGAATGACTCCATCCGAAAACATCAAGATTTGCAATTAGAAAGCGGGTAAGATCTCCTCTCATCTCATCATCCAACTGAGATCCCACTTTCAAAACCTTGCTCGGGTCATTTTTATCAACTGGAATAGATATTGTGTCTTCGGCCGGTCCCGTTTTTTCGGTGGGCATAGGGATCCTGGGATCCAAATCGAAATCAAAGTCTCGGGGGTCTTCAACTTCCACTTTTTCATCTGAGGGCACGTCCTCGTTTGGAGGAGCATCAACCTCAATTTCTTTCAAGGGCGCATCCTTCTTTTGAGGAGGATCAACCTTGAAGTTATTGTCGAGACCTTGCAAAATCTCACTTCTTCCTTCCAACTTTTCCCCGTTAACCTCTTTCTGTATGATTCCCTCGGTATGACTCACCACCACTTCTTCTACACTACGGATTTTCGAAACACGTCCCTGCGTCACAAAAGAGTTCCCAGAGGTATTGGTTTCTTCCTTCCCGGGGTTTTCAACAAAATAGTGGGCATGGACCTCTCCACTTGTTTTTGTATTAATATCTTCTATATCTTCGAATGGGAGACCTTTCCCCTCATACCTTCTTCTGCGAAATTCCTTGACAGCCTTGTGATAGCAGTCGCGTGACTCATACTGTGACCCTCTCAGACTGCCAACTCCGTTTGGCATTGGGAATTTTATCATCAAGTGGTGTATCAATGTTATCACCCTGAACGCTCGCAACCAAGGTCTGCCGACCAGCACATTGTGCGCGGAATCCTGATCTAGCACCTTGAAATCTATTATTTGAGTAACTGAAAAAGCTCCTTCCCCGAGCGTGACGGGAAGCCTGACCGAACCCATAACTCTCACGGCTTCCCCAGTAAAGCCATAGACGTGTGCATCTTCGAAATTCATGTCGCTATCTGGGAAACCCAGCTTTTTGTAGGTGCTGTAGTACAAGATGTTTGTAGAACTCCCATTATCCAAGAAAACTCGATGTACGTTCATTGCCACAATAAGCATGGTAATCACCAGCGCATCGTTGTGAGGATGATGCACCCACCTAGATTCTTTTTCCTTGAATGTAATATCAGCGGACTCCCCCTTAAAGACCTTCGGGGGTCTGTCTTCCAAGCTGTGGATGTTGGTGAGCGGTGGATGTCTCGCTTCCCTCGCATTTCTTTCCAGTGCTCGATTACTATCACCAACGAAAGGGTGTCCTCCAAAAATTGCCCTAATACTGCCGGCCCTCTGAAACTTGACCTCTGCTGTTTTCTCAACATCCTCCACCCGCGGGGGCTGTCTTTCATCTTTACCCTTGTCATCAAGTCCCCTGCGTCGCTTCACCTTGTCAATCCATTCTCCCAGGTGTCCAGCCTTGATCAATTCCTCAATCTCATCCCGTAAGTGACGACACTCGTGGGTGTCATGGCCAGTAGACTCATGGTAGTCACAGTACTTCTTTTTATCTCTGCTTTGCCATGAAGTTAGACGGTCGGGCTTCTTGAAGATTCCCCTATCCTTATTTACCTCGAAGATATGACCAATGGACACCGCCAGTGGTGTATAATTGCTGACTCTTCTCTCGTAGTTCGATGGTGGGCTCCATTCTCTTCGCGAGCTCATAGCATTTACCCTGTTAGGGCTTCTGGCGTTTCGCCGATAATCCGGGCTCACGGATTTGTCCCTTCTCTTGGATCGCCCCTTGGAGTTATAGGTATTATCATTCTTTTTTGTTTCTGCAAACGACTGCTCGATTGCTTTGAACGACTCCGCCTGCGCGAGCACATCAGCCAATGACACTGGGTCCTTCCCTTGTAGGTGTTTCCAGAAATCCGTCCCCACACGCAACCCAGCTATAAGCAATATTTTCAACGTTTCATCAGTTGCACCCCTCACCAAAGTAGATTCTGCGTTAAACCTCTTGAAATATGAGGTCAAACTTTCTCCTTCCTTTTGTTTCACATTAGCCAACGTGGTAACAGGTGGTGTGTACTTCACCGCGGCTTGGAATTGTGTCAAAAACAAAGTTTTCATATGTTCCCAGGATGTAATTACACCTGGACCAAGTTTTTGGAACCACTGCTGAGCGCCTTCTCTGAAAGTGGCTGCCAAGAGACGACATCGAGCCAAATCAGGTACTTGATATACATCCATTTCAATGTTAAAACGCCCCAAGAACTCCACAGGATCAGAGTTCCCGTGCAAACACAAGTCATTGGTTGTGTTCCGGTATCCCGCGGGCAATTGCGCCTCCCTCACAACAGCAGTTCCCGTGCAAACACAAGTCATTGGTTGTGTTCCGGTATCCCGTGGCATGTTACCATTTTGGTCCTGTACATTTTCCCGCACACGAGGTTCACCTTGACCGCGTCACGGAATTTCATCATTATTCTGCATTCTTACTTGAATTCGCCCGCCGTCCTGGTCATGAGGACGCGCCCCAGACCCATTATCAGTAGCGCTGTGGGAAGCTACGGGAATAACAGCGGGGGCTTCTCCAACGGAGTGCGCTCCACCTCTCCTACCATTGTAAGGGTCTCTTCCGTATTGATATCCCATTCTCCCTCGTCCATTCCTCTGAAATCCCCGGTAGTAATTCCCGGGCCTTCCTCGCGGAGGGGCACGCTCGTGCTCGCGGTGCCGCACCCCGGCATCCCTTTGGAATGCGGGGGGCGCACGCGTCGTATCACGGGGCCTCGCTTCTCCGGCGTTTCCTTCCTTTTGCCATTCTACCAGCAACATCCTCAAATCGTCGTCCTCCAACCTTATGCCAAGCCTTCTTTTCAAGGCTGAAAGATCTCTTCCTCCCTCGTCTTGGTCTTGAGTGTCCTCCGCACGACGACGCTCGTCCATCATACGCCCGGACCTATGCGGGTGTGGTACTACCTGGTTGCCTAGGCGTGGCCTTTCTCTGCCTTCAGTGTCCACATCCGCAAGCTCCACAATAGGTTCTACATCATCAGAATACTGCAAACGCCATGGAGTGATTCGCGGGTTATCCCCGCTCCCCTGGGTATCTCCCTCAACTATAGGGGCTTTCCCCAAGGCATGACCATGACGGGGGAAACGACGACCTCTCCTCGTCTTTCGGCGCTCCACCGTGTTCAGTCTTGAGTTAAAACTGTTAAGAGTATCCCCCATGCGATACAATTGCTCTAATATATCAGCGTTGCTGATGAGAACGGGAGGTGTCCCCCCCACATCCGGAGCCCTCGGTGGATCCGCCATGTTTTTGGGAACGTAAGGTTCGTGGCGAGTATAGCGCCCCCCGCCTTCTCCTTCAGACCTGCTGTCACTTCCATCATAAGAACTTCCATCGCGATTGTAAGACATCTTTTCCTCCTAAGATTATGACCTTAGTTAGCCCCCCTCCTTCTAGCACCAATTTGTTGACGGAGGAATCTGGTAACAACAAAGATTGAGGTTTCTCGCCGGAACCAAGATCTGTGACGGTGGTTCTTTGCCGGAAACTTAAGCGGTGTGTGGTTGATTGTAGTTGTTTTGGGCTGAGATTGATCAGAGTAAGTGGTGGCTCTCTTATCAGCTCTCAACTTCTTACCCTCTCAATGTGCCTACGTACCCTTTATATAGGGATCAAGCCTGACGTAGTTCTCATAGAACAAGAAGTCTAATGAGTCTAGACTTCTCACTCCTAAGCCCAGTAGAAGCCTATCCGATATCCATCTTCCGCTAGCTTTAGGAATGTCCAACTATGAGGTCCAACCGTAAAGGCCCAAGGCTCGTCCGTAATCGTAGGACTTCACGGATAGTGCATCTCCCTGCGCAAGGATAACACTCCGCTACAGCTATCTCCCTTGATTTACGAACGTAGGTATAGCCACGGTTCACCCCAAATACCAGACGCATCCCTGTCCCCCGAATGAGGATAACCCACCAGATAGCAGGACAGGTGATCCCAAGCTCTTGGGTGCAAAGTGCAGGATGACTCTAAAGTTCTCCAACGAGGACACCCGTTGAATACAAGAACAGAGCTCCCAAAGCACACACCAAAGTAAACCCCACATCCCCAACGAGGACACCCGTTGAATACAGGAGGAGGCCTTCAATCATCAGGCATACCCCTGGAGGCCTTCAAGCTTTTCACGGACATCCCCCTCCTTGACCGTCTCAAGGAGGGAATTCTTCAAAGAATACCTGCAACAAATACATTAGTAAAAATAACCTCCATTGCTCCTCTCCATGCAAGCTTTGTCCTAAATTCAACATCAAAAAGTATATAGATAAAACACGGGACGCGTCCTAACCAACTGGACGCGTCCTAACCTCCACAAATCCAACCTTGCTTTAATCGTTTCTTATAACATGTAAAGTCACAGGACACGTCCTAAAATATAGGGCGCGTCCTTAACCTTATTAGACTTGCACCGTCTCCTCTAAACCATCATGCACAACACTTCACCTTCAATGACGCATCCTTACTAAAGTAGGCGCGTCCTAAAGCATCCATCACCATAAGATTTCATCTCCCAAGCACTTTCACAAATATTGACGCGTCCATAAAGCCTGGGCGCGTCCTTCATTGAACATGCACTCTTCTCGCCTCGTAACATATCCCTTCCCAAGTAGGCGCGTCCTCAATACTTGGACGCGTCCTCACTTTCACAACGCAACACTGAGTTTGACTGTAATTAGCCCGCGTTTGACCCGAGTTAATCCAATGCCAAATTTTGGGTATAACAATATGTATTCAATAGATATTTTTGGACGGAACATTCCGTCAATTAGTATTTTGGACATTTATCCTTCAAATAATGGATATTTTGATTTTCCAGCCTTAAATCTATCATAAAATTGATTCCTCAATTATTAACGGAGAGATGAGTTTGAGTAATTAATTTATTTTTATTCATAACATGTAAATTTTGGTGACAAAAAAAAGAAGGTTACATGTAATACAAAATGTAATCAATGATTTAAAAGTTTGTAAAAAGTTACATCAATATGTTCACTAACTAAAAGTGGTGATTTAAAACCATTTAAATAAAAAATATATATCTCTTCTATATATAATAGGAGAACAAAGGGTATAATTTCATGAGATTAAAAAGTCTTATTAAAAAGACTAAATTATCCCCTGTTTTTAATATTTATATAAAAGATGTGTTTTGTGTGAATCGAACTCAAGTTATTTCATTCAACTATACAACATCTTACCAACATTTTACCACTACACCATATTGTCACATGTGTTTTTTATCATACAAATAATATGTAAGTGTGCTAAATGAATATTTTATTTAAAGACACTTACTTGAATTCCGCAAAAAAATGATAGTTAGTTGAATATTTGTGCAGTTAATTTTAAAGAATTGAATTTCAAATATAAAATTAGGCATAGTACATAAATGGATTATTATCTTATTTATTAATCATTTTTTAGTTTGAAAATATATCTCATATATTTTTAACATATTTTTTATTGTAAAAAGTAATTAAAATGTACATGTATATTTTTTTAAAAAAATATTGAAAATAGAATCGCTTATATATAAATAATCTATATTGGTATTACATATTTAGATAAGTTCGAATTATAATGAGTCGGTGCATTTTAGAACTTGGCCCATTATTTAAAAAATACTCGAAATTTGACTACATGACCCGGTCCAAAAACATTTTCACATTCTACGTTTAGTAAATTTAAATTACAAGCTCGGCGAGAATATCTTACCAATAATATGAATTTTTTTAATATCTTATGTTAATATAAATTAATGTGTTTGAGGTTTTTATAGGTACAAGTCAATTGATTATTTATATTAAAATTACTAATTTTACTGGTAACGCATTATTATTTTTGGGATTTGTCCCAATTTTAAGAATATTTGAAATTTGAAATGAGATCTCACTAGATTTATTAAAACAACGATGATATATTAAATCGATTTATTTTTCATTTTTCTCTTAAAAAAACTAACTTTTTTAAAAGAATTCTTTTAGATCAGCAATATTTATTGATCAAGATAATATTGTACAAATATTTTGAATTATTCAAATAAAAATTATATCTATACTATATTGTAGTATTTGATTCATTATATTTTAAATCATGAATATCAATAATAAGTCTTAAAAATATATAATTCATTTTTATGTTACAACCATGATTGATATTCAGTTGTGTAAAAAATAGATATGAATTGTTTGTTAGTGATAATGTGAATACCATATATAAACTATAGCAATTTATTTATTACATAATTTTAATTTTTGAATAATTATAAACGCATGTTATTTAAGTAATCAATTATCTCACTGTATGTTAATAATGATTATACATGTACATAAATCATATATTTAGCATATAAATAATTGAAACCATCATAATTACTAAGAGATGTAACATACAATAATTTACATGCTAACACACACATACATATAGCTTAATCTTACTTTGTTAATTGTAGTGTAAATAAAAAAACTAATATTTTCCCATACATACATACGTTGAATTTCAAAAACTAATATTTTTCATTAAAATCAATTTTAATATTAACAATAATGTAAATTTTACATTATTGTATATTATGATTACAAGTCATTCTGACTTCAGTTATGCATTTTTTATCTTTTTAAATTGAGTAAGTTAATTGTAAGTTAGTAGTGAACTCAATAATAATATAGATCAGTACATATAGTTTATTTAAATAAAATTAAAGATTTTGGTCAACTCTGTATTCAACATATATGTTAATTTGTAATTTTTTATTTGTAAACATACTAACGGCATTCTACAGATTAAGTTTAATCGTTTTGTTTTAAACGTACACTTACTACCATGTTTATATTCATTTATTAAATATAAAATAACGGGTAAGAAAAATATAATATAATAACAGTTGAGGGGATATTCACTCCTAAAATTGAGAAAACATTCGAAGCTTTTAATGTTATATAGGGGGACATGAAGCTTGTTGGAGAGAAATTTTATCTCCATTTTTTCAAAATTTGACCAAGGGCCCATATAAGGATATTGTTGAAATTGCTTTGTAAATATTATAATTGCATGATGTATAAAAAAACTCTAGATAATGAGCCGTACCTCGCACGGGTTATTATGCTTAGTTATTATAATTACAGACTGACAATAGGTGAATGCAGAAATAATCCTTAAATTAATTCCATGACATGCCAATTTGGTATATGAATTGAATATGAAACTCAACTTGATACACATGTTAGTCTTACAAGATATTTTGCAGTTTTTAACAAATAAATTGTAATTCAAAGTGGATATATATGCAAAAACTTTGAAAAAGCTCCATATCTTGTTTGAGTAATTGGTGGTGCAAATACTTCATCTGCTAACTACCTGTTGTAATGTGTATATGTCACTTTGTCAGTGACAATTAAAATCCATATCAATATTCGGAGAAATGATTTTAAATATTCAAGTGCACAGTCAGTGAGTATTCAATATGTATACAAATACTGTAATACACCGTTATAAAATATGCTTATCTGGCACTCCGGTGAACATTATCATCTATTTTGGACCATTTTTTTTTGTAAAGAAGTGTTTTTGGGAAGTCAATACAGATATTTGTGAAGAGAGAGATTTTTATAAAGTGTACGAATCATTAAATCATTCAAAACAGGGAAACTATTACCACCATACCAAATACGACACACAATTAAACTATTGTGTCTCGCTAAAAAATGAGCCACCTTATTCACGGACCATTTAACAAAATTTAACGCCACAAGACGATTTAACTCTTTTACTAGCTCCTTGCATTCCTCTACCACCCTTTCAAGGTAGCTCAGATTGACGGTAGAGCATACATGTAATGCATATTGATTTGAAGTTTTAATGAATTTTGATTTTCTTTGGCAAAAAAAAAAAATCATTCAAAACAGTATGATTGTAAGTGGGGGAAATAATATGTTTACCATTTTTACAAAAATACCATATGAAAAGTTATTCTAAAAACTACCCTTTCAATTTCACATTATTTGTAACCTATATTTTAAAAGGGTTAAATATCAAAACGATCACTCAACTGAACGTCATATATCAGTTTAATCATCAAAATTAACAGGATATCATATGAATCACTAAAGTCATAATAAATATCATACATATACCTCAAAATATGTGCTCGAGAATTAAAATTTATTTTATGGAGTTCTATATATTTTTCTTGAATCCTATTACAACCAAATGAAAATGTATGAATTCTAGTATTTTCTATAATACAATAAGATTTTTTTAAATTTATCTACTATTTATTTTTAATTTTGTAGTCTTTTGCTTTATTTAAATAAAAATAATTAGTAGATAAATTTTTAAAAATCTCAAAAAATCATCTAAAATACTATGAATTCATAATTTTTCATTTGGTTGTAATAAGATTTAAAAAAAATGTTAATAACTCCATAAAATAAATTTTAATTCTCGATCACATATTTTGAGTTATCTGTTTGATATTTATTATTTTAGTGATCCAAATGATACCCCGTTAAGTTCGATGATTAAATTGATATATGACCTTCAGTTAAGTGACCACTTTGATATTTAACCCTATTTTAAAAGTAGAGCTGTCAATTTTGGTTTATAATATGTGAACCCGGTACGAAACAATACGATAGTTAGTATTTTGGTGCAAAAAATTGATACTCGTATACGAAAAAACACGAAAAAATTAGTCCGGGTTTTGGTTTGTGATATATGTACACGGCACGGAACGAAAGTATACATAATAAATAAAAAAATAAATTTAATATTTATTATATAATTTATGTAACTTATTTTATAGTAGATAATTAATACGAAAAACCTATTCTATTTTTATATAACTTAAATAAATTTAATTTCTATCTTCAATTTTAATTTAATGCTGAACACTTTGTTTTTAATTATACTTGAAAGAACATTTTTTTGTATTCGAAATTTGATTGTTTACTATCTTATACTATTTGATTATCTAGTGCATTTTATAATATTTGATATTTTCTCGTATGTTTTTCATGTATCTTCATGCATCATTTAGACACGAATATATTAGCTGTTGATTATTGTCGACTAAAATGATATACGAATACAAATTCAGATCCGATTAGGGTTTTATAAATTTCACATAAAAATACGTAAGTACAAAAACGATTGTACGCGTACGCGACCTATTTTTAGATCTACTTTTTAAGACGTGTATAAAAGTGTATCAACCGAATATTTGCCGAAATATTTTTCAAACTTCGTTTTAAATTAATCTAATATTTATATTCATATTCTAATGTAGTAAAATAAAATTTTAAAAAGATCGTAAAGTGCAAAAGAGTAATAATAATTGGACAGGCCAGTATGAAAAGAGAGAAAGAGAGCAGGAGAGAGTTCTATGTCATCTCTCTCTCTCTCATCTCTCTCCCGGCTCTCTTTATTTCTCTCCCAACTATCTCTCTCTCTCATCTCTCTCCCGTCTCTCTTTATTTCTCTCCTATCTCTCTCTCTCTCTCATCTCTCTCCCCGTCTCTCTTTACTTCTCTCCCAACTCTCTTTCTCTCTCTCATTAAACTTACGCATATAAAGTGCTGCAGCAGCTCAAGACTTTGCACCGCCTACTTAGCCTTCATTATTCTTCAGAGTTCTTGTAATAAACAAACAACAACCCTACCACAAACCTCCATCCCTCTATATAAAATCCCTGCATACATAGTATCTGACAGCGATGGGTATGTTCAAACTAGGAGTCGTGTGCGGAGAAGAAGTAGAAAGAGAGATAGAGCAAATTTCACGAGACGGAAGCCATTACAGTCTAACCACTACTATTCTTCCTTCTTTAGGTGCCCGTAGCAACCGCCGCGTTCAACTTCGTCACTTCATTATCTCCCCTTATGATCGCCTTTACAGGTAACAAACCAAACGTAACCAGTATATCCCGTTAATATTCGTTTTACGAAAACCCTATGATCGCCTTTATAAGTAACCAACCAAACGTAACCGGTATATCCCGTTAATGAAAAAATATATCGTGCTTGGTTGCAGGTCAAGTGCAATAATTCTAACTAATTATAATTACTAGTACATTTTGCTGCCTAGCTGTTTGATTTTTTGTAAGTATTACACTTATTGTTTTGTGTCTTGGAAACCACGATTTTCATATTCATTTATGCATTTTTCTTCTTGGGCTTCCCTCATTGTTATGAAAAGTATATAGGATAGTTATTTCTGACTTATAAGTAACTTATAAGTGTTCGATAAACAGACCGAATAACATTTGATTTTGACTGTTCACTATAACCCCACCCCCATATTGCATACCATTGATTTTCACTTTTTTGTTGGATTCTTGAATCTTTTCATGATTAACCCTCCTAGTTTCTGTAGGTTTTTTAGTATCTGATTTTGTTTTTTCAACTAATACAAAAGCAAGATTTGTCTCCTTTTTGTCTTTCTCTGTTGTTTGTATGTTTGAAGCCACACACATTCTTATATACTACAGCACATAATAATTCAATTTATACTATGTATGTTTAACTCGTTCCCCACACGGGGTATCGAAATTTCTGGGCTTGCCTGCTAAAAGATGTTCTAGATGTTTGCTTGATTTGTGTTCACTTTCCTTTAAATAATCATCATTTTTCAAAGTTTGTACAGTGTATGAATTATTCAGGATTCTATTGTCCTCCATCTGTATGTTTTTGATTGCATACCTATCAATTAATGGTTGTTTCTTGTTTCCTCCTTTCCTTTTAGCTCCACCTTTTTCTTTTCTCATGTTCAAGCTCACTTTTCTTTGATGTGTTTTTAACTTTCTATTCACTAATAATTTTATTGTTTCTTCATGCGGTTGGTCTCTCTGTTGGCTAAAAGTTTTTTCCAACATATCATACTTATCATAAGCTATATATTTTCATCTTTCGCTATATCATTTACTTAGATTTTACTCTACTAGGATATACTTGTATGTTTGGTTTGGTAATTTAGTACTTTGTATATTTCACTTGACAATTCTTTATAAGGCCTATGTAACATTTAACTACTTTCCGAGAGTCGTCATTACCGACCTTTCCCACCTGCAGTGTTATTCGGACAATTTTATTTTCCTTCGTTGTAAAGAAGTAACAGTTATACATCTTACAGAGAATCTGAAAATGGAAGTGCTTCACGACTATATTATTGAAGGCCATGTGCATACGGTATCAATTGCTCCATATGGAGATGGATTAAAAATGGAGCATATACACCCTTTCACTATTTTAACCAATGATAACAAGAAATATATTTGTTTATGATGTTCGTTTTAGTTTTCTCAAATCCATGTACGCAAAGTTCATATATATTGGATTAAACTTTACAGGTTATGGGAGACATTTCTGGTTATTTTGGTTATCTACACTGCTTGGGTGTCGCCATTTGAGTTTGGTTTCCTTCACAAAGCAAGACCGCCACTCTCTATCCTCGATAATGTTGTCAATGGGTTTTTTGCCGTTGATATCATACTCACTTTCTTTGTAGCTTACCTTGATATAAATACCTACCTTCTTGTTGATGACCGTAAGCTAATTGCTTGGAAGTATGCAAGTACTTGGTTGTTATTTGATGTCATATCCACAATACCTTCCGAACTTGTTCAGCAGATTTCCCCATCACCTCTCAGAACATATGGTTTATTTAACATGCTCAGACTCTGGCGTCTCCGTAGAGTTAGTGCTCTATTTTCCAGGTATAGTATAATTCTTCTGAATGCTGTAAATACGTCCCCCCCTCGTGTGTGTGATCCTATCTGCTCTTGAACTTATGCAGACTAGAGAAAGATAGAAACTTCAACTATTTCTGGGTTCGATGTGCAAAGCTAATATGCGTAAGTGCATATACTTTTAACTTTTAAAATGCTAAATTAGCTGCTCCGGAATAATCTACTTATGAAGATCAATTGATGAGTATCTTTACTTCTTTTACAGGTCACCCTTTTTGCTGTTCATTGTTCTGCCTGCTTCTATTATCTTATAGCAGCGCGCTACCGTGATCCTGCAAAAACTTGGATTGGGGATTCTAACCATGACTTCAAGAGCCAGAGCTTATGGATTCGCTATGTGACTTCAATGTACTGGTCCATTACGACTCTCACGACCACTGGTTATGGTGACTTGCATGCTCAAAATACAGGAGAAATGATCTATGACATATTCTACATGCTCTTCAATCTTGGGCTGACAGCATATTTGATAGGAAATATGACCAACTTGGTTGTCCATGGTACCAGTAAAACTAGAGAATTTGTGAGTAGATATTTGATAAACATATATTTCTACACAAGATTACAAAATCAAGTCTACTGGACTGGTATTGACATTTCTAGCTCCATAAATTAATGTCCACTCTTATTGTTATGTAAATTTGACCAGAGGGATACCATACAAGCTGCAACTAGTTTCGCGCAGAGGAATCAACTACCTGTTCGACTGCAAGATCAGATGGTTGCACATTTATGCTTAAAGTTTAGAACAGATTCTGAGGGGCTGCAGCAGCAAGAGACTCTTGATACTCTTCCAAAAGCCATCCGCTCTGGCATTTCACACTTTCTGTTCTACTCTCTTGTGGATAACGTTTACTTATTTCGAGGGGTGTCTAACGATTTGCTCTTCCAGCTGGTAATTAAATTAAAAGATATTGGTGTGTATATAATATATTGTGCGTGTGTTTGTGTGCATGTGCATGTTTCTACATCCCTTTCTCTGTTATTCAAGAGAAGTTTCTTCTCTTAACAATGCCATTTTAATGCTGAAGGTGTCGGAGATGAAAGCAGAATACTTTCCACCCAAGGAGGATGTCATTTTGCAAAATGAAGCACCTACAGATTTTTACATACTTGTGACCGGAGCAATAGTTAGTTCTGAACTTCCTATCCTTACCATTTAAATTCCTAGAAGTTAAAATGTCTTAATTTAATGTTTGGCAAACAATGGAATCTGACTTTTTCTTATTCTACAGGATCTGGTAGTTCTTAAAAATGGTGTAGAACAGGCAAGCATACTTTGATATCATGACATGATTTCCAGTTCTCACTTCTGGCATTATGGATTTAGCTGACAGGTGTGATGTTTCATTGTAGGTTGTTGGTGAGGCCAAAACTGGTGATCTTTGTGGTGAGATTGGGGTACTTTGTTATAGGCCTCAGCTCTTCACAGCACGAACTAAAAGATTGTGCCAGCTACTACGTCTGAATCGCACCACATTTTTTAATATCATTCAGGCCAATGTTGGTGATGGAACAATCATCATGAATAATCTTCTTCAGGTCTGTATGTTTAATGTGTGACACATGCAATTAAATTTAATTCTTTAATTTTCAGAAGCAGCACCTTCTCACTCAGAAAACATTTTTAAAAGACTATGAACTTCATTTTGGTTTCTGCAGCATCTGAAGGAGGAAAAGAATCCTATAATGGAGGGAATTTTACTAGAGACGGAGCATATGCTAGCTCGAGGTAGAATGGACTTGCCTCTCAGTTTATGCTTTGCTACACTTAGAGGAGATGACCAACTATTAAATCAACTGCTTAAACGTGGCCTCGATCCAAACGAATCAGACAACAATGGAAGGACAGCTTTGGTATGTTGTGTTTTTTCTTTTGCAGATAATTCACCAATTTTCTATTACTTAATTATTAGTTAAATTCAATTTAAAAATATTTCAGCACATAGCTGCATCCAAAGGAAATGAAAACTGTGTGTTACTCTTACTGGATTATGGAGCAGATCCCAATAGTAGAGGTATTTCTTTATCCTCCAGTACTAAATTCATAACCAAAGTAAATTATTTTGAAGGAATCTATGACAGTTTAGCTTCTGTTTTTTCGCTTCATTATCATGTACACCACAAATAAACTTGATAGAAAATTCCTCAATTATTTGTTCTCGTAATATGAATTTACACCAAAAACCCGCAGCCGCTGTCCCTATATATGATTATAAAGAATAAGATGTTATGTACATTCATTTTATTTCTCTGTCTGAATAATAGCAACTAGTTGTATGTGTTATCGGCAAATTTGGATCTTGTCTTTCATCATAAATAGGTAAATTTATGCATCTTAGCATTTGGATCAGATATGTTATGACATGTAGGGTAGGCATGCCTCTATTAATTACGCATCTTAGCATTTGGATCAGTTAAACCTATACTTAAGATTTGTTAGACGGTCAGCGAATAGGGTAGCTCACTAGCTGATCGTAGGTGGAGAGTGGGTGATGTCCACTCCGATTTGCTTTATGTACTGATGAAAGATTTAAGTGCTTAATGAAATTTCATCTTTTCTTGGCAAAAAAAAAAGATAGTTTACACACTGGTAGCACTCCACTTCCCCTATTCTTACGCATGTCATCCATTTAGTAAGTTTGTAGGTGTTTTTGCTGATTAAACTCTTATGAATTATATCATAGGTTAAAACCATGCCGTAAAGTAATTAGTTTGTTTTTTCCCCCTGGCCCTTATGCAGATTCAGAAGGTAATGTGCCACTATGGGAGGCCATGTTGTCGAATCATGAACAAGTCGTCAAGCTATTGGCAGATAATGGTGCTCTAATATCATGCGGTGACGTGGGACAGTTTGCTTGCACTGCTGTCGAACAAAATAAGTTGGAACTGCTAAGGGAAATTCACCATTATGGAGGCGATATCACGTGTCCCAAGAGCAATGGAACGACAGCCCTCCACGTTGCAGTTTGTGAGGGTAACGTCGAATTTGTCAAATTCTTGTTGGACCAGGAATGTTCTATCGACAAAACTGATGATCATGGTTGGACTCCAAGGGACCTAGCTGAGCAACAGGGACATGAAGATATAAAACTTCTTTTTCAATCCCAAAAACCGGCATCAATTAAATCTGCTGACAGACGTCTGCCTGAGGAAAAGCATGGAGTTCGGTTTCTAGGGAGATTTAAAAGTGAGCCAACAATACGACCCATCACTCACGAGGGGGATGGGGAAGGCGGGTCATTGGGACGTTCAAGTGCTAGGCGTCGCCGTGGTAACAACTTCCATAATTCATTATTTGGGATCATGTCATCTTCTAATGATGAGGAGAATGACTTGCTTTTATCCGTAAACCAAAATAGAAGTGCAATGAATGTTAGATATGTTGCTAGAGTGACAGTTAGTTGCCCCCAGAAGGGAGATGTTACTGGAAAGCTTGTGGTACTTCCACAGAGCTTTGAGCAGTTGCATGAGATCTGTATGAAGAAATACAAGTTCTTGCCTACTCAGGTTCTAATCAAAGATGGAGCTGAGATTGAAGATATAGAGTTAATTAGGGATGGTGATCATTTAGTTTTTGTTGGTGACCTAACAGATGATGAACACGAACCACAAAACGGTGATACGTGAGATGACAGGTGCATCAATTGCTGCATCACTCTCAATTCTGTAATACGTGAGATGATAGGTGCAACAATTGCTGCATCACTCTCAATTCTGTAATTGTTGTTATTGTGCAATGAAAGATGATTACACAACGTAAATGAATCTTGATCTTCATAAATTGTTTTACCATTCTAAGAGCAATGCAGTATGAGCCCAAAAAATCCAAGTAGCACTAGGAAGCTCAGCACTCCTGAGAAATATATAATCAATGTCAGACTCAGACTGTTGAATATCAACTTCATGATCGGTTAGCTTGCGGTAATAGTTACAGTAATGGAAGGGGGACTTAATGTTCACTAGTCACTCAACAACTCACAGTAGGATATTACTAGTACAGACTACAGAGCAGGTCTTTAGTTCTGTTATAACGGAAGCAAGAAGTATTATAATAAACGTAAATAAAGAACACAAATAGGCAGAAGAGAAAAGTTTTATTGATCTTGAGGATACAGATTACAACATACGTTTATAATACTCTCTGGGCGGTTACCGAAGTCCCAGCATTTGTGACATTTACCGATTCAAGGCATATTCTAACAATTTCAGTAACATATATCACCGTAGCCTCTTCCTAAAAGATTATTCTCTAAAAACGTATTGCGTCCAGAAATATGTGTTTAAAACTGTAGGCAGTAGGGAATATTGTATTTTCCCTGCTAAGCTATTATTAGTGAAATTCTACCTGAAATGAGGAATGTAATAAATCTCTTACCAAAGTTTAATTTCAGAGGAGACTCTCAAAGTAGCTTTCTCCCTTTTCTTTTCCCTGCATGACATGAGCTTTTCTTACAAATACTACATATCATCTTGGGGGCAACCAAGCAATCCTCTAGCTTCACTACTTGGAGATGGAACTGAGCTTTACAAGTTGTACAATGGGAGAATGCAACTCAAGTTGTTAGAGAATGACCATTTCCAGGATCTTATATTATTCTAACACTCCACCTCACTCGAAAGCCCATTTATGGGTCGAAGAGTGGATCACGGGCGCCCGTCTTTGGGGCATAAATTTGTCTTTTGTGTCCCTCATAAATTGTGAGAAATGTTGGGGGTGACAGGGATCGAACTTAGTCCTTTGCCAGCCTTAGTCCTTTGCCAGCCTGAGCTCTGATACCATGTCAAGGAATCAGTTAATCTAAAACCTTAAGGTGTTAGAGAATGACCCTTTAAAGGATCTTATATTATTCTAACAAAACCTTCCTATGAAAAATTATAAGAAAACTCAGCAATTGTAGATATTCCAAGGAACTTTAGGAATGAGTTTCTTTGATGAATAAAATGCAAGCTATGACCACTCGCCTTAACTGAGCGCCAGTGATCCAGGCACATCCGGTGCACAAACTGTTGGGTGCCTTTGCACATGCAGGGAGCTATCAAATCATCATCTAAGAAGATAACAGATGCATTGTAAATAGTTTTGTTAGATATGATGCAAGAGTAACTAATAACAAATGATACAAATGCGGAATAATCTTGGCACAAACTAGCAAACTCTCACAGTAAAGCCGATTAATCCAGCCTCACCTGCCACCTGAATCCTTATAACAAACTAATTTATAAGGAAAAACACATGATGAAACTAATAGTGTGATCATTTAGTTTTTGATGTAGTCATATAGATGACTTATTCATGTTGTATAAGCTAAGTTGAAACTAGAGTAACAAGTAACAATGGAGATCCACATTGTCAATGAAACATAGCTCTTCTCTTTCAAGCAAGTAACAAGTCGGTGCTAACTGGCTTCTGCATAGACTTTAGCGGAGCTTTGAGCCCTTGCCTTTTTATTAGTCAAGCTCAACTCACTCCAATGGCGTACCTTCTGCATGATGGATCTTCGATTGCTAACGACATCTCTTTTTAACCCAACAGAACAAGACTATCCACCATTAGCAAGAAAAACAACGAATATTGTAGATAATTAATCAAGCATCATCTATGTAGGCATGTAGCCCGATTATTTATTTGTTTATCTAATGGTTCCAGCTCTAATTCACCATTCATCTTGCTGCCCTCCTGAGAACATATAAAAGGTCTGTTGTTTAATGACTAATAACCCCATTAATAAACAAATCACAACATGAATTCATAAACATATACATTAGATCTTGTGATTTTAGCAGGCTCCGGAGAGACACGTTCTTCTCCATATCCTTCTTCATTACCTTGGCCACAGCCATCTCTAAAACTTTCTAAGTGTTTGGTATTACTGTTGCACAGCTTTTCGCTCAAAAGCAGTTAAAAAACTGTTTCGTAAAATTTAAAAGCTGTTTTTCGGAAAAATGCTTTTGGCCTAAAAGCTGCTATTAGAGAAAGCAAGTCCGGATGCTTTTAAAACTGATTTTACCATCAAACCTTATAAAAAACATCATTATTTTTAATTTTTTGCATCAAAACATATACGTAACAAAAAAAATTACCAAAATTTTTACAACACTTTTTTCGGCAACACTTTTTCTAACGGCACATAATAATATAACTAACATTTACAAAATGTTAGAATGGCACTTACTTTAACCAGGACTTCTGATTTACCCATCAGTTTAACAACTTCACCAGCATACCATCCTGGTTCTTGTAGAAGCTGCAACTACTCCTTGAGCATACTCAATGCGAAAATTGATCACAGACAGATAGTGTAGTATGGGGTACCCACCACCAGTGGTGTAATGAGCCCAGCCAAGTCGAACAGTAAGTTTGGGCTCGTACTGGAGGTCAACAGAGACTTAAATTTCAAGCTCGAATGCGGGGGCTCGAAAAAAATTTGATTAACTTCAAATCTTCGATTGGATCGGTTCGGCTCGAGTACTAATCGATTAAATATAAATAAAATACTGAATAATTATACAAAATATGTTTATAATAAAAAAAACTAAAAATAATATAATCTCGATAAGGCTCACGAACCTTCTCAGTCTAGTAATATGAATCTCGAGCGGACGAATAGCTCGAGTGCCATCTCGGACTGATTATATATGAACCAAATTTGAATATTTTACTAGTAACTCACGAATAATTTGACTCATTTATTTTACACCGCTAGAGACGCAGACTAATAGAGTCGAGCCGATTTATGTCCGAGCATAACTTAACTTTTTTATAAACGAGTCGAGTCAAGTTTAATAACCGGGCCGAAAGTGATGTTTAAGTCGAGCCCGAGCCGAACAAGAGTTTCTTCACGGACAATAAAGTCGCGCCTAACTCGAGCCGGGTCGAGTTGTGCACCAATAATTCGCATATATTTTTCAGTCGACCTAACTTTAAAGTTTAATTTATAATTTTACAAGTTGTATCGAGATCAAATACTAGTCTTATCTTAAAATTATATACACACACTCACACTCTACGCTTATTTCTTAATCATCATTTTTTTTTCATGACGAATTTTAGAAATATATCCAATTTTATTTTAAATTATTGAGACAATCATAACTTTAGAAATCGTATATTACCTTTTAAATTGCCGATGTCGAAATTTTATTACGTTTTCACGTTTTACTTAAATTTGGTTTATGTGAATTACAAGTTATTTAATAGGGTTTATGAAAATGTGAAGAATTGGAGATGAATATATAATGATAACAATGTTTAATAGTTTACTTAAAAACACTAAGTGTTAAATTTAAAAAAATAATAATTATTCCAAAATAATTAAGTTATTAATAAATGATGAAAATATATACTAATAAAAATATTTAAGTGATTACTAATAATTTATTATTTGTAATACATATAAACTTTATTCGAGCCGAGTCGAGTTATCAAGTTCGAGCCGAGTCCGAGCTAAACAGACAAAAAAACTCGGCTCAATTCGGCTCATTAACTCATACAAACTCATTTTCATGTTCAAAATCTTAAATAAGCCGAGTCAGTTCACTTAAACGAGTTGATAACAAATTTTATTCACAAACGATTTTGTTCAATTGTGGCCTTAACACCGCTAATGCCTACGGCACTTGCATCCAATAAAAAATAATTGGGGGTGCTATGGGCTTAGGTCATAGGTTCTCCGTAAAATTCATATATTCTTCACATCACAATGTATTTTTCAGAATCCAATGTAATTTTCCAAATCTATTTTCATGTATGTATTTTTAAAACCTATTTTTAATTATTTAAACATATTATAATTTTATATATTTTCAAATTCCTTTTTATTTTAGTAAAAATATATAGAGAAATTATAGATAAATATTAACTTTTTTATTTTTTTGCGGATTTACTATTTTCTGAAAATATTTGCAAAAATACGGTGCAACTAAAATCAACCAAAATTAAGTAGATATGTTACTAGTTGAATCGAGTACCTTTGGATCCGTCGAAAGTTGCATTCAGTTGAATCAAATTGCAGAAAATCGTATTTTTGAATATTTTTTTTGAAAAATAGTATTTTCCCAATTTTTTTTAAAAAATGATAATATTTGTACAAATTTTTTTTTTAACCTATATATATATATTAAAATATAGTTAATTTCCAAACAAATTCAACAAATAAAAATTGAAATTAAAATAAGAGTTATTTGCAAAATGCATCCCCGTGGTTTGGCCAAAATGCATTTTTTTACCTATACTTTAGATAACTGCACTTTGCATCCCCTTACTATTTCGGCGCGACAAATTGCACCATTTTCGTTAAATTTGTTAAAATTCTCAGGGGTATTTTAGGAAATTAAAATATTTAATTATAATTAGATCATTATTTAAGTTTTTTGACCCTCTAAATGATACTTTTCGAAAAAATTTAAAGAACGAAAATTATAGAGAACGAAAAAATCTTTTCAAAACAATAACATTCAAAATTATCAAAAAAATTACGAAGCCAAAATTAAATAAAATATATACGTATTGAATTTATTAAAAACAATTATAAAAAAAATATTTCAATTTTGAACCTTTTTATTTCGAGAAGATCTTTTTATTCTCTACAACTTCCGTTCTTTAAATTTTTTCGGAATGTATCGTTTAGAGGGTTATAAACCTTAAATAAAGATCTGAAAATAATTTAATATTTACATTTCCTAAAATACCCCTGAAAATTTTAACAAAATTAACGAAAATGGTGCAATTTGTCGCGCCGAAATAGTAAGGGGATGCAAAGTGCAGTTATCTAAAGTATAGGTAAAAAAATGCATTTTGGCCGAATCATTTTGCAAATAACTCTTAAAATAATAAAACAACAATCTTTAAAAGAACATGCACTAGTTATAAACTCCAACTTAGGAACCCAAAAGAAAAAGAGAAAGAGTGAACCCTGGCGAGGCGAAGATGATGACAATGGCGAGGGGATTGAGGTTAGGGATTGTTTGTTCTAACAAAAAAAAGACGAAGAAGATTAATAGTAATAGTAATAGTAATCATTATGATGATGAAGGCAAGAAGATATCGAAGAAGAAGAAGAAAAACGATTCTGATGTTAAATCTCCTAAGCAAAAAAGAAGAAGAAAAAGTTTGAGGTTAAACAAGTGTACTTCAACTGTCTTTGATGAAAGTTTTGAGATTGACATGGTGACAAACAAAATAAAAAGAAGAACACATTTCGATTCAACTGCCTATGATGAGTATTATGGATTACAAAGCCATGATGATGGTTCTTTCAGGAAGGAAATACTCAACATGCCTGCTGAGCCTCGTCCTGTGATTCCTCCCAACACACTTAATTTTTCCGACTTGCTCTTCTCCGAACACAGAGATTTTCTCGTCACGTACAATGACCGCGATTGTCAGGTACACTAGTTTAGTCTATGGTTTGTTAATTAACCAGTCCGTCTAAAATCTTAAGGTTGTAGAGGAAGGCCCGGACATGATCTTATACTCGTGAACATGATTATCAACATACCATGCTTATTTCTACGTTCTCTATGCTAAAAATCTATGTTTGCATCTTGATTTTGTAGATGAAGGTCCGAACATGATCTTATACTCAATAACATGATTATCAACATACCATGCTTATTTCTATGTTTTCTATGCTAAAAATCTATGTTTGCATCTTGATTTTCTTATAGCTTTACAAGCACTCATTGTTGTGTTTTTGTCTGTTGTATGTTTTCCTCTTCAAATTTGAAATTGTAATTGCACCCATATTCTATTAGAGTTCCACTTTTTCTGCAGTTTTTGCTTAGTTTCTGTATTCTCTTAGGTCTCTCGCTGAATATATGGAATAAACTTGTAATTCTAACATAGGTTGATTGCCTGTTTCGCTGAATATGCCCTCACAAGACAATAATTCATCTATAAGCTAAATGTTATGAAGATCAGCATCCAAATTGTTGTAATCTCCTTCCACAATTGCATGAACAACCCAGGTTGTACTGACCCTTGTTTTTTTGGCTCTTTTTTCGGATTCCTTCTTTTTTCTTCCTGAGTTTTATTGTACACTATGAGTCACTTTATTATGAAGCCATGGCACTTGGTCTAAAGGATTATAACATGTTCTAATTCCAAATAATTCTTACAAAACAACCATAGGGCATTCAAAAATAATATAACAGTTAGAAAAAACAATAAGAACTGCCTTTAGCCACCAAGCTTTTCATTGTTTTTTTTCTGTATGAATATATTTAATGTAACCCCTCTCCTTTCCCGTTTGTAGGTCCAAGCTAAGGACCTGGAAGGTAAGGTTATTGTCTTACATTTTGTCCCTCTGATTCCTCGGAAAGAATTGAATTCGGTAGAAACTGCATCCTTGGTGGATATATACAATGCAATACACCCTAAGGGTGGTTTTGAGGTGGTTTTCATTGGAATTAAGTTGGCTCAATATTCCAACCCAGAGAAGCTACTCAAGTACTATGACAATACATTTTCTACCATGCCCTGGCCTGCCATCCCGTTCTTTGATATCAAACCCCCTGAGTATTTCACAACAAATTTTAGATTTCGCTCTCATTGGTTGGGTACAACCTATCCATTTTCAGTTGTTATTGATCCTACAGGTGTAGTTTTGAGATATGGGGCAGGTACTGCTTTCTGTGACTATGGAGCGGAGGCTTACCCTTTCTCCGACCAAGCGATAGATTTTGTTAAATCTCAAGACAAAGCAGCCCTAAAAAATCATCCATCCATTACAACACTCCTCACTTCTCCTCGACGTGATTACCTCATTAACTCTAAGAATCAGGTATCCATCTTGTCGCAACATCATGTCATCCAGTATACTGACATATTCATCATTTAATAGTCTTACTCTGTTAAAGTATTCTCTTGGCACATTGTTGATTCCCATCATTTCCTACTTCTTTTATTAGGTGGTACCTGTTCATACTCTTGAAGATAAGGTGGTAGCGTTGTATTTTTACATTGATTATGATGATGATGATCAACGCCAACTTACAAAAGAATTGAAGATGGCCCATGAACAGTGGGCTAAAGAGGGAAACTTTGAGATTGTGCTTGTTTACATTCATAAAACCACTGATTCTTATATTCCTCCGAGCGAAGAAACATTCCGGCACAAATTCCGTGACATGCCTTGGTTGGCACTCCCATTTAGAGACCCAAAGTGTTTGACTTTGCAGAGGATCTTCAAATTTCCTTATGAAACCTATGGCCCTTGGCCAGATCCTAGTCTTCTGATTGTTGGACCGCAAGGAAAATTCTTTGAGCCGTGTGGTGCTGATGTCTTGAAGGACTTTGGTATTGTAGCATATCCTTTCACCCGCCAAAGAGCTGCTCAGTTAGAAGCTGAATCTATACGGAAGCTGGATCTGAGTATGTTCTGGGATCCTGATGCTTCTTTCATGCAAAATAACGGGACTGAGGTAAGTTCTTTTGACATTCTTTCTTGTTCTCGGTTGTATGTGGTCTCCTATCTTGTGTTTGGAAGTTTCTGTTTCACTGCTGATTATTATTTTTTGAACTCTACAGGTTAAGTTGTCGCAACTTGTGGGGAAGAGAATCATGGTTGTTATTGAGGGTAGGGCTTATGTAAGCAACAAGTTCTGGCAGAAGCTTAAAGCAAGATATCTCCAATTGAAGGACACTGATAATGAGTTTGAGGTGATATGCATCTGTGAAAGAGATGGATCTCCATCTCCATATGGTGAGCATGTTATATCTTCATGCTCCTGGCTGAGGCATCCTCCTATTTGCCTGGGATCAAATATAAGTAAATTGTTATATCGTCTTAGTTTTATGGGCAAAGATGCCGGACTTCTTGCTTTTGATCGTGATGGAAGGGTCGTGAGGAGAACAGTGTTTCCTTCTATTGAAAGAGGGAATATGGTTTTTCCTTTTTATGGTGGTGGTTTAGAAAAGGATGCCTTAAGGAGACTAATTAAGCGATATGAATGGGACCTCTACTTTACGTGCTGAACCTACTCCTTATATCTGTTGTTCAGAAAAGTGTCTAGCTAACTAGTTATCCTCTATCTTTTGGTACCTCTGATTCCCCGGAGTGTCATGCTTGTGGCCGGAGAAATGTCTTTAAGTTTCAGCTTATTTTTGTATCTTATGATCACATCAGGACATGTGATGTGTGGATTGTTTTTATGTTATGTATCGGATTTATATTTTACTGCAATATCTGTGTTTCTATCAGAAGTGACAATACTCTGATGAAACTCTATACATATTCAGAGTTTAACTCTATACATATGCAGATTCTTTTCTTTCAATTTCAATGACAACTCACTAGGCCCGATAATCTTTCTCAGTGACCTAAGGTTGCCATCTGGAGCTGACCGCGATCACGAGTTCTGCAATCTGACTGTTGGAGTGGATCACATTTTAGTGTCTGTATCAAAAAGATGAGGTGGAAGGTTTTGGCAGCAAGGCTGTGATGGAGATCCACTGACAGTCCATTAGATCAACTTGGTTAGGATTATGATACAGTGAGCAAGTTCCATGCTTTGGAGCTCACCCCGAGAATTTACGAGAACGGATACTCATTTCTAAGGCTATTAACCATATTTGTCAAAAAAAAAGTCTCACCAGGATTAGTTTTCATATGTACGCATCATTCAATTTCAATAAAATTGGTTGCCTTCATTTTCAGCTTCATCTCATCACTTAAACTATACTCCACGATGCACTTCAGTTAATTGCTGCATTAAAACCTCAGAAGATCTTCTGACTGAAAATTCATGAGTAACTCCATTAACTTCAATCATGCTGTTTCCTAATAAGCTCTTCAGATTTCAGCCTCATTAAACAGCTCAGCTCTGCTAAGTACTCCATCAGTCCCTTTTTATATAGTTACTTTTCGTAGCTGTAGCATTTCTATTTTTATAGGTGAAATTAAAAATTATTTTTATATTATTTTAAAAAACTAAAAATTGCATATTATAATAAATTAAATGTTCTTTATAATGATATAATTTTTTTACTTTTTTAATTGAATAAATTTCAATCGAATTTTAGTCTTTTTTTTGCTAAATAATTTTAGTCAATTTAACCACACAAAAGTCAAATGTGACAACTAAAAATGGACGAAAATATTGGAGTTGTGGCTTATGTTTCTATTAGTTACTAAAAAATTCTAAATTTTATAATTATTAATATTTAATTAAGATATTATTATAATTTTAATAATTTATTATAGATTTTACGGTGAAGGAGAATTTTTAATAATTAATCGAATTTCAAAATTCGAATCGACTGGTTACATTATAAAAAATTAATTGAGATTAATTGATAAAATAAAAAAAATTAGAAAGTTATAACTCATGCTAATCTAATTGTATTAATATTTCGTGCACCTATCATTTTTTTACTCATTGCTGTTAACATATATAGTGATATTATATTATTGGATATTTTCATTATTATAATAGTTTTCTTATTAGGATATTTTCCTTTATTATGTATGATTGTTGGCTATATAAGCCTCTCTTCTGTTGTAATCAAGGACAAGTCATATTATAGTAAAACTATATTTTTCTCTCTTCTCTCCATACTTTATCATGGTATCAAGAGTTATGGTTCAGTTCTGGATAGGTTGATGCTGAGTTATATTGGGTTGGGTTTCACATGTTGGGTTTAAAACATGTGATATGACCATTGTTTTTTCTCGTATTCTTCTTATTCAAATCGAATAATTTTTTTCTTTTTCTCGGATGATTTTGAATTTTAATCATGACTATTATTTTTTTTTCTTCGATTTAGTTGGTTTCTCATGGGTAAATAAAATTGATTTTGGCTAAAGTTTGTTTTTCTGCTGGTTTTGGTTGGGATTCTCATACAACTTTTCTGCTGGTTTTGGTTGGAACTCTCATACAATTTTGTTGTGGAAATGTTGTGAACTTGATGATTGCATTAACAAAACACCTTAGTAGAATTTACTTAGTGAAAAATGTAGCACTCGACGGATAAGAAATATAGTCCCGACGGATGACTCAATATAGTCCCGACGGATGATGATTTATTATTCATCGAGTGAGTAGCTTGTGTAATAATGAGTCTGTAGCACATTTCTGTATACACCTTGTTTAGATTCTGTAGTAGCACTCAAGTCATGTTGACTTTAATTAGATATGCAGAATAGGTTGATTAACTATACATAGATGATGTCTTGTAATTCTGCATAAATGAAGTGAAGTCAAGTGCCAGATAGCTACCCGACGGATAAATAACAATGCCACTCGACGGATGATCAACAAGGCAACCCGACGGATGATCATGTACCTGACGAATAATTAATTCAAACATCTGTTGACAGTGACAACACAGTCACATGCGTCGAGTGTATGCAAAAGGAATGTGAAAGCCTATTCAACTGAGTTTTAGAGAACAAAGAAGCATTGCCATTTTCATGCTATTATGAAGATGTTCAAAGATGCTGGAATAGAGTAATGAAGCAGCAGAGTATTAGACTTGATAGATTTTATTTTATTATCTTGTCTTATTACTTTGTAATCTTGGTGATATATAAACCAAGAAGTAGCAAATAGAACAACAAGAACACTAAGCAGAAAATTCTCAGAGAAACATTTGTAAGCTGTATTCTTGGCATTTCTCTGTAAAACTTAGTTGTTCATATTTGTAAGCAGTTGTGAGCTAATCTTGCTACACACAGTTCTCTTGATATAATATATATATCTGGTGGATACATTCAAATCCACCAGAAAGTTTTTAAAGACTTGTATTTTTAATTACTTGTGTTTTGATTCATTCCAAGTTATTATTCCGCACTTTGCAAATCAATTCACACAGATATATATTTTAAGTTAGAACACTTTTAAACCAAGAAAAAGTTTCAAGAATTCCATTCAACCCCCTTTTGTAATTCTTGTTGCATTGTTAGGGACTAACAAATTTTTCTGCTGGTTTTGGTTGGGAATCTAATACACACTCTCGGTCTCGCATTGACGATAATGACTCCTTGATAATATTGTTTTTTTTCTTCTTTCGCTCTCATCTTCTTTTCTTTTTCTCGTGTCGGTGATGGGGGTAGCCCTAGGCACATCTGTATACTTCTCCACTTTTTTATTTTATTTTATCTGGTGTTATAGGCATATTGGCCATTCGCGGGATTGGTGTAGGTTATTTGGTGCTCTAGGCACATTGTTTTAGTATATTTGGTGCTCTAGGCACATTGGCCCGGCGAGGGATTGTTTAGTTTATTTGGTGCTATAGGCACATTGGTTCTTTAAGGGTCTGATTTAGTTTATTTGGTGCTCTAGGCACATTGGCCTGTCATGGGGATTGGTTTAGTTTATTTGGTGCTCTAGGCACATTAGTTTAGTTTATCTGATACTCTAGGCACACTGGCCATTCACGGAATTTGATTAGACTGAGATACAATTTGAATTGGGATACAATTTGGTTGAGGATTGGATACAGTTTGTTGATTTAAATTCAGTTATTTGGATTTTGTATTGTGTTGATTATGGAGTTTGGTTTTGGATTCGGTTTCGCATACAGTTTTGGTATTATTTTCGATGGTTGCAGATTTGTTACTTTGGTGTTTTGATTGCTTTATTTTCTCTTGGGTTGTTGCGTCTTTGGATGATTTCTCTTTTGTTGTTGCGTTCTCTTTTGTTGTTGTGTCTTTGAATTCGTTTGGAAGTTTTTGCATATGTTTGGATACTCTTGAATCTGGTGTTGCAGTTTTGAATTTGTTTAGTTACGTGACTCCGTCTCTTGGTTGTCAAACTCTCGATTCAACATCGTGAGTTTGAGGGGGGATGTTAACATATATAGTGATATTATATTATTGGATAGTTTCATTATTATAATAGTTTTCTTGTTAGGATATTTTCCTTTATAATGTATTATTGTTGGCTATATAAGCCTCTCTTCTGTTGTAATCAAGAACAAGTCATATTATAATAAAACTATATTTTGATCTCTTTTCTCCATACTTTATCAATTGCTTCGAGGACATGGTTCCTTTCCATTTTAATATTTTCTTGGTTCCAAATTAGCGACAACTTGATTTTTTTATCAAATAAATATAATTTTAACTAAAAATTTAAAAATTAAATATTATATTGTAATGTAGGTTCGATATACTTATTTAATAATGCCTATTTTATTTTTTTTCTAAATATTAATATTTGGTTAATTTTATTCATAAAAGAACAATCAGGACAATTAATTTCGAAAGAAAAAATTAATTTATGTTGCACTGTAATAAGTACATAAATTATAATTTCTAATTTGATTAAATCTTTACTTTGACTATTTTTTTAATCATAATCATTAAATTTTGCGATGTTGTATCAAAATATCCACTTTTGAAATTAAAATAAACAAATTAGCTAAAAACGTTGATTACCGTCCAAAATACTAACACACTACAAATTATAACAATTTTAACATACAAAACGCATGTGTAATATATGGTATTCACTTTCGTCCTTTGGCAAATACGTGTTTGCACAATACTAACTCAGTTAAAATAAGAAAGTAAACATGTTTGCTTCACATGCATGTTTTTTATTAAAATTTTAAAAATTGAATATGCATTTGGGAAATGCGTACTTCTTCATAGGTATTTTAAGTAATCTCTCCGAAAAATTGATATTTTGGGCGGTTAAAATCAAAAGTGATGTAATTTGATAATTTTTTATAATTTTAAAGAAATTCAGTGCAAATAATTTCAATTTTATATATAGTGGCGAATTTGGAAGCAAGTCTATAATTACATGATTGTAGTTTTTGTGTGTGGTGTCAGAATCCTTCTCTGCGAGCAATGAGCCCAAACACTAACCCTGAGAAAATATTTTTACCGTAGAGGTAAGTCCGTGAAGAAAACCATGTGTCAGTGTATTGTCTCTTTTTATAAAAATATATTATCAAATTATATATGTTGAGTTTTTACATACTTTTACGTATCATTATATATCACTTTTTATATAGAACACACTTATCCGTGCACAAACAAGTAGGGAATTTTGCAAAAATAACCTCTTAATTTTTTTTTTGAATGAGGATAATGTTGCGTATATCATATCCTCCCATACACTTTATGCAATATTACTGAGTACGTTTGATTGATTGGTTGATTTCTAGAATTTTCAACCCAAGTTAATAAGAAACGTAAATATTAAAAACTAAAGTTATTTCGTACAAAGATCAACAACATATTAAAATCTAATTAACTACATATAATCATTTTCAGTTTGAATTATTTTAGAGAAATAAAAAACATATCAAATTTTAGGGCTGAATATTTGATTGGTTCCGTCAAAATCCGGACCAAACCCAATAGATGAAAGTAAAAGAAAAAAAAATATTATTTTAAGACTGAACTGGACCGAAATATGTAAACATACCTCTTTTTTTAATGAAAATACAGCATGAAACCCGCAAAATCGGATTAAAAAAATTTGGATAAAAATTGAAAGAGTACCCAAAAAGGAATACAAATCCTTGTGATGCGCATTCAATAAAAAACAAAACTGAACACACATGTGTAACATGCTTGTTCTTTATTAAATTTTAAAAATTGAATGCGCATGTCCATAATACGTATTTCGTGGTTATTTTGGACGGAATGTACTATCAATCAGCATTTTGGGTATTTGTACCCGAATGCTGGGTGTATTAATATTTTACCCATAAAAATCTAGTTTTAAAAAAGTTCGAATAAAAAAAATCTGATAAAAGTATGTTATGCAAGACATGCCTGTACAATAACAAGACTAAGTCAAATTAACAATCCTAAGTAAGTTGTATTGTAATCTAATTTTGCATTTTGTATTGTACCACTCAAGTCTGTAAAAATGCTCAAGGGCAGACTGGAGTCTTTTTCCACTAAATAGTATCAAGCCTAAGGGTTCTATCTGAAAGAAGATCAAGAAGATCATGCCTCAGAAGAATTATGAAGAAGCTTGGAGTTGAATAAATCTTTTTTGAGAAAAATATTTTAAGTCAAGAAGTCACAGATTAAGTATTATAGAGAAGTCATTCGAGAACTCCAGAATGACTTATCGACAAGTCAAGAAAAGCTAATAGAGAACTCAGAGACATCGATAAGCCAATTTCAAGACATAAAGAATGAAGATATCGACAAGTCATTTCTTCACTAGAGAACTCAGAGTTATCGATAAGTCAATTTATCACTAGAGAACTCAGAGTTATCGATAAGTCAATTTGTCACTAGAGAACTCAGAGTTATCGATAAGCCAAATTGTCACTGGAGAACTCAGAGTTATTGATAAGCCAAATTGTCACTAGAGAACTCAGAGTTATCGATAAGACAAAGTGAAGACATGAAGATGAGAGATCTCGACAAGCCAAATTCTATTACAGAGAACTCAAAGACTTCGATAAGTCAAAACAACTGTAGAGTGATTAGAGATCTCGATAAGCCAATATACTTATCGAGATGTCAAGTTCTCTATATACCAAACTGGAGATCTCGAGGTAAAACTCAAAGTACAAAGTGCAAACCAGTTAAATATCCAAGATTATCAATCAACAAATAATCTAATCAGTTGGATTGACAAGTCTACAAAAGCAGCTTGAAGAGTACAAGATCAAAGGCCAAGATTAACTGGAAAAGTAAAGTCACGGGCGTGCAAGATTAGCAAAGATATACTGAGCCAGAAATAGAAAGATTTGGTTATCCAAAAACAGGGTTTAGTACATGCAGTTGCATGCTGTGTAATAACCAGTGTTTACTATTCTATAAAGTAAACACTGGATGTTTTGTTAGTTGTAACAATTTAGATAAGAAAATCTTGTATTCTCTCAAGGAAGAAGCTAAGCTCTTTATCAACAAAGAGCCTAGAAATTTTGTATCAAAACATTATTAATTTTAATATAAAATTAAGTGAGTTTTGAAATATTTGTGTTCACTATTTTATCTGTCTAAATTCAGTACTAACATATTTAACTACTAGATTTTAATTTACTTTGTTCATCACCATAAACACTTCAAAAAAGCAGAAAAAAAATATTCACCCCCTTCTGTGTGTGATTCATTATCTAACAAGTGGTATCAGAGAAAAATCTGAAAGTAAAAACACAAAAACATTGTCAACTGTGACACTGCAAAGCAGATCTGGGAGAAGATAGAGATACTTTGTGAAGGAACAGAGGAAGTTAGGTCAAATCAAAGAAGGATACTGATTTCACAGTATGAAGGATTCATGGCTAAGCCAAAGGAAAGTAGTACTGATATGTTTGAAAGGTTTAACAAGATGATTAATGACTTGCAACTACATGATAAATATTATGAAGCTGAAGAAGTGAACTTGAAGTTTTTGCTCACACTCCTGACCATTTGGAACAGAAAATTTCAGCAATCAGAGAAGGGAGAGACTTGAGTAGAATAACTCTGGAAATCTATATGGAATCTTAAAAACATATGAATTGGAAATGATTCAAAGGAAGTCATTAAGGGCTGATCAAGGGCATGTTGTAGATGGTTCAAGTGCTCTAATTGTCAATAAAAGCCAGATCTCTAATAATGAGCCAAGATCCCCGGCTCTAGTTGCCTCAACAAGTGAGCAAAGAAACAATGATTCACAGGAGCAAGTCATTCCGGAATCGGAAGAAGATGAGTTCTACACCCTGGATGAACTTGATGACGTAGATCAATCAATGGCCTATGGGGCAAGAAAGTTCTCTAACATTAGAGTAAAGAAGCCAGGATTCTTCAAGGAAAAAGGACAATCATTCAACAAAGACAGCAGCTGGAAGGAAAAAGGTGTAATATCTGGGAAAATTATATGAATATTTTATGTTAAATGAATAAATATAATATGTTTTATAAGTTTAAACTGAATATTGCCATGATATTATGTGTTATAACTGTTATTTGTATTCTCGTGTGAACCAGAAAATTTTTCGAGTAATTGTTATGTGTTTAAACTGCATTTATATAAATCGATCTGCAATCGGAACTCGTATTTATTTGCGTTTTATCGAGATATCCATTTTATCTCGTTTTATGTGCGTTTGAATGTATTTTATGTGTTTTCGGGGTTTTTTGTTAATTCAGGAATCGTTTCTGTTTTCAAAAATCAACGAACCGGGACCCCACCGGGACGTCGAAACCCATAAAATTCATGTTGTTATTTTTAGAGAACTATACATATTTCAAATACCCAATATTTTTGCAGTTTTGAATTATTCGCAATTTTTGGGAAATTTTGATATAAATTTTGTATTTTATTGCTTTAAAAATTATTTCCCATAATTATTATTGTGGGGCTTAATTATTTTAATCATGAGAATAAAAACACCCTTAATTATTTTAGGGGTATAATTTTCTGTAAATATAAATAGTGATAAAATTTAATTTTATTCATTTATTTCATAAAATTTCAGAAAATAGAAAGAAATTGAAGAACAAATATTGGGGGTAAAATCCTTGAACCAAACTCTGATTGATGATTTTGTATTGACCAGGAAACCAAATCAAACACTCTACATACCAAATTGATCCTTGTTTCAATCACTTTCTAACTATACCAATTTCAGAATCTGAAGGTAAGTATTGAAAAAAATCGATTTTTGATGTTCTTAATGTTGAAATCGTTTTTGATTTCCAGTGATTGTTAATTGATTTGGATGATATAATAAGCATTACCATGATGATTAGAGTTTGTTTAAGTATAAATTTTTGTTGTTATGTTGCTGGAATCAATTGGTCGAGTTCTTGGGTTTTTGGTTTTTATATTTCGACTTTTGGGGATTGATTCTTGTTTGACTGATGATTTGAATGATTTGAATGAATTATACGAATTGTAAGCTTTATATTGGTATGTTAAACGCGATTTTTGGTTGAGAAATGGGTGTTATCGGAGTTTGGTCGGACTTGTAGCCGACGGTGGTCTGCAAATCGACGGAATCGACGATTGATTCGTTGATTCTGGTGGCTGATAGTTAAATAAAATACAATTATTTATAATTAATTCAAATAATTCCTAAAAATTACTTTTAAGCTTTTAAAATTTATAGTTAAGTATTTAAAAATCAATTAATATTATTATTAATTGATTTATTCCCTATTATTCTTATTTTATTCGTAATAAATAAACCGTTCGTCCGTTTAATACGAAACGAGCGCGTATAGACTCAGAAAAATATTACGCTTTCAATAAAAATACTTTCGAGCCCTAATTTCTTTTGTAATGAAAGGTCATTTGATTTATGAGTCATACTGGATTGGTATTTGATCGATAAACACTGTTATTGACCTGATTTCAATTATAAACGTACTAAGACCTATCTTTTGACTATCTGATTTATGTGTTATATGAAATATATGATTACGTGTTATATGAATACGATGATTACATGCTATATGATAAGCATGATATCTGTTTACAGTTTTAGAATGCCATGGTTAGTTATAAACGATCGGGTAGATGTCAAGACGTATAGTTACGTTGATTGAGTTTGGTTCTGTCAATTAAGATAGTCCTTTTGTTTATAGAATCGAGTAGCAATGAGTGCAGTCAAGTGTTAGACGAAGTTAATAGCCGGCAACTATAAGCCAGAGTTATAATAAGAAGTTATTGAGCATACCAGGCAAGTACCCTACCTTCACTTATCGTTCAAGTGATAATTATTATGATTTCTATTCTGTAAGTTTTTTATGCTATTCTAATTTCAGAATAGTTATCATTCTACTTATCAAATTGTTAATTATATCATGCAAATATTCTATAACCTCCTTGTGTTATATTGCAAGTACTGTTTCCTTATTATAAGTTTAGAATAGTTAAATATTTTTACATTTCGCTACAAATTACTCTATACAATGAAACTTTGAATTGAGATTAGCGAATTACTAATTGTTATAGTAATTTCGCCATCGGTTGTTGAGATAACTCTGGACCATGAGAAATGGGGAGTTATGTTATTAAGGATGTCGTTTGATTTGACTCCTTTGATTAAAAATTGTTTTTATGGATTGGATGGTTGCGTAAGAGGCCGTGGCGGCGGTCCAGTGTGAGCTATGTATTATACAAGATATAATACTAGTGTTGCTTCGCGGCTGATCACCGACGACAACACACTGTCGTTCGACGATTCTAATCCAAAATAAAAAGATATATAAAAGTGTTGTTTATTATCAAAACTTATATCAGTTTTTGATACTGTTCAGGTATTGTTGTTTAGTTTTGCTCATCAGATATATTTTTGTTGTTGTTCCAAATCATAAGCTATATACTGCTTGCTGAGCATTTCTTTCGCTCATACTTGTTCATTATTCTGATTCTTTCAGCTAGACCAGAGCAGGCCTGAGTTCCAGGTTTCCCCGGGAGTTGTCTGTTTGTAAATAGTTTGGTGTAATTTCCAAGTAGAGTGCTAGTCTAGAGGTTTGTAATAAAATTTTAAATAGTTCGTAAAACTAAATAGACTTATGGGTTATAATAACATTTGGTTTGTATTAGCGTCTGTTTCATACTATAACATATGATCGATCCAGTTGTATGCAAGGGGTCATATCTATTATATTATTCCGCTGTGCCTATTTTAATTTTGTTTATCCGTTAGTGACCCCCAAATCTAGACCCCGGGTTTGGAGGGCGTCACAAAAGGGAAGTACACAACTAATATAAAAAATGGCTATAAAACTGGATTTGTTGACAGATCAAAGATAAGGTGCTATAACTGTGATGAGCTAGGCCATTTTGATACAGAATGCAGGAAACCCAAGAAAGCAAAGAAAGATAAAGCTTATCTTGAAATGGAAGCAAAGTATAAAGCTCTTCTAAAAAAATAACAAAATAAAGCCTATATTGCAAAGGGAAATAGTTGGGATAATTCTGAAAATGATGAAGATGAGGAAGTTGGAAATTATGCACTTATGGCCTTGGAGCAAGGAGAGTCATCCTCATCAAAAATACAGGTACCAACTCTTACCATCATTGATTTAAATGTGAGTCAATATAAGGAAACTGTTGAAAAGATGAGCACAAAAATGCTTCACATTCATACAAGTATGCTTGCTGCTAATGAAGAGGTTAGTAGACTGACAAAGATAAATGAGTAGCTTGAAAATGAGAAACAAGAAACTAAGTTGTTGCTGGTAGAGCTTCAAGTTGTGAAATAAGAAAATGCATATCTGAAGAACAAGCTCAAGTGTGCAAATAAAATTGAAGCAGTGTTAAGGGAGAAGCTAGAAAAGAATGAAGTCAAGTTAAAATCTTTCAGGAATGCATCTGAGTTGGTTGGACAATACCATGAGAAGAACAAGTCATGTGCTAATATTGCTATTGGTCTTGATTATGATGCTTTGAACAATAAGAAGAAAGCTGTAGGTGAAGAAGGAAAAGCAAATAAAAATAAAGATGTTCCAGCTATGCTTAAAAAAGTTGTTTCCCTATGTTTAAAGCATGTGAAGTGGATTTTAGTGAAGAAGAGTTGATCATAAAGCAAGAAATTGCTGATGAAAACAATGAGAAGAAGAATACAGAAACAACTCTAACTTCCAAAGATGAAAATAAGCTTATGGTCAACCAAGATTCCAAGACACCTGTCAAGGAAGTGAAAACTGTAGATGCAAGAAAGAAGAAGAAGAATAGAAATGGGAAAATTAGGATAAACAAAATCAACAATTTTTCTTATGTTGCAGATGCTCCAAGGAAGAAATGTGAAAAGTGTGGCTCTGTGAATCACCTAACTCACCTTTGTAAAAAGGTTGTTTGCAATCCAGTTGAAGGAGCCTGTAAGTATAATGAAGCCAAGGCTAGTGATCCCTATTCATTTTGTGATAATTTTGACTGCATTCCCTGTAACTTAAAAGTAATGAAAAGTTGCCACAAGATGAGAATAGATCTCAAAGAAGTCTGTATTGGATCTACAACTGCAAGGGAAAATGCACAAACATCTATGAATGCTATTCTTTCTGAGACTTCTAACTCTACTTCTGCTAAATCAGTTAACAAGAAGAAAGTACCCAACACTGCTTGGGTTGCTAAACACGCTTAAACTCATTCTGTGCAGGGCAAAATGAAGAAGGTCATATGGATCATAGACAGTGGATGTTCTAGATATATGACAGGTGATAAGGCCCTGCTATCACAATTTGAGGAGAAGGTTGGCCCTTTAGCGACCTTTGGAGACAACAACAAAGGATTCACAATGAGATATGACAAGATTGTTTCTGGAAATGTTATCATTGATGATGTAGCATTGGTAGCTGGTCTTGAAGTAAATCTTCTCAATGTCATCCAGTTTGCAAACAATGGCTTTAAATTTCTATTTGACAAAGAAGAATGTATTTTCATCAGCAAGAAAACCAATATACTTGCTCTGAAAGGAGCAAAAAAAGGAAGCTTGTTTTTTGCATACCTGGACTCAACAAATAAGGATGGAATTTGTTGCTTCTACACCAAGGAATCCATAGAGCAAAGCAAATTATGGCATAAGAAACTCTCACATCTAAACTACAAGGCAATCAACAATCTAGTCAAGAAAGAGCTGGTGAGAGACATGCCAAAATTAGAGTTTGCTTAAATTGAAGTCTGTGAAGCCTGTCAGAAAGGAAAAATGAAAAGATCAAGTCACAAGTCAAAAACTGTGAATTCCATAAGTGCACCATTGCAACTTATTCACATGGACTTGTTTGGGCCTGTGAATGTCTTATCAATCTCAAGGAACAAATATGCACTTGTGATGGTGGATGACTACTCAAGATACACATGGTTAGAATTTATGCATTATAAAGATGAGACTCCACACATCATAATTGAGCACATAAAGAAGATAGAGAAACAAGCTGAAGATCAAAACTGTGTGTAGAGATTGAGAAGTGATAATGGAACATAATTCAAAAATGCAATATTGAGTGAATTCTGCAAAAATAAAGGCATTGTTCAAGAGTTATATGCTGCTAGAACACCTCAACAAAATGGGGTAGTTGAGAACAGAACATTAGTAGAAACTGCAAGGATAATACTGCAAGATGCCAATCTGCCAACTAGTTTTGGGAAGAAGCTGTAAATACTGCCTGCTACACTCAAAACAGATATCTCATTAACAAGGTTCATGGTAAATCACCTTACTCAATCATGTCTAAGAGAAAGCCTACTGTAAAAAATCTTCATGTGTTTGGAAGCAAGTGTTACATTTTAAAAGACAACTCTGAATATGTGGGAAAATTTTACTCAAAGGTTTTTGAAGCAATTTTTCTGGGATATTCATTGGAGAGAACTACCTACAAGGTCTATGTAATTGATCAAAAGAAAATCATGGAGAGCACATATGTGACTTTTGATGATAACAAGTGTCCAGGATTAGAATGCCTTGATGATAATGAAGCTGAAGCCTTGCATTTGAAAATCTCAACATTAACAATGATTCTGATGAAGAGGACAAAGACAATGCACAACAGATGTTGAATGAAGAGACCACTGAATAGGAAAATCATGGAAATGGAATCTCATCTCAGACACCTGAATTTGATAGTACAAACTCAGCAGGAAAAAGAGAAGAATGATCTACTAGTCATATCAATAATGAAGAAAATGATGAAGGCACCAGTCAACAAACTCACACCAGAAAATGGGATATGAGTCACAATCAAAATGCAATAATTGGTGATCCCAATTCTGGTATAAGGACTAGAAGTGCAACTGCTAAGGAGTACTTACATGCATGCTTTCTGTCTCAAGTAGAGCCTAAGAAAATTGAAAAAGCTCTTATTGATCCTGATTGGATATCTGCCATGCAAGAAGAGCTTAATCAGTTTGAAAGAAACAAAGTTTAGGAGTTAGTTCCTACACCTAAGGACAGAAGTGTAATTGGAACAAAATGGGTGTTCAGGAACAAGATGGATGAAAATGGTATAGTTACCAGAAATAAGGCAAGGTTGTAAAAGGCTACTCACGAAAAGAAGGAATTGATTATGATGAAACTTTTGCTCCAGTTGCAAGACTTGAAACAATAAGGATTTTTCTAGCATTTGCTGCACATTCAAACTTCAAAGTGTATCAAATGGATGTCAAGAGTTCCTTTCTAAATGGTGAGTTAGAAGAAGAAGTTTATGTGCAACAGCCACCTGGCTTTGAAGATCCATAATTTCCAGATTTTGTGTACAAGCTACTCAAGGCTCTATATGGACTAAAGCAGGCACCTAGAGCTTGGTATGACACACTAACAGATTTTCTACTTAAACATGGTTTCACTAGAGGAACAATAGACAAGACACTCTTCTACAAGCTACATGGTGGTGATATGATCCTAGTTCAGAATTATGTGGATGATATCATTTTTGTTTCTACTAATGAGAAGCTATGTCAAAGATTCTCTAAGCTTATGCAGAGTGAATGTCAAATGAGTATGATGGGGGAATTATGTTACTTTTTTGGACTTCAAGTCAGTCAAAGAAGTGATGGGATCTTCATCAGTCAGACTAAGTATGTTAAAGATTTATTGAAAAAGTTTGGCATGGTTGATTGTTCACCTGCATCTACACCTATGTCTACAACAACAAAGTTGGATGAAGATAAAAATGGCAAGAGTGTAGTTATTATAAGCTACAAGGGAGTGATTGGATCATTGCTTTACTTAACTGCAAGTAGACCAGATATCATGTTTGCTACATGTCTGTGTGCAAGATTTCAATCCAATCCAAAAGAATCACATTTGATGGATGTGAAAAGGATTTTCAGATACTTGAAGGAGACTCCAAACTTGGGATTGTGGTATCCTAAGGGAATTGGTTTTGAATTTGTTGGATACACAGATGCAGATTTTGCTGGATGTAGGGTTGACAGAAAGAGTACTAGTGGAAGCTGTCAGTTTCTAGGACAAAGACTTGTATCCTAGTATAGCAAGAAATAACAATCTGTGTCAACTTCCACAGTTGAAGCTGAATACATAGCTGTTGGAAGTTGATGTGCTCAAGTGCTTTGGATTAGAAATCAACTAATGGACTATGGCCTAGTGTTACACAAAATTCTAGTTATGTGTGACAATACTAGTGCTATATCTATTGTGGCTAATCCAATTAATCATTCTAGGATAAAGCACATTAATGTAAGGTACTATTTTATTAGAGAACATGCTGCAAATGGTACCATTGAGCTCATTTTTGTTCCAACGGAAAAACAATTAGCTGACATTTTTACTAAACCTTTGGATGAAGCAACTTTCACTAGACTTGTAGGTGAAATTGGAATGTTAAATTCTTCATCCTAAGGCAAGAACTCAGATAATGTGTTATAGCAGATTAATTTCTAATAAATCAAAATTAATTTGATTTAATTAGAAATTAACTGAAATATGAATTATAAATATTTCAGAAATATCTGCATATTTATTTTTCAAAATTTAAAATTTAGCTTGGATTTTTCCAAATTATAAGTAAACTGTCTAATTGTTAATTTACATCTTTAATATGTAAAATTAACACAAGGCAGAATCAGAACAATCAAAAGTATATTGAGAACTGAGTTCTCGATAAGTCTAATTGACTTATCGACAAGTCATTTTAAGACTTCTCGAGTGAGTTCTCGATAAGTCATTTTTCCTGACTTCTCGATAAGCTTTATTATGACTTATCGATAATTTATTGTAGAGTTCTCTATAATTGTTTACTAGCAGAGTTCTCTACAAGTACTATTTTAGCTTTATAAATAACTCAGAACTGAAATAATTTAATTCAATAAATTATTTTGGTAAAATACTTTTGGCAAAATTATTTTGATTTTATTTTTATTTATTCAAATAAAAATTGGAAATAATTCAGTCCATTTTGGACAAACTGGGTATTTGTTTGACATCTCGATAAGCTTATTTTTAGTTCTCTACAAGAATTAAAATAAAATAACTTATTATTATGTACCTCTCTTTCCAAAATGACTTCTGGATAGACAACTTCTAAACGTCTATTTTTGAGTTCTCGACAAGTCATCTACTTTTACTATATATACCCAGACATCTCGATACATATATACTTACGCCTTCGAGAACTCTAAGTGACCTAACCTTTTCAATTCCAAATCGATTTCTCTCTCATTTCAAACCATTTTTCACTAATTTTTCTTACCCATTTACTCTTACTCAACAACAATGGCCCTCAACAATGTTAGAGCTGTAATCCTAGAGAAAGGAACCAACTATATTGCTTTCACTCATGCTAACCAAGCCTCTGACAGTTTCATGGGGTTTGTGAAATTTCTGTCTGAATCGTATCTTGCAGGTGCTTTAACTGCTAACCCAGTCCTATACTTAGATGTCCTGCATGAATTTCGGATAACAGCTGTGGTGAGAACTGTTATGAATGATAACTCTGTGTCTTTGGTGGTAACATGCTCAATTGAAGGCCAACAGATAGAGTTCAATGAGCAAGATGTGAATGCAACTTTGGGTCTTCCAACTGTAAATCTAGTGGAGGTGCTAACCCAGGATGAACTAGCTGAGTTAATGGACTTCATCAACTATGGTGGAAGAATCAACTTGGCAAGCTTGAACAGAACAAACCTAAGAAAGGAATGGTCCTTTGTGTTTGATTTTATAGTGAGGGCCTTCACATGCAGGAAGACAGGATATGACAACATCTCAAATGTGGTGTAGAAGCTGGTGTTCTCAATAGCCCACAACAGGCACTTGAATGTTGGTCTATTGATCTTGGAAGAACTTGCAACCAGGCTAACTATGCCCCAATCTGCTAGAGGTAAGGAAATCTTCTTTCATAGATTTATTATGTCTACTTTAAATCATAAAGTAGCAGGCCTACATTTGTTGAATGGTATAGACAACACTAAAATAGGCAACTGTAAGCAAGTGTCCAAAATTATATTTGGCTCATTTACTACAAAGAATAAGGTAAATGTGAGCCTGAAAATCACTTCATTCATGATGGAGAGGTTTATGACATACCCTTACCATATGCCTGACATGAGATCAAATGCTCAATCTAGTACAACTATGGTCCCTGAACCTGTAGAAGCTCAAATACAGAAAAACTAACAGGGGCCTTCCTAAGCTGAGACCACTTCTTCAAAACAAATATCAGCTAGGAAACCAACCACCGAATCCTCTCAAAAGGATGAAGTGAGTAGAAAGAAGAGAAAGAAGATAACCATTACTATAATGAATGAGAATGGTGAGGAACAAACACCAACCGAGTCACCCTTGGTCAGAAAAATAAAGAAGGCTAAGAAAACTGAGTTGACCACTCAAGCCACCTCTGTATCCTCCCAATAGGATGTAGTTGTATAAATGGGGACAAAACAGATTCTAGAGACATCCTCTCAACAGGGTTTTTCTATTGAAAAGAGCATTCTCCCCAATGCACCATGTAAAGAGTCTGCACAACCATCACTTGATCAAGTACAAGTGTATGGAAGGAGAAACAAGGATAACACACACAAGGAGAACCCATTTCTTGAAGCTCCCTCATCCATTCGGGGGAGCTACCAACACTCAATCCTAAACTTCAAACTCTTATATCTAACATTTCTTCTTCCTATACTGAAACAATTGAATCAAATCCTCAAGTGTTGCTCCATTTAAGTGACTTGGTTCAATGAACCTTGCTCACCACCCAGACACCAAATTCGGATGGTGAGAGGCTACTAGCTGGGGTAGACCTTGATGATACCATCACAAACACAGGGGTTTCATCAGTTTTTACTGAAGACCCCGTGATAAACACAAATGCACCTTCATGTGCAAATCAGTATTCACAGACTGTTAGGTTTGAGGGTAGTACTCCTGAGGGAGAGCTATCTAACTCCTCTCCAATTCAATTGAAGGTTCATGTTCCAGGAACAACTCCCCTCAAAACCCTAGCAGTTATTGCATTAGCAGTTGATGCTAGGAGTACAATTGCCAATGATCCTGTCATAGATGAGGCAAGTATAGCACAGTTAAGTGACAATATGGTGCAAGACACACAAGGGTTTGAGACTGGTGCACATGACAGTAACCCAATCAAATCCCCTCCAATTCAATTGGAGGTTCCCACCACAAATGGAGAACAACAACTTGTCATAAACACATAAAAATTTATGAGTCAAACTGTGACTCCTGTCACAGCTGGTTCTGTCCCTTCAAACCAACCCTCAACTTCCCAATCTCAACCTCAACCATCTCATCTCATCTCCCAGTGGCTCCAAGAAACTGAAATCAACCTTCAGCCACTGAAGATCTTGTAGTTGACCAGATTGGAGGCCTTGCACAAATATCACAATAGCTGCTCACATCCAATATGTCAAACCAGGACTAACAAGCTATTATGCTCACCTACCAGACAGATATTAAAGAAAATCAAGCTAAAATTATTGATGAAGCTGGTCAGGATGCAAACTATAATGCTTGGATGGATAAGGAATTCTCTATTGAAATGGATGTTGTGCTAGCTCAGTTCAGGGAGGAGCATATCACTATTCTGGGAAGTAATGCTAGATCCCTAACTCCTCAGGAAGTGTATGATGCCATCAATGATGTATACAAAGCTCAAATCAAGGCCTTCCACAACTATGGAAAGACACTTTAAATCACATTAAATTGAAATCAAGATAAAATAATGAAGATGGTGAGGGAAAAGATGGATCAAATCATCCCTTCTCAGACTGAGATCAAAAACAAATTCTCCAATTTTGTTGATCAGATGTCTAGGTATGATCTGAGTGGAGTAGAGACATGTGTCAAAAATCTCAAAACTTCATTTATGGCCCTGAATACACAAGTTCAACAATACATCATTAATTCTTATGATACAAGACTGAAGTTGGGTCAAATGCACACTAGAAAATACACTCCTTCAGCCTTGCTAATGGATGAAATTAAGAAGGCTGTGCAGGACACTTTGGGGTTTCCACATCTACTTCCACATCTCAACCTGTCTCTACATCAACAATCTAACGATTCAAGCTCTCCAAGGTCAAGTCTCAAATCTGCAAACTTCCAATGACCAATTCACAACTCATGTGCATGCTCTCACTACACTGGTGCAAAGTCAATAGGTAGACATTCAATCCTTGGTGGACTCCCACAAGTACTTATAAATGCAAAATTTTGTTGCTTTGAGAGCCATCATGGGCAAACTCAATATCCCACTGCCTGCACTTCCTGAGTCTGTGAGTCCAGAATTACCAACTCCCCTAATCATGTCTGTCACCAAGACTAAGGAGGAGATATAAGCTAGGATTCAAAAATCCAAGGATGCTGGTAAGTCAAAGGAGACTAGTACATCAACCACAGGCTCTGCTAAAGCTCAACTCTCAAAAGATGTTGGACAAGACAAACACCAAAAAGCTGCAGAAGGACCCTGTCAAGATCAGGAATTTAATGAACTTCTGTCAGTTTTAAGGATATCTATTTACAACAACTATGCCACATATAAGAAAGCCTTGGCCAACAACATCAACTTCGTATGAGTGGTAATTGTAAAGATTGACCATTTTCCGGAAAAGAGAATCATAGCTAATGTGAATGACTGTGGTCTAGACAGATGTCTCCATGTGTCTCTCACCAATATTCAAAAAATGAGAGCATCTGAGCGGGATGTGATGATTGATAAAGTGCATAGAGTAATTCCAGAGGACACCCAACTGCTAAAGGAACTAAAAAATACTCAGATAGCTGCTTTTTCTGAAGCCTATCTCAATCCAAGCAGGGGGATTACCTACATCTGTCCACAAACCAGAAAATCCAGACACTTCATAGTTCCCAAGAATTGTGTAAGAAATAATCTGAGACTAATTATGACCCTTGAAACTGATCTAAAGTCCAAATTTATAAGAAGCCTGAAGATGAGGAAATGATCAGAATCTTGGGGAGATATCTTCAAAATGTAAACACCGTGTTGCCTAAAAAATACTATAATCTAAAAGATGACAAGGATGATGATGAGCAGAAGCATGATGAACATAAACCTTTTGGCTCAAATCCAAGTCAATCATCAAGAGCAAGTGGCAGCAAGGATAAGAAGCAAGAAGAGAAGAAGGATGATGAAAAAAAGAAAGGGGATGAGAGAAGAAGGAAGAAAAAGTAAGATGGCTCAGGACCACACCAACAAACCCTACAAATTCAAACAAATGAAGCTCAACCTTCAAAGCCATCAAACTCATACACTGAACCACCTCCTACCTCAAAGCCTAAATTCATATACAAACAAACTGCTAACACCTTTCTAAAAATACCAATCACCTCAAGCCAAACATTTCTCAAAAAAATCACAAACCTACCTTCTGTAAAACCATCACTCAAAGTTAACTACAAGTCTGTTGGGAGGAAACCTAAGAAAGCTAAGCATACTGAAAAAGTGCAAGTTACTGAGAGGGCCATCTGGAATTGTTACAAGCAAAGTGTTTTGCTACCTATAAACTGGTGCAACTCAGATGAAGACTACTTTCAACAACTAGCTGAGGAAATAGTCAGAGTTTGGGTTGTAACACTAAGGGAAGTAAGAATCTACTATAAAGATGGTTCCTTCACATTTCTTGGCAGTACCTTAATGGACACCTTTTCACCCACAGAATTCAAGAGAGTGATAAGTTTACTGAAGGATAAGGATACTGTTACAAGAGCATGAAGATCTGTTTTAGCTGAATGGTTGATAGTAAGGGAGGAAAGGAGAGCAAGGAATAAGGTTGAATATGAGGAGAAGATAAGGAAGTATGATGAGGAGATTGAAATATACATTAAAAGATCAGAAGAACTCAAGGAAACAGGAATGAACAGAATTTCCAAGGATGGAAGATTTCTAAATGTCAAAGCTGGCACATTCTCAAAGTTTAGGATTGATTTGCTAGATGGATATCCAAAGCCTGACAGACTCAAACTTGTGGAAGCTCTAAGAGGGACACCAATCATAGAGGAACTTGAAATTCTTGTATATCTAAAGGACCTCATTAGAGAAGAAACAAAAGACACAGTCTTTGTCTGATGCATGTAACTGTTTAAACTCAAGAATTCACCTAATGTATAAATGTTATATTTGTGTCAATTTTTATGTATTAGTCTAATTTTCCATTGTAGCTTGGGGTTAGCTTGTTAACAGACATGAATTTGTGATAAAAAATCTTCTCACAAATTGGGGGAGATTGTTGTGCAAGACATGCCTGTACAATAATAAGACTAAGTCAAATTGACAACCCTAAGTAAGTTGTATTATAATCTAAGTTTGCATTTTGTATTGTACCACTTAAGTCTGTAAAAATGCTCAAGGGAAGACTGGAGTCTTTTTTGTAAACAGTATCAAACCTAAGGATTCTATCTGGAAGAAGATCAAGAAGATCATGGTTCAGAAGAATTATGAAGAAGCTTGGAGTTGAATAAATCTGTTTTGAGAAAAATATTCTAAGTCAAGATCTCTACAAGTCACAGATTAAGTATTATAGAGAAGTCATTCAAGAACTCCAGAATGACTTATCGACAAGTCAAGAAAAGCTACTAGAGAACTCAGAGATATCGACAAGCCAATTTGAAGACATGAAGAACGAAGATATCGACAAGTCATTTCTTCACTAGAGAACTCAGAGTTATCGATAAGTCAATTTATCACTAGAGAACTCAGAGTTATCGATAAGTCAATTTGTTACTAGAGAACTCCGAGTTATCGATAAGCCAAATTGTCACTAGAGAACTCAGAGTTATCGATAAGCCAAATTGTCACTAGAGAACTCAGAATTATCGATAAGCCAAAGTGAAGACATGAAGATGAGAGATCTCGACAAGCCAAATTATGTTATAGAGAACTCAGAGATTTCGATAAGTCAAAATAACTGTAGAGTGATTAGAGATCTCGATAAGCCAATATACTTATCGAGATGTCAAGTTCTCTATATACCAAACTGGAGATCTCGAGGTAAAACTCAAAGTACAAAGTGCAGACCAGTTAAGTATCCAAGATTATCAATCAACAAACAATCTAATCAGTTGGATTGACAAGTCTACAAAAGCAGCTTGAAGAGTACGAGATTAAAGGCCAAGATTAACTAGCAAAGTAAAGTCACATGCGTGGAAGATTAGCAAAGATACACTAAGCCAGAAACAGAAAGATTTGGTTATCCAAAAATAGGGTTTAGTACATGCTGTTGCATGCTGTGTAATAACCAGTGTTTACTATTCTATAAAGTAAACACTGGATGCTTTGTTAGTTGTAACAATTTAGATAAGAAAATCTTGTATTCACTCAAAGAAGAAGCTAAACTCTTTATCAACAAAGAGCCTAGAAATTTTGTAGCAAAATATTCTTAATTTTAATATAAAATTAAGTGAGTTTTGAAATATTTATATTCACTGTTTTATCTGTCTAAATTCAGTACTAACACATTTAACTACAAGATTTTAATTTACTTTGTTCATCACCATAAACACTTCAAGAAAAACAGAAAAATATAAAAACACATTCACCCCCCCTGTGTGTGATTCATTATCTAGCAAAGTATGCATTTATGTTCATATGGATAAGGTAGTAAAGTTGATTTTTAAGTTGTATCTTGATGGATTTATCTTTTAACTTATTTAAGATTTTTTTTGCTAAGTTTGTATTGTATAAATTAAAACGAGTACAAGTGAGGGATTGACCTCTACACCTTAGCACGCCAAGGTGAGGACTATCAATGATTAAGAAAATCAGTCCCACGGAGGGGATGAAGAAATTTAAATAAAATACAATAATGAAGAAACTACTTGGATGGTGCCTCTGCCTAACCTCTCGAACCAAGTGACTTTAGCAAACTAGCAATTAAACAAGGCCAAGGCATCTTCTAAGCATACTAGTTTTCCTAGATGCATCCTTGTTGAGGCTAAAATCTAAGTTCACATTGAGCCAACAGATTGATGAAGGCTAAGGCATCTCCTTAGCATGCGGCTCCTCCCTGCTAGTTTCAAATTTTACATAACAAGGACAAGAACGATCAAATCAACAAGACCAAACTTGAGCAGGAGCTACACTTCATATATAACTTACTTCCTTAGAGAGAGAACTAATAGCCAAAACCAATCTGCAACCATGAAAGCGAGCAACCCAACCAATATGCATCTAACGCCCAGAAATCGACTCCTACTAATCATCCACACACTCTTCAATGAGGACCCGCTGAGCATTGAACAAAACTGGCCAAGGTTGATAATGACATGGCCGTCCAGTATCGGTAACAACCCCTTATACTTTGCACAACTCAAACAAGGTGCTCAAGTTTGAACTAAGTTGTCCAAAAGAATGCAGAGAAGAAGCCTAACCAAGCAGACCAAGTGTTAAGCAGAAAATAATGTATAGCTAGAACCCCAAACTTGAGTTAAGCTAAGCATAATTAGCTCGACACCATCCATTAAAGTTTAAGCACAATGATTTATCAACTACTAAGCATTCAAGCACTTTTCATTGCGAACCAAAGTGTCGTGACAAGAACAAATATGAGTCACTTAATAAGTAGCCAAACTCAAGACCACTAAGAATATGAGAACCACTGAAAACCATCCAACAATCAACCAAGATTACAGTTAACCAAATTGGGCTAAACACAACAGCATGCAGTTTGACATAGACTAGGGCATCTCCCTAGTGTGCAACTCATCCGTGCTAGCATCAACTCAGATAACAGTCGCAATCAAAATTCTACTAAGATGCCAATTTCTGATAAAACCAAACTGATTTTGAGGGGAACATGAAAACCATCTAATATGTAACCAAAAGCCAAGTGAACATAATGACACAAAGTTAAACCCAGTTGCTTAACACATACTAAGCATCCATGCACTCTTATATGAAACCCAACCAATATTAGCAATTAATCAACTAGGTCCAAGTAGTTTAGGCTGTCCATTAAATGCAACATCAACCCAACAATCTATGTCAACTCAAACAAGGTGGTAAGGTTGAACTAAGCTTAGCAAGGCGACTGTAAGGGTGGAAATCCAAGAACCGAGCAGATTGGATGTTTGAACAACACATCACAACAAACAGTTCGACGACCGAAAATCGCGTCACTAGAGAGCTCAACAAACAGCATCACCAGCCCTTCCTTATAAATAAAGTTGCTCAAGCTTGCATTTACATAGGAACCAACTGATTTTGTTGAAGAAAGCAAACCCCAAACTACAAGAATGATGTCAACACTATCTTATAACACAAACCCCAAACTTTGTAATCGCCTTAGCAGAATAAGCAAACAACAGGTCCTCCAGGTTATAGCCTAGTGGTACAGTAGTACTAAGTATTCAAACACTCTTTTATGCTTCCAAGAGATTCTAACCGGGGTGACATGAAGTAAGCAAAAAGGCGAGAGTATACAAGCACAAAAAATATATCCAACGACCGCGAAAGAGGCATCTAAAAGAAACAAAGTCACACCCAGCAAATAAGTGTTAACTATGTTCTCCAAGAAATTACAAACAAAATAACAAAATTATTATTTAAGATTTTTCGATTGCTCCATCTCGTTTATAATCATGTAAATGCTTTAAATTTTGTTGAAATTTTATTTAAGCTTTCTTGGTCGCACCATTTTGTTTATAACCATATAATGAACTTCTTTCTATCTTAATGCACTTGTCTTTTAAAAAAAATGTTACATAAAATTATATTATTTATTTGGTAATCTAAGCTACTCCCATTCAAGTTTAACATTAACATGGGGTTAAATATTAAATTAATCACCGAATTTAAGCCTATATGTTACTTCCTACATAGATCTTAACGAGATATTATTTTAATTATTTAAAATATATAAATATTATATAGATTCTTTAAGTATATGTTTGAGGAGATTAATATTATCTTTTCTTCAATTCTATACATTTTTCTTCATCGTACTACAATCAAATAAAATTTTTGAATTCTAGTATTTTAGATATATGTTTAGATTTTAAAATTTATTTACTATTTATTTACTAAAATTCAAAACTTCTCAATTGGTTATAGTAGCGTTTAAAGAAAATACGTAGAACTCAACTCAATTACTTTCTCGACAAATTTTAAAGATATTTATATAAGTTTAGTGAATCAAAATGATATCCCGTTAAAATTAATAAATTAAGTGATACAGGACGTTCACTGAAACAACTAATTTGATATTTAAACCGGTTAAAGATATTATTTTATGTCATTAAACATAAAGAAATACTAATAAATAATTTAAATATAATTCAAATGATGTCGAATTCGACCCGGCCCGTGAGCCCAATACAGATCTCATATTCTGAGAAAATTCCGCCTCCTCATCCTTTTTAAAAAAAAAACCCAATCCAATTCATTTAAAAAACCCCGGATAAAGCCCTTAATATTATCTTTTCTTCAATTCTATACATATTTCTTCACCGTACTACAATCAAATAAAAATTTTGAATTCTAGTATTTTAGATATGTGTTTAGATTTTAAAATTTATTTACTATTTATTTACTAAAATTCACAACTTCTTACTTGGTTATAGTAGCGTTTAAAGAAAATACGTAGAACTCAACTCAATTACTTTCTCGACAAATTTTAAAGATATTTATATGAGTTTAGTGAATCAAAATGATATCCCGTTAAAATTAATAAATTAATTGATACAGGACGTTCACTGAAACAACTAATTTGATATTTAAACCGGTTAAAGATATTATTTTATGTCATTAAACATAAAGAAAAACTAATAAATAATTTAAATATAATTCAAATGATGTCGAATTCGACCCGGCCCGCGAGCTCAATACAAATCTCATATTCTGAGAAAATTCTGCATCCTCAGCCCATTTTTTTTTTAAAAACCCAATCCAGTTCATTTAAAAAAACCAGAATAAAGCCCTTGATATTATCTTTTCTTCAATTTTATACATTTTTCTTCACCGTACTACAATCAAATAAAAATTTTGAATTCTAGTATTTTAAATATATGTTTAGATCTTAAAATTTATTTACTATTTATTTACTAAAATTCACAACTTCTCACTTGGTTATAGTAGCGTTTAAAGAAAATACGTAGAACTCAGCTCAATTACTTTCTCAACAAATTTTAAAGATATTTATATGAGTTTAGTGAATCAAAATGATATCCGGTTAAAATTAATAAATTAAGTGATACAGGACGTTCACTTGAAACAACTGATTTGATATTTAAACTGATTAAAGATATTATTTTATGTCACTAAACATAAAGAAATACTAATAAATAATTTAAATATAATTCAAATGATGTCGAATTCGACCCGGCCCGCGAGCCCAATACAAATCTCATATTCTGAGAAAATTCTGCCTCCTCAGCCCATTTTTTTAAAAAAAACTCAATCTAGTTCATTCAAAAAAACCCAAATAAAAAAAAACCCGAATAAAGCCCTTAATATTATCTTTTCTTCAATTCTATATATTTTTCTTCACCGTACTACAATCAAATAAAAATTTTGAATTCTAGTATTTTAGATATATGTTTAGATTTTAAAATTTATTTACTATTTATTTACTAAAATTCACAACTTCTCACTTGGTTATAGTAGCGTTAAAGAAAATACGTAGAACTCAACTCAATTACTTTCTCGACAAATTCTAAAGATATTTATATGAGTTTAGTGAATCAAAATGATATCCCGTTAAAATTAATAAATTAAGTGATAGAGGACGTTCACTGAAACAACTAATTTGATATTTAAACCGGTTAAAGATATTATTTTATGTCATTAAACATAAAGAAATACTAATAAATAATTTAAATATAATTCAAATGATGTCGAATTCGACCCGGCCCGCCAGCCCAATACAAATCTCATATTCTGAGAAAATTCCGCCTCCTTGGCCCATTTTTTTTAAAACCCAATCCAGTTCATTTAAAAAAACCCGAATAAAGCCCTTAATATTATCTTTTCTTCAATTCTATACATTTTTCTTTACCGTATTACAATCAAATAAAAATTTTGAATTCTAGTATTTTAGATATATGTTTTGATTTTAAAATTTATTTACTATTTATTTACTAAAATTCACAACTTCTGACTTGGTTATAGTAGCGTTTAAAGAAAATACGTAGAACTCAGCTCAATTACTTTCTCGACAAATTTTAAAGATATTTGTATGAGTTTAGTGAATCAAAATGATATTTCGTTAAAATTAATAAATTAAGTGATACAGGACGTTCACTTGAAACAACTGATTTGATATTTAAACCGATTAAAGATATTATTTTATGTCATTAAATATAAAAAAATACTAATAAATAATTTAAATATAATTCAAATGATGTCGAATTCGACCCGGTCCGCGAGCCCAATACAAATCTCATATTCTGAGAAAATTCCGCCTCCCCAGCCCATTTTTTTTAAAAAAACCCCATCCAGTTTATTTAAAAAAACCCGAATAAAAAAAAACCCGAATTAAGCCCTTAATATTATCTTTTCTTCAATTCTATATATTTTTTTTCACCGTACTACAATCAAATAAAAATTTTGAATTCTAGTATTTTAGTTATATGTTTAGATTTTAAAATTTATTTACTATTTATTTACTTAAATTCACAAATTCTCACTTGGTTATAGTAGCGTTTAAAGAAAATACGTAGAACTCAACTCAATTACTTTCTCGACAAATTTTAAAGATATTTATATGAGTTTAGTGAATCAAAATGATATCCCATTAAAATTAATAAATTAACTGATACAGGACGTTCACTAAAACAACTAATTTGATATTTAAACCGGTTAAAGATATTATTTTATGTCATTAAACATAAAGAAATACTAATAAATAATTTAAATATAATTCAAATGATGTTGAAATCGACCCGGCCCGCCCGCGAGCCCAATACAAATCTCATATTCCGAGAAAATTCCGCCTCCTCGGCCCATTTTTTTTTTAAAACCCAATCCAGTTCATTTAAAAAAACCCGAATAAAGCCCTTAATATTATCTTTTCTTCAATTCTATACATTTTTTTACCGTACTACAATCAAATAAAAATTTTGAATTCTAGTATTTTAGATATATGTTTTGATTTTAAAATTTATTTACTATTTATTTACTAAAATTCACAACTTCTCACTTGGTTATATTAACGTTTAAAGAAAATACGTAGAACTCAACTCAATTACTTTCTCGACAAATTTTAAAGATATTTATATAAGTTTAGTGAATCAAAATGATATCCCGTTAAAATTAATAAATTAAGTGATAGATGACGTTTACCGAAACAACTAATTTGATATTTAAACCGGTTAAAGATACTAATAAATAATTTAAATATAATTTAAATGATGTCGAATTCGACTCGGCCCGCGAGCCCAATACAAATCTCATATTCTGAGAAAATTCCGCCTCCTCAGCCCATATTTTTTAAAAAAATCCATCCAATTCATTTAAAAAAACTCGGATAAAGCCCGGCCCACGCCTCGCCCCACACTGTCTCATTTCCCATTCGTAACAGCCGAAACCCCAGTTTCCAGAAGCCTCGTTTCTCAGACAATACATCACTCTTTTTATAACATAACATAACATAAACATCTCTACCCTTTCCCAAACCCTATACAATCACTTACATTCACAAACACATACACACACAGACACCAAAAAAACATCATATGTACCCTGTCTGAATTTGATCAAAACTCATTCTTTTTAATTTCTAACAACTGGGCTTTCATCTTTTTCACAATCTCACAACTCAATTTGTATTGGGTTGTCATAATTTAAGTTCTTTTTATCTGGGTGATTTTTTTATTTTTGTGATTTTTCAAGAATGGAGAGAATAGAGAAAAAGAAAGTAGCAGTGCCATTGGTGTGCCATGGTCATTCTAGACCAGTTGTTGATTTGTTTTATAGTCCAGTCACTCAAGATGGTTACTTTCTCATCAGTGCTAGCAAGGGTATTAAGCTCTTCCCCTTCTTTATATATATGTTTGTATATATACGTTTCGATTTTTCGATATTTTACCATTCAATTATGACATGTTGGAATTTTTTTAGTTGAATTTTTCATTTTTAGATGATTATGTTTACATTTCGAAATTTGTTCATTTTACCATTTAATTGTTAATTATGACATGTTGGAGGATTTTTTGTTGATTTTTTCGTGTTTAGATGGTTATGTTCATGTGTAATAAAGAAATTGAAAGGGAAATGTTGGTACTGCGTTTTTATGTATGAGAAAGGGTTCCGTTTTTCCGCATTGGACATAATGTAATTTTGCAATTTGGTTGTTTCAATTTTGATTTTGGATGATGATGATGATGATAATGATTATGGAGTTTAATGATGTTACTAGGGTTTTTGTTCCTACAAATTTGTTTTGGGGATTTAAGAGTATTAAATTAATTTAATATAACCTGTGGATAAATTACATTTACTTATTCAGATTCCAAGCCAATGCTCAGAAATGGAGAAGCTGGGGACTGGATTGGAACATTTGAAGGTCATAAGGGCGCAGTTTGGAGTTGCTGCTTGGATACAAACGCTTTACGTGCTGCATCCGGTTCCGCTGACTTTACTGCGTAAGTTCCTTAATTAACAAGTGAACAAAACCATTTATCCACTCGAGAAATCAAATGTTATTGGTGTAAAATAATTTTTCCCTTGCTAAATATAACGTATAATCAGTCTCTCTTAAATGATTGTATGTTTCCTTTTACATGAAGTTTTCAGTTTAGAATTTCCATAATCTGTTAGTACAAACTCAGGTTGTTTGACTTCCATTATGATATAAGAATCAATTACGTATGTAGAAACTAGCGAAAGCGAGTTGCTTCCTAGCTAAAACCTAATAGGTTTTCTAGATTACTTTGAACCATGTTTTTTATAGCTATTTCTGTCTTAGACAGATTATATTTTAGTAATTTCAAATACTTTCATTAATGTTGTGAGATACATACCTATACTAGATTGTAGCTCCTATTATGTTGTGCCCACAACTTTATTACGGTTTGTTAGATTAGGCTTGAAGATGTAGAATTTGATTGAAGCGAGGAAATAAGCCACACAGGCTAGGTTTTTATGATATTAGTTGCAGTTGATATGGCAATAGCTTAATTTTTATATCTACCTAACCTTGGGACCTGTTTCGCTTGCTCTAAAACAATTATTTGTTACTTAAAGAGTTTAAGTTAGTTTCGTAACTATAAGCAGACCAATAAGTTACTATCAGTTTGGATAATCTTCTCAACAAGGTAGAACTCGTAAGATAAGATGTATTATATAACAAAAAAATTATAATAGAAGTTACATTTAAAATGGTAGTATTGAATTTTTTTGTTGAGTCTAATTACGAATTTTAGGTAAGCAATTGAAATAAGTAGATATTTTCTACTTCTCAAAATTTAGCTTGTAGGTCAGTTATAAGTTGCTTTTAAAGACGAATAATTTTTTTTTTCTAAACTTATTTTAGTAACTAGTAGGTTATTTAATGGTAAAAGTGACTACCCATAATAAGTGATATTAACTTTTATGCTAAAATATAAGTCTGTCCTTGTTATTTCTGGAATATAGGACTTAAATATTTTCGAATATGTGTATTTACTTTTTTTAAGGGTTCGATGTAGTAGGGTCATTTAAATGCATTTAAAACTATTTCTTAATTATGTTCAAAGTTTATTCAAAAACACGCAAGTGCTTATCTTCTCATGAGCTATTTTTGGTGTAGAGCGTTCTTTAGGTTTTTAAGCTATGACGAATATATATATATATGTGTGTGTGTGTGTTGTTTTTGTTATTGCTTGGTAGTCGTTGCTGTAATCGGATGGGCTGACATGTTTTTGTACAACAAATGCGAATGTAGGAAAATCTGGGATGCATTAAAAGGAGAGGTACTTCACTCTTTTGAGCACAAACACATTGTTCGAACCTGTGCTTTTTCTGAGGTAAGTGTCTAAGCTCACATGCACTACTATATATTTTAACCAAGAATTATGTTCTTAATTAATTAGACGAACATAGTTTTCAAGACTTTGTTTGAACTCACTTAGAGGCTACTTTGATTTGCATATACTTGTTGACGAAATTGAAATGTAGTTGTCTACAGCTTCTGTCTTATAAATATGCTAGTACATTGCACATTTTAAATGGGCTGAAAGGGGTAAATTTGCCTTAATTCCATGATGCTTATGGATATTAGAACCACACATTGATGGAAGAATCTGTTTGCTTAACTAAGATACAGATTGTAGAGTTCACTAAAAAATGCAAATAAAGCGTGGTACCGATTAAGAATAAATCTAGTGTCAAATGGTTATCTCATGCTTTAATGTTGCTCAATTGGATTTGAATTACATATGATATTTAGTTTATGTCGTGTTTGACTGGTAGGATTGGTATGACGTGGGATTGAAATTACTTTATTAAGCTATTTCATTGATATGAAGATAATCATAAACTTTATCCATAATTATCCATTCTGATATATTATGCTATTATTTAGTCCTTCCATTTCATATGGATTACCTCATCCCATACTCATAACCAGTAATGTTCATGAATTTGATGATATCCTTGTTCTCATCACCTTCTATGTTCTCCTCCGTCCTTACCCACAAACTCTATTTTTTTCTCTCACAATTAGTGTGTGTCCTCCCGACCCTTAATGTATATTAGCCCTTGCTTTAAATTCTCATTTCAGTCCCACTAGATTTCATTCTATTGAACTAAAATCAGAATTATTATCTGCATTGTCATATTTTATCTTTCAAAAATTCCTATTTTAATTTAAAAAAAGACATCTACACTCTTCGTTGATAAGCGAAAACCCTTTTGAGTGGAACATAGTACAATACCATTGCACCAAAGTATCGAACTACCAAAAGATTATCATTACTTTTTGTTTTTTTAAAAAAATTATTACAGCTATTACATCTCCTACTAAAAGTACTTTAAAGAACTCTATTTTAACACTACTACTACTCCTACTACTGGTGAAATGCCTGTAGTACCAAATTACCAAAATTTAGTTATCACCTCTCTGTATTAAATATTTTTGAGTCTGAATATCGAATCTTGAGTATGAGCATAGATTTTATGTTACATTTGGCGTATAGTACTTGATACCGACCATTTAAAATATTTATTACTAAGTACCAACTAAAAGTATCCCACATCCAATCATAACTAACAGTATAGTGATATTTATAAAAGAATTTTTATTTTATTCTATTACTAATTTATTGTTAAATGTTTTATATGTTGATTATTATTATTATTATTATTTTGATAGTTAAACTCGCGCACATGCCAAGAGGATTTTTTTTTTTTTTTGACAAATGCAGAAAGTTCTCATTAAATTGAATATAGTACAGTCGGGACAAACCCCCAACTGTCGATACAACCAGGTGATAAAACAAATAACATACTAAAAACAATTAGATGATTTGTTTCCTGATCGTTTAACACATAGAATTTAAAAATTCTTGAAATTAAAAACGAAATCAAAGACATTCCAAGCGATCCAAATTGCAGCAGCATCTCTGAAAATAGCAACATCGCAATTGACCATATCACATAAAAACTATGGTTAGCCCAGTGTTCAGAACACCAATCGCATAAAATGAGATTGGAGAAGCGGCACCCCAGCTATCTACATGCCTATCTACATGCCGGACACCAGCTATAGACATGCCGAAGGCACCTCAGCTATCTATATGCCGGATACCAGTTATAGACATGCCGAAAGTATAAACCCATAGTATAAACCCATGAAAGATGAACAATCTTTAGTTGTGAGATGTGAGCTCTTGCAATAATCACCACCGTCCCAGATCCGATGTAGGCTTTGCAGATCACCAAAAACATCAATAAATTCGTCCTCAACAGATCCATCACCAGATAAACCCAAGCATGACTAAATAAAAATATAACAAACACTCCAAAAAGAAGACACAAAACACACACTCCAAGAGGAGAGACACACAAACAACCAAAAAATTGGGTTTTATTGAAAGGAAATAAACGAGAATAACAGAGAATGAAGGGGTTGGGGCTTTCCACCGGAGAAAACCAGTGGAAGCCCCTCGATTTACTTGAAAATAGACAAACCCTAACAGAGAGGATGAAAGTAGGGAGGCTGCCAAGAGGATATTTAATTTTGTGTTAATGTACGAGTATGTAATTGTAAATGTATAATTTTGGATTTGAGACTCATAGTAATTCGAGTAGTATTTTAGAATCTACATCTAAATCGTAATATGTATATTTGTAATACTTGATTCAACGTACTATTGACAACTACAAGTAATTCGTATCCGGTCATAATAGCATAGTGATATTAATAAAAGAATATTTCCTTTATATCACTAAATTATTGCAAACTATTTCATATTGATAATTAACCGTGTAAATTTACGAGCATTTAATTGTATATGTGTGGCTTTGTATTTGGGACTTACATGTAATTCGAGTAAAATTTTAGAATTTACATATAAATCTTAATATGGATATTAAATAATTGTAATACTCAATTTAGTGTATTTACTATATTTATAGAATAAAATATTATTTTGTTCTGTGATCGGCTAGTAAAATTAATGCAATGTGCACTTTTTGTATTCTATTCTCTATATGTAGCACTCAGTTAGATTTCTATTTGTTACAGGACACTCAATTTCTACTTACTGGAGGAGTTGAGAGGCTTCTTCGTATCTATGACATGAATCGCCCTGATGCACCTCCTAGAGAATTAGACAAGTCCCCTGGATCTGTCAGAACTGCTACCTGGCTTCACAGTGATCAAACAATATTAAGCTCTTGTACTGATATGGGAGGAGTCAGGTACACTTACCTTGTGCAACCATAATATTATGGTCCAAATGATACTAGTATAATTACATCCTTATCTGATCATATAGGCTGCTTTGTTTTATGTTGAGGAACTTTCGTTCACTTTAAAAAGTTCTTTTTTCCTGTTCCTTTTTTTTCCTTTTCGGCTTTTTGGTCAAGCACTCAAGCTCATTTTCTGTCCCATTATAATATGTTTTTTATTAGTCAGAAAGGTTCAGTATCATATTATTAAGTAAAAATTTATTGTTAAATAGAAAAAGTAATTTATGTACCCATAGTTGCTTATAAATTAAAGAAAGCTTCTCTTTGACGAAGCAACTTCATATATCTATTATTCTATTTATTATATAAAATTACAAGTTTACCATATATGGAACGAAAGTGGATAGATCTAATTTGAGGAGCTGTAAATAGACAGGAAGTATTGAATAGCAGGATTATGAAACAACAAGGCACTGCTCCTATGATTGGATTTCAAAATCTTAACATTAACGTGAGGATATGAGTTTATTTAAGACCTCTATTTTTTTTTAATAATGATCACCATTAAATTAGTATTTGTAAATCTTATTGGAAGATTTTTTCCCCCTAGAATTTACTTGCATAAGTAGTTACATTAGCTGAAAAAATGTAAAAAAATGCATTGGTGCTACACAACACATATGCCAGAAACCCTAAAAGTGTTATGGTTCTTATATATTTTATTTTATAATTAAGATGCATGGAAGTAAGTGCAGGATTAGCCACTTTGGTATATTGACAACTAAAAGTCATTTGATGTAAATAATCTAGTACTATAGCAATATGATATTCCAGCATCGTAACTAAATTCAATATGCGATAGTGAAGCAATTAGTATTAGAGAACCAAGTAACATTAATTTTAAATGAACAGTAAGTCAGTACCCTGTTTTGCGGTGTTAAGTTTAAAACACAGTTGACCTGCTCACTAATATAATTTGCTATAAATATTACTCGTAGTTTCTATTTTATCTTTAAATCAGATAAAAACTGGAGGCAACTAGTATACCATAGGCCATAAGTAATTTTCTTTTATAACATAGACACACCTGTAAAATCCCTGTCTTTGTATAAAATCCGAGTCTTTCTGTTCTCTGACTAAACGTAGTTGCCATTTTACAGGTTATGGGACATAAGAACTGGTAACATAGTCCGTACTCTGGAGACTAAATCATCTGTGACTAGTACTGAAGTAAGCCAAGATGGTCGGTATATAACTACTGCTGATGGGTTCAGCGTCAAGTTTTGGGATTCAAATTAGTAAGTTCAGCTGCATGCTTGTCTGCTGAAACCTTGTGATTGTCACCTAACTAATTATTTACTTCATTGCTTCCAGTTTTGGATTGGTCAGGAATTATAACATGCCGTGTACCATCGAATCTGCTTCATTGGAACCAAAGTATGGAGCCAAGTTTGTTGCTGCTGGAGAGGACATGTGGATTCATATGTTTGATTTTTACACCGGTGAAGAAATTGGTAAGTACTGCTGAGTGCTTTACGTGTTGTGTTCATTTTAAAATGCGAGCCTTTTTAGGATTGTTTTTTTCTTTTCAGATAGAAATTTATTAGATAACAATTTTACAACTAGTATGCTTAAGTCAAACTTTGAAATAAACATGAAAGATATAAATATTAAACTTGTGTATACATGCTCCCATTTGGCTGGGGAAATTATGAGTTGACATTTAGTTGGAACTGAGTTCATTTTTATCATGGGAATTAGTTAGAAATTCAGAATAATATTCATCCTTTTGGACTTGCCTTAAGTAGGCCGCTTACCTCTAGGCTTGGTTGGAATACTTCTATAGGCTGTGTGACCTCTGATACAAAAATTCATTATGCTTTCACATGTTTTATTGACAGGATAGTTAAATTACTTTATTATCATATATTTTTTATATATATTTTTTCATTTTCGGGGGTATTCTGTAGTATTAATTGCTATATTTGATATTTGATTGTAGCATGTAACAAGGGTCACCATGGGCCAGTTCACTGTGTTAGATTCTCACCAGAAGGAGACACATATGCCTCTGGATCCGAGGATGGAACAATCAGGATATGGCAAACAGGCTCTTTAACCCGTGATGAAAACGATACAGTCAAAACAAATGGCTCTAGCGGGAAGGTGAGGGCTCCTGGAGAAGTGATTCGGCGCAAGATTGAGGGCTTTAAAATTTCAGATGAAGGAAAAACTAAAGATGAGGAAGTTGTAGGGAAAAACAAAGATAAGGAAGTAGCTTAAGTACTTTGCTTTTCTTGTGAAGTTAATTAAACTCCAGCCAATCTCTCTGTTTAGGTTCCATACCCCCCCCCCCTTTTTGGAGTATGGGGATGCTTAACCATGTTGTTGCGTTTTCTGCTTACTGTGGTTCCATGGTTTAGATCCATTTATCTCCATATATATACATATTTGAGTATCAACTTTCAGGAAACTTTTACTGCTATGATGCTGTTTTGGAATATAGCCTTTCTTTAATCGATCATCATTCTAAAGTATCAGAGTATTGGATTTTACCAGAACAAGAGCAATTGTCCCCTCCAGAATTAGTACTAAATAATTGAATTAGACCAAAAAATTGAACTAATATTAAACCTAAAACTTTAAAGTGATGTCACTTTCATTACTCTCTCCCCTTTCTTCCTTAGGCATCAATGCTTTTTTATCTCTTCCATTCTCGGTAGTACCTTCACTGCCAGCCTTCCAGCTACAGCTCTCCGATTTTCCACCTTCGATGTACTCAGACTGATTAGTCGTGTTACCTCTCATATCGGACTCAGCAGAGCTATAAGTTTGTGAAGAAGGCTGCTTGTACATGTGGAGCTGGTGGTGCAAGGTATGGTTGTGTAACTGGTGGTGACCTTGTGCTTGTGGTGCAATTGCAGAATAGTATTCTTGGGGAACTTGGTAGTGTTGAGATTTAATGCAACCTTGGTATGCAGATTGCAGACTTGGACTTGGTCTTTTTGTGTGGATTCTGTACTTCTGCATAATACATGGAGAAAAAAGTTATGCAAAAGGCATCAGTTCTAGTCTTACATGTTGTATTACTAGTGCAACTTATCTGAACATGCAGAGTTCAGTCCTGTAGATTTTGGGTAATTTTTTTGCTGCTTGATACAGGTTTGATGTACATATATCTAGAGTGTGGAGGATGGTGGGGTATTGTACCTGCAAATGGCTTTTAACTTCATCATTAGGTAGACCTTCAACCTTCATTAGTTCTCTAATTTGTTTTGGGGTAGCCACTGCAATCATTAGCCAAAAACATCACACTCAGATGAACAAATAGGCCAAGATAAAGTTATACAAGTTCCGATTTCTTTACCTTGAGAACCACCTAACATCTGAAGAGCATTGACAAAGCGACGGTGCAAGTCAGGTGACCAACACCGCCTTGCTTTCCTGCGAGTCTGAAGACTTGTGGTTGAGGTGACACCAGTGTTAGTGCTAATGGTTTGTGGGTATTCAAATATTACTCTTTTCCCTCGCTCTATTGTCATCTCTGCAGTTAGTGCAGGATTTTCGCCCCTTGAACAGTTAGAAATTTTGTTATCGATACGTTCTGTCCAGTTCTTATCTTCTGTCTCTTTATCAACTGATACTAGAGCTAATTCAGGAAGAGCTCCTATAGTGCAAGGACGTGAGTTTCTTTCTTTCGAGAAGGGAAGAAAGTCGGCAACATTGCCTGGCTTTCGACTACCAACAAAACCAATACTTTGAGTTTCTTCAGGAGATGCAGAGGGTATAGTTGGTTGTTTGGTATAGAAAGGAAGTCTAATATATGTTATGATTTAATTGCTACACATAAGATGCACTAGAAAACAAGAAATTACAGTAGAATATCTGGGATACCATTATCAAGAAGTTGCAGGCCAAGGGGAAGCTCGCGCTTGAAGGCATCGATCTTGTGACATTCTTCTTCGAGGCAGGAAAGTAAGCCTTCAAGCTTTTGAGGGGATAAAAGGCGCATAACATCTACAAAAACAACGAATATTGAACAAACACGTATTACAATAGATCAAATCGTAGTTTTCTACTTTCAAGTCATGAAAGTGAGAAAAGAACAGAAGAGAAGAAAAGATTTAGGCCCTGCTTCTGAGTTTTTAGTAGGGAAGGAAGTAAGTGATTGAGACGTAAAGTACTTTCATTTCAAAAATGGGATGAAAGTTTTGGACATAAGTTTGTGAAATTTATATTCATCAGTTTTTGCTTTTGCTTTTATTCCTTTTAAAAACTCGGGAGCACGATTATGAATGAAAGTGAAACTATTTTACCTACCTTACACTTGCTTTCCACCCTTTTTAAAACTGGTGAACAAGGTGTTAATCTAAAAGCCATGAGACGATTAATTCAAAAGTATAATGTATGCCTTTTAAGAAAGGAATATCTAAAGCTTATTTCACAGACTCGAGATTCAAGGGGAACATACAAAGTCACAAAGCCAAAAAAGTAAAAGTGCACAAAAATAAAACAACCTCCTTTCTTGTTCTAACACTGCATGTTTTCAGTTTTTATCTTGGGAGAGAATTGGGTTGGAAGCTTTGGAAGGTAAGAAGATTCACTCTAAACCAGTTCTTTTTCACTGCTTCCCAAGCCAAAAAGAGTTCAGATCTCAGTCATGATCCATTTCTGCGACCAAATAAAAGTTGTGTTTGTTGCTGTTAAGTTACTAGTTTTCCTAAAACCTTGAGGTGTTAGGAATTGGGTTTACCGGGATCATATCTCATATTTTAACAGTTGCATCGATATCCTTGTTCATCATTGGTTTTGAAATGAAACTCCGGAGATAGCAAAATTTCATGTGAAATTCAAAACACTAGATAATAGTAACTCAGTTTTTAAAGAGGTGTCACTTTGTTTTCTGGCAGGTATGCTGATTGCTGAGTAATAAAAACATCATTGTAAGATATGCTGTAACAATCGTCCGTGGATCGAGATATTTTGTTTTTAATGTAACAGGGGATGGAGGGGAATATTGGCTTTCCGTATTAGGAAACTGAGGATCAGACTTAGAGTTCAAGCTAGGCTCCGGCCTTTGCCTTTCTTTTCTTAGATTCCGGAAACAACGATGGAGATTGCATAGATCTCTGGTATCACCATGCTACATGTTCAATTAATTTTCAAGTTATTGCCTAAAATTTTGTAACGAAGCTACAACGGTGGAATAACATCAAGATGATGTATCGAAGAACTTGGTTATATTAGAGTCATAACGAAGCTTATAACCGTGTTCTAACATCAAAGTGATGTATCAAAGAACTTGGTTATATCGAAGCCAATAGAACCTCAATTAGTGCCCGGGGTCATAAAATCAATGAAAAACGGAAATGCAACTCGAAAATATCACAAATTGAAAGGAAATATAAATGCAAACTAACAAAAGGGTAAAAATCGGGAATCAGAGTCAATCACTTTGTGTTACAGTATGTTGTAAAAAGGAACAATTAACCGGCATTATGCTGGGTATTACTTTGTGGTACAGTATGTTGTAAAAAGCGGGAATCAGATTCAATCACCGTGCTACCATATAAATTCCTCAAAGTAAAACACTGATTAAAACTAACTGAATGATCACTTAGAGTACTAATTTAATGATGGCGGAGTAATTATGGTATGATAGTGATAGGCGGCTCTCCAGTTCCAACGGTATCCTCAATCAACCTGACAACATCGAGCATCGCGGGCCGTTGATTAGGCACGGTGGCGACACAAGTCATGGCTATCTGCAGCAGCTGTCCCATCTCTTCCTCGACATCCTCGTATCTCAGTAACTCCGTATCAAACACTTCTGCAGCCCAGTTTTCTTTACCTACCGACTGCACCCACCTAGGCAAATCGATTCCTTCTTCCCCTGTTGATGTCTGCTGACACGGAGATTTCCCCGTTATCAACTCCAACAGGAGTACTCCGAAGCTGTACACGTCCGACTTCAATGTGGCTTTTCGAGGTTCAAGGACTTCTGGTGCACGGTACCCTCCTGCTCTGTGGTGATCAGGGTAATTTGAGTCGTCGGACAAGAATGTGCTGAGTCCATAGTCGATGATTGTGGCTTCAGGGGCTTCGTCGTTACTGAGAAGAATGTTGGAGGATTTTAAGTTCCCATGTACTATCTTCTCGAAAGAGTGTAGATGAGCCAGCCCCCTTGCTGCACTTGTTGCAATTCTTACACGGGTTTCCCAGTTTGGTGGTGAATTGCTACCTGTAACAAAGATAGGCCATCACCAGTTATGTAACAATACAAGCTTGTCATGAATTCCCTTATCTTTGTAACTAATTAGCTAGGAGAGTGAATTATTTAAGAACAAGCATGCAATGAAGAATGTGGTCCGTTCAGAGGGTAAGTGATTGTTGCAGCATATCATACCGCGAAAATTAACACCGTACGTGTATAGGAGACTTTTTAATGTGCATACGTGGAACGCATAGGCCCATCTTTACACGTGTTACAAAAATTTTTGTGGTATAGTATGCTGCTAATAATCGTTTGCTTCTGAACTCCCAAAAAGAACTATAAAAGATAAAGTTTACATACCATGAAGAAGCATAGACAAACTTCCAGCAGGCATGTAGTCATAGATAAACAGCTTCTCATCTTGAGTGTAGCAGAAAGCCAAGAGAGGAACTATATTCTCATGCCTTATTGTCCCCAAAATCTCCGCTTGCACTTCAAAGTCCTTCTCACTCACATTTGCATCTATCAATCTCTTCACGGCCACCACTGTCTCATCGTTTATCTCCGCCTTATACGAGACTCCATAGCTTCCTTTCCCCAACATATCTGCCGAAGCCCTCAATAAATCATCCATCTCAAATTTACGCGCTCCTCCTCCAAGAAAGACCAGTTTAGTCCTCTTGGCCCCTGCATCAACAGGAACTCCAGCAGCCTCTCCTGATACTCTAGCGGAGGCTGCTTGTCGACGTTCAATAGCTTCATCTTTGTCATGCTTTCTCTTCATCATACAAAAAATCGAAACAACTATAAACAGAAGTATGACAATTACAGCTGAAGCGCCTGCAATAGCAATGATCAAGCCTATAGACATCTTTTTCGATTTCTCAAGTTTTGATTGTGGATTGTCATGTGTTGATGAGGTGAAATCTGACGGAGACGAAATGTTAGGCTTACATTTCGTTAACGGACCTCCACAAAGATCAGTATTACCGGAGAATGCAGACTGAGGATATTTTTGTAATGTAGTTGGGATCGAGCCATTAAATTTATTATTCGACACGTTTAAATCGACTAATTTTTGTAACTTTAAGCTCGGTATGGCACCCGAAAATTTATTGTTGGCCATAAACAATCCGGTTAATTTAGTAAGGTTATTGATAGAGGGAGGGATTTCACCTGTGAAATTATTTGTCGATATGTCTAGACGAGTTAAACCACTTAACTGAGGCAAACTCGACGGGAATTCACCCGAGAACTGATTTTTCTGGAGGTAAAGACTTCGAAGTTTTTTAAGATTCGAGAAGTCTGGAGGGACTGTACCAGCCAAACCGTTAGATCTGATACTAATGACACGGAGCTGAGTAAGGTTACCGAGTGTGTTGGCTGGGATTGGTCCCATAAGACCAACACCGGGGAGATGGAGTTCAGTCACGTAGGATTTGGTAGGGTCACATTTTACGCCGACCCAGTTGCATGGTGTGTCTGATTCATTCCACTGAATTCGATCTGCATGGGGGATTTGTGTGATGAATGCAAGTAGTGCTTGCTTGTCTCGACTCGGCTCTGATTCGGCTCGCGTTATTATAAGCCATGCAGATAAGATAACATGAATCAGTATGTGTAATCTCGTGCCACTCCACACTGTCATCGATTCAGGCCTTTTTCATTTCACTTACGGCTCGATCTGACTGTAACCGAACCAAGAATTAAAATGCAACTTATAAAGAGAGAGAGAGAGAGAGAGAGAGAGAGAGAGAGAGAGAGAGAGAGAGAGAGGAGGGATAGATGGAGAAAGAGAGAGGGAGAGAGGAAGAATTAAAATGCAATTTTCAGTCCAGATTTCAGTATATGGAGAGAGAGAGGGAGAGGGAGAGAGAGAGAGAGAGGGAGAGGGGGAGAGAGAGAGAGAGAGAGAGAGAGAGAGGGGAGAGGGAGAGAGAGGGGGAGAGAGGGGGAGAGAGAGAGAGAGTGAGAGGGAGAGGGAGAGAGGGGGAGAGAGAGAGAGGGAGAGGGAGAGAGAAAGGGAGAGAGAGAGAGAGAGAGAGAGAGAGAGAGAGAGAGAGAGAAAGGAGGAATTAAAATGCAATTTTCAGTCCAGATTTCAGTATATGGACAGAGAGAGAGAGGGAGAGAGAGAGGGAGAGAGAGAGAGAGCTGGTAGCTACACTGACAGTGACACCAGTAAAAACAACAGAGGTAAAACAGAGTGCTAGTTAGTTATTTTCCGCACTTTTCTAATTATGCGTTAGTAAAAAATTAATTAAGATCGGATCAAACTAACAGATACTGCAGTTTCAAAATTTAAATCTGTAATAATAAGAGTCATATAAGAAGTTACTAGTTAGTGCTAAATTTATGTACTTTCTCAACGAATTTCGCTCTAGATGTTTACCATTCCCTCTAAACTTGGTCAACACTTAAATCCCGGCCAACCTTGAATTATTTGGCAACTCTAATCTCTTTATTTATACAACTATCTCTCTTCACATCAATCTCATCTCTTTCTTTCTTTCTTTCTTAATTTTCTCTAATTACTTATTATTATCTGCCTAATTAATCAATCTTAAACTCTAGCAAACAATGTCGGACTGCTGTGGAGGTAAATGTACGTGCGGCTCTGGTTGCAAGTGCGGCACCGGCTGCACAGGGTCTGTCTCTTGTACTTGTCGACTTCGAATTTCTCGAGCTACCGATGTTTCACATATGATGACTCATGTTCATATTTTCGATAATCTCGTATTAATGTATGGATTGATTTTGCAGATGCGGAATGTACCCAGACATGATCAACGGAAACCCTAGTGAAACTCTCATTGATGGTCTTGCACCCCAGATCAAGTATGTTACTTTTACACATCATGAAATATTTCTTTAAATGATTCGTTACAGAAATTTAAACGTCTTCATGCGTGTTTACTTGATATTTGACATCGTTGATTAAATCGTCTTCATGTTCTTTAAAATGTTGGTTAAAAGGATTCATTTACCTCAAGTTTATATCATGATAGGGTAATATTCGTTATTCCATGAAATGTTTGAAACAATCAGGACTAAAATGAAATTTTCACGAATTTAGAAAGCCATCGTTGATCAAATTTCACTAATTTTTAAACAAATTTTAGGATTTAGGAAAAAGTTATCTATCAAATTTTGCAAGATAAGTTTTAGATTCAGAGAGGTGAAAATCGTCAATTTTGTACATTTTCAGCCCGAACTGTATCCTAGATTAGCCTTACACATTATGAAATATTTCTTTAATGATTCGTTACAAAAATCTAAACGTCTTCTCGCGTGTTTACTTGATATTTGAACATACATTTCGAAAATGGTACTATTTGTTATTCTTTTACTTTAGAAAGACCAATATATTAATAATAATAATTGTGAAGGTTACAAAAGGTACTATTCGTTATTCCATGAAATGTTTGAAACAGTCCGGACTAAAAATGAATTTTTCACTAATTTTGAAGGTCATCGTAGATAAACTTTCACTAATTTTTAAACAAATTTTAGGATTTGGGAAAAAGTTATTTATCGAATTTTTTAAGATGACGAGTTTTAGATTCAGAGAGGTGAAAATCGTCAATTTTGTACATTCAGCCGGAACTGTAGCTTAGATTAGCTTTACGCCTACTCCTACCTATCGTATTTCATTTACGATTTAGAATGAAAATGTTCGGATTAAATATGAAATATGATTTTTTTCACTAATTTTGAAGGCCGTCGTTGATCAACTTTCACTAATTTGTAAACAAATTTTAGGATTTAGGAAAAAGTTATCTATCAAATTTGAAAGATGAGTTTTAGATTAAGAGAGGTGAAAATCGTCAATTTTGTATACTCAGCCCGAACTGTAGCCTAGATTAGCCTTACGCTTACTTCTACCTATCGTATTTCATTTATGATTTAAAATGAAAATGTTCGGATTAAATATGAATAGTTGTTTGCGCAGCTACACGGTGGGATGTGAAAATGAAATGGGAGCAGAGAATGATGGCTGCAAATGCAAGTGTGGAGATAAGTGCACCTGCAACCCATGCACCTGCAAATGAAACATTGATGACACTGGATCAATATGTAGTCCCTTTTCTGGTTATGAAATAAACTTGTAACTACTTACTTTGGTTATGGGATAGTAGTTTTTCTTCTTTCTTAATGCAATGATGTTTTGATTAATAATGGTTGTTTTGATTTTACTCTTGGTGTTTGTGTATATAAGCAATGATGTTTGTAAATAACTAAATATCATCTGTTTTAATTGGAGAATTATGTGTATATAGGTCTGCGAACAAAGTTATATACTATTCCCGGATTATTATCGGATGTACTTACTTTTGATTTAATCTAATGCAAGTACTGTTTTTAAAAAAACATATATATATAGGGTCTTACTCCATTGAGAACCTTTTTTTGGTGAGATATGAGATCTAATCTCAACCATAAAAATTTAAATCTATTTTTAATCTAGACCATTCATTTTAAACCTAATCATCTTCTCCAACCATCATCTCTTCCAGCTTCTTCTTTCTACTTACCCCCACCACCACCTCCAACAACCAGCAACCATCATTTCTGGCCACCACCACCACCGGCGACCACCACCAACTCCAGCGATCACCAGAAAATCACCACCGGCAAACATAAAATCACCATCGTCAAATCAAAAATCACCACCAGAAAATGAAAAATCACCGACGGAAAATGATAAATCACCACCAGGAAATAAAAATCACCGCATCCAATCACTATTTCTGCTCCATCTGATTCGACCACACGGAAAAACTATGTTCATTAAACCATGAACATCATAACAAAAATCACCACACCAAACAATTCACAAAATCAACACCACCTGTATTCATTCAACAATTCCAAGCCTCACCCACTTTTCTTCACCATTTTCGGCCAACTACAAACTCTTAATAAAATTACCAGATCCGAATATAAACAAATTTGAAATTTCTGTTAATTCGGAGGTTGTTTAAATCTCTATAATCGCAGGTTTTGAAGCTGAAAAAGACCGAAAATTATTCCGTTGAGAAAAGATATCAGGTGCGGTGATGCAAGGCAGTGGAGGTAGGGGATGAAGATGGAGGGACGGGGAGAGATAAAGAGGGGGGAGGGAGAGAGGGGAGGGAGAGGAGTTCGCGGTGGTTATTGGATGGGCGGTGGTGGAGCAGTTCCGAGGCGGCGGCAGGTGGGGTGAAGAGATGTGCAGGGATAAGGGCAAGACAATTTAAATGTGTGGTAGGGATTAAAACAAAAATGTTAAAATATAACAAAATAGAGGGCTGAGATTAGATCTCATATCTCATTATAATTGGGGTTCTCATTTGAGTAACTCCCTATATATATATATATGATTGTGAGTAAATATACTCAGCAATGAGCACCTTTTTTCGACTACTTTGGGAACAAGTTTGTTTGATTTTTTTAATCATGTATATTCTTCTAACCAATTAAGAGTTAGGAAAAAACAACTCACAATAAAAAAGTGCTCATTCGTAGAGATGCGTAAAAAATTCGAAATTCGATTTGATTTGAAAAAAATCTTGAAAAGTATGATCCTTAGCCTGGTTTGCGGGCATTAAATGAGCCTATTTTTTTCCTAAAAATCCGTCCTGCCAATTGAAATATTCCGATAAAAATATAGATTTAAAAAAGTCCAGATAAAAGTTCGGTTAGGCCCAGATAAAATTTTGGATTTTCAATAAGTCCGAATAAAAAATCGATTTTTTATATAAAATTAAAAATATATAATTATTTATATTGTTTTATTAGATGTAGAACACGGTACATTTGGTTGTTTTGTCGATTTAATACTCTAAATAACAATTGTTATAGTTTTAGGTTAATAATCGATAACAATTGAATGCAATATATAATAATAATTTTTGTTTATGTTTCTCAACTCCTCTTTCTCATAGTTTAACTTAATATTTCATTCGATATTTGAACTCTTCTTTCTCATAGTTTAATTATTCTATATTAGAGTTTAATTTAATATTTCGTTCGGTATCTAAATTACTCATAGGATCATGACAAAAAATAATAAATAGTACTTAATATATAACTAAATTTTTTTGGATAAAGTCTGATCCGACCCGCGAGTCTAAAACCAGTCTCATATTTTTAAAGAAAGCCCAACCCTACCCAGTTTGAATAAAGCCCAGTCCGATAAAATTTGTGCATCTTTACTTCTTTGTCAACAACACTAATTTTTCCAATATAATTATAGTTTGAATAAATTTGAATCAAGTCTCATTCAGATCGTGCTTCTACAAATCTGTAATTTTTAAATTAAATCGGGTTTGATTTTTATGAAATTTAAGCTAAATTTAAACAGATTTATTTGAAAAAGATTAATTTATTAGATCATTTCAAACGGAGATTTCAAAAAAGTGTCAAAATGTCTTGCAACATTACATTCTCTTTGATTACCCATAGACATTATGTCAATTAAAATAGGTAATCTTTGACATTTTTGAATCCCTTTGAAAATGAAAAAAATAGTAAACATTTTTTTTTGTGAGGGGTACTTACTATCTAGTTTTTTTTGTCAGGTCTTACTATCTAGTTTTAAACATACTTTGTTTCATGTATTTGACAACTTTGGTTAGATGTAGGGCTGTAATTCGAGTCGGGCGGCGAGCTCGCCCGCCCGGCTCGAACTCGTTTAAGTGAGCAGAAATTCTGACTCGTTTAATTACCCGAACCGCCTCGACTCGACTCGACTCGTAAAATTAAACGAGCCGAGTTCGGGTAAAGTTTTAGGCTCGATTAAGTGCAAAATTAAACGAGCCGACTCGACTCGTGAAATTAAACGAGTCGAGTTCGGGTAGAGGTTTACGCTCAATTAGTTAAATATGCCGGCTCGATTCGACTCGATTAATCTTGGCTCGAATTACGCCCGACTCGAAATTCGGCTCGATCGGCCCGAATTATAACCCTAGTTTGATGTGTTTTGACAATTTTGATTGCCAATTAATGAAACAAATACAGTAAATCTTGACATATATCTTAATTCGTTACAAAATCACGGTCGTTATTTTACAGACTAGTTATCTCTTTTATTCCTAACCTACTATTTAGCATTTTATACATCCTGACTTTTAATACTTTCTTACTAAAACATAAGCCTTTATATAACTTAAAATGGTTGAAAATAAAAATAAAAATTTAAAATTAATATCAAAAGTATGTAGAAAAAATACTTGTTAACTTAAAATAATAGAATTACTTAATGTTGTGTAATACATGTCTTCACATAACAATACCAAGTCAATTTGACAATCCCAAGATTTAGTTGAATTGTAATTTTTATGTATTTTATGATGATGTTTCTTGAGTCCGTAAAATTGTTAAGTAGACTTCCCTGAAATATTTTTCAATAAACAGCCAACAAATTAGGAATAGGTTTCTGGAAGAAAATCAAGACTGATCATGTCTCAGAATGAAAATAAACTGCTTGGTGAACCAAAATGTCGTGGGTTGAAAAATGTTCTAAGTCAAATGTCAAGAAGTTATATATCAAGTTATATCCAGAAGTCTATCGAGAAGTCAGATAAGCTGGTAGAGAAGTCATTACACTCGTAGAGATGTCACTCTACTTGTAGAGAAGTCATTATACATGTAGGGATGTCACTCTACTTGTAGAGAAGTCAAAAATACATGTAGAGAAGTGGAGATATCGACAAGTAAAAAATATATATAGAGAAGTGGAGATATCGACAAGCCAAAATGATATGTAGAGAAGTGGAGATATCGACAAGTCAAAACTGCATGTAGAGAAGTGGAGATATCGATAAGTTAAAACTGCATGTAGAGAACTGGAGATATCGACAAGTCAAACTGCATATAGAGAATTGGAGATATCGACAAGTCAAGCTGCATATAGAGAACTAGAGATATCAGTAAGTCATAACTCTTGTAGAGAAATGGAGATTTCGGTAAGTCATTCTACATATCAATATGCCACATCTTTATACAGTAATGAAGATCTCGATAACAACTCAAATTACAGAAAGCAACCAACTTGGAGATTCAATATTATTAGTCAACAAACCATTTTATCACTGAAATGGAAAGTCTACAAATGCAGTTTGAGGAGTGCAAGATCAAGGGTCAAGATGAACTGGACAAAGGAGGATCACATACCTAGAAAATTATATGCAGATTTGTTGCACTTAAAATGGATATAAACAAAATGACTTTAGAAAATGTGTTAGTCTATTTTAGTGCAAATTCTGTAAACTGTGCATGTTGATCTATAAAGCATGTTCACGGGTCCTTAGTTCAAAGTAACAAAAATAGATCTAGAAATTTTGTCTTCCCTTAAGAGAAATAGCCGAGTTCTTATTATTCAAGAACACAAATTTGTATAACAACTAATTTGATTTTAATATAAATCAAGTAAGTTTTGATAATTGTGTTTCAGTCTTTACAGTTATTTGATTATCACTACATTTACCTTAAAAACATTCAAACAAAGTTTTTAAGTAGGTGAAATCAAGAAAATACATATACCTTCAATGTGCATTTCATACCTAACAAGTGGTATACGAGCAAAATCTGAAAGTAGACATATTAGATCTTGGAAGTTTGAATGCACAAATATATAGCAGTATCAAGATTCCTGTTTTTGGCAAAGTGAACTACACTTTATGGAAGAAAAAAATGATATTGTTCATCAGGATGGCTCATCCACTATAACTTGAAATTCTCAAATATGAACCCTGCATTCTTATGATAAGCTTACCTGAAGCAACTGAATGTGATATAGTCATTCGTGGTCACTATGCTCCTAAATATCCATCTACATACACTGAACCTGAAAAAGATAAAGTTTCACTTGACAATAGCTTGCAACTCATTCTAGTTGAATCTCTTGATAATGTCATGTATAACAACATTATCAATTGTGAGTCAGCCAAACAGATTTGGGAGAAGATAAAGATTCTGTGTAAAGGTACTGAGGAAGTGAGGTCAAACTAGAGAAGAATTCTGATCTCACAATATGAGGGTTTCATGGCTAAACCTTAAGAAGGCATTACTGAGTTTTTTGAAAGGTTTAACAAATTTATAAACAAGGAAGCCAGTGTGGATGAAAAAGTTTAAAAATTTAATCTATATTCAAATTTATATTTAAAAAATTGGGTTCTATAAATTCAAAATTTAGCATCGAATATTCGTTATATGATTATTTTATCATCCTTAAATGTTTGTAGAATAGATATTTTTATTATATAAGTGTATGACGTTTGGAAAGTTAAAATTTTTTTTTAAGTGCTAAAATGTTGACAAGTATGATTTTCCGTTGTAAAATGATAAAATTTAAATTGTTATTAATTTTAAGATTATTGTTTTTATTTTAACCGATGATCTTAGTTATTATAAACTCACGTATGTTATAGTGAAAAATTGCTTACTCATTTTGAATTTGTTTTCTTAAGTTATTTGTTCAATATTTCATGCTTGTAAAGTTGTTACTATGATTTTAGATATATATACATTTTATTGTAAATAGAAAATTATCATTTGTTAATTTGTAGTAATAAATAATTTGAACTTGTAAAATCCGATAAATTAGCTACTTTTGTATGTTGATATATTATTATAAACTAGCATAATAACCCGTGCGAGGCACGAGTCATTTTCTAGAATTTTTTTATGCATCATGCAATTATAATGTTCTTAGTTGTTTCCTTATTTGTAAATGTTGTACAATGTCTAACGTATATTAAATACAAGTTGATTGTTTATCATCATATAATATTTTCATACAAGACATTACCAAATTACATAACGTTTCTAATATAGCTCATTAAGCAATATATATATATATATTCTTATTTGTGTTGTGTAAATTGTATTTAATGAATGAATATAAATAGGATAATCAATGAACGTTTAAAATGAAACGATTATGTCGTTACTATGTTTACAAAGAAAAAACTAAAAAATACCATATATGTTCAATATAAAGTTGATCAAAATTTTTGAATTTTATTTAAATAAACTATATGTACTGCTCTGTATTATTATTGAGTTCACCACTAACTTACAATTAACTTACTCAATTTAAAAAGATAAAAAATGCATAACTGAAGTCAGAATGACTTGCAATCATAATATACAATAATGTAAAATTTATACTACTGTTAATATAAAAGTTGATTTTAATTAAAAACGTTACTTTTTGAAATTCAACGTACGCATGTATGAAAAAATGTTAGTTTTTTATTTACACTACTGTTAACAAAGTAAGATTAAGTTATATGTGTGTCAGCATGTAAATTATCGTATGTTACATTTCTTAGTAAATTACGATGGTTTCAATTATTTATATGTTAAATATATGATTTATGTACATGTATATTCATTATTAACATCTAGTGAGATAATTGATTACTTAATAACATGCATTTATAATTATTCAAAAATTAAAATTATGTAATAAATAAATTGCAATAATTTATATATGGTATTCACATTATCACTAACAAAAAATTCATAACTATTTTTTACGCAATCAAGTACCAATCATGGTCGTAAAATAAAATTAAATTATAAATTGTGAAGACTTGTTATTGATATTCATGATTTTTTTTCAAGAATTCGACGGAAAAATTGTAATTATATCGTTATTTAAACCTTTTTTAAGTTTATTTTATTACGACTCTAATATTTCTTCATATAATAATTTGATAATATTGTATACTATTCTTCTAAAATTAAATATTTTTTAACTCGATAAAGTTTTATAAATATCAGTTGAACTAGTTAATTTATTCAAATTATTGAATAATATATATTTTTTTCCTTTAAATAATATAAAATGCATTGAACCAAATGCTATAATATAATATAGATATAACTTTTATTTGAAAATTTTAAAATATTAAAATAATTAAAATTACTTGTACAATATTTTCTTGATCAATGAATATTGCTTATCGAAAATAATTCTTTTTAAAAGGCTAGTCTTTTTCAAGTGAAAAATGAATAATAAATAAATTTAATATATCATCGTAGTTTTAACAAATATCGTGATATCTTATATCAAATTTCGATATTTTTAAAATCGGGACAACTCCCAAAAATAATAATACGCTACCCGTGAAGTGAGTAATTTTAATACAAATAATCAATTGACTTGATCCTATAAAGACCTCAAATACATTAATTTATATTAACATAAGATATTAAAATATTTCATATTATTGGTAAGATATTATTGCCGAGCTTGTAATTTAAATTTACTAAACGTAGAATGTGACGATGATTTTCGGACGGATCGTGTAGTCAAAAGTTTAAATTTGTCGTGTAATCAAATTTTAAGTATTTTTTTAACTATAGGCCAAGTTTTGATTTCAAATTCGAAATAAAATAAAACGCATCGACTCATTATAATTATAACTGTTATTCCCAGTGGACTAACAATGAGATTTACAGAAAGGGGGGTTGAATGTAAATCTCAAAACTTTTTCAAGTTTTGAGTAGTTTCTAAGGCTAAGTGTTTTAGTGAGCAAATATGTGTGAATGGCTTGAAGCTAATACAGACAGATATATATATTCAAACACAAATGTAGAGAACACAAAGAACTTAAAAACTTTTCTGGTGGATTTGTTGTTCCACCAGAGATGTGTTATTTCAGAAAATCTGTGATTCAAAGAATTAAATCACAGCTGCTTCCTAGTACAAACTAGATGATTTTCTCTCTGGATTTTTCTAAACAGCTCTGGAAAATTCACATCTAATTACTAGCTGCTACTTGGTTTATATATCACCAAGTTTACAAGTGAAGACAAAACTGTAAAATACAATTAAAAAGGCTCTTCACATGTTTCTTCTTCATTTCTCTATCCAATGCAATTTAGGCTTAGCTGTTAATCTTTGAATACTTCCTTGTTTGCACCAGAATGGAAATGCTACATTTTCTTGATTCCTCCTAGAGGTTTCCATATTTCAGTTTGTCTCTGTCAACCCATGTGCCTCTGTCAGCTTATAAATTGTCACTATCAACTGCTAATGAACTAAGCATCCGTTGAAGCTTTCATCCGTTGATGCCTTATCCGTTGAAGCTTTATCCGTTGAAGTTTTATCCGTTGATGCATTAGCAGTTGAAGTCTTTATCCGTTGAAGCACTTATCTGTTGATGGATATTATCTGTTGAAGCTTTAGAGACATCCGTTGAAGCTTTGTTTCTTATCCGTTGAAGGTCTTCAATATCAGTTGATACTTCTTCACTTATACAAAATTACAAGGCATGAAATATTTACAATTAGCCCTCCTATTTGCATATCCACTAGTAGTCAACATGACTTGTAATAACCCCAATTTTTGAGAAATTTTGAAACCCTTATGAATAGTGTTTTTGCTGAACGAGAAAACTTTTCATGCCACACTATGTAGGGGTTCTGTTATGGATATTCTGGGATATTATTAGTACTCTATGAAGTATATAAGTGTATGTGAAGATCGTCAGAATCCAATTCCGAACATTTTGATTTTTCCCGGAAATCCACAAGATACGGAGAGAATTGAGTATAAGGTAACAGGATAAAAAGGATTTAAATTAAAGGATTATAATAGAGGATCATAAAAAGGAATATAACGTATTGAGAAAGGTTAAGGGAACCTAAGTAATAAGATCCCGGGTATGATCCTTCAAACGATAAACGAGAACGAAAGTTAAGCGAACCGTACAACAGATCAGCGGTCATTAGGCAAACGATTAGGAAGCTAATCAAAGGGTTTAATGGGAGTGATGTCATCCAACCAATAGAAAGGAGACAAGGAAGGGAGGATGACATCATAAGGGTGACATAAGCATGACATGGAAGAAGGGAGGTGTGGTTGATTAAGGACCACACAAATTCAAGGGCAAGGTGGTAATTTGCTAAATCAAAAACAAAACCAAGCCAACCAAGCTAGCAAATCATTTCATCAAGAATCAAAAAATCAGCCAAGGCATTTGTTCCTCACCTAGCTCTCGGCTTTTCATTTTTTTCAAAGAAAAAAATTTCCAAAATCAAGATCCAAGCATCCTTAATTGGTAAGAAAATTCCCTAACCATCTTTATGCTTAGTTATGGCTATATCATGAGTTTAAGCCATTAATTCTTTCTCTAGCTTCTCCATTTAATCAATGAAGAAGACAATGAATAGTGTTTTCAAGTTTTTAACTTGAACTTTTTCTTGTTTTTCTTGAAGATCCAAGCTTTCCTAAGGCTTCTCCAAGCTTCTTAAGGCTTCCTAGCTCAACCCACCACTTCAAGGAAGGTATACCATTTTCAAACCCTAGGTCCATATATATTATAAGGTGATTTTGATGAGTAGGATGTTATTGTAGTTGATGTTATGATTAGAGTTTGAGATTTGGAATGGTAGTGAAATGAAATGGTAATTTTGTGGTTTTGATTTAAAGAAACTTAAGAATGATTAAAGTAAAGTTTAAGCATAAGTATGAATGGTTAAATTGAATTGGTTGGGGTTGTTATGATGTGATAAGGATGGATGTTTGTTGTGTGTTGGATTTGAGGAGGGTTTGGGTTGATTGTGGATGGTTTAAAAATTTGGAAATCACGTAAACATAGCCGTCGTAACGTCCGATTTTCTTTGGACTGTTTTTGTGCATAGCATTAGGACCCGAGAACCCCCTGCTAGATTGTGACCACTGCCATGTTTAGATAGCTCATGTTACGAGCTTCGTTTTGATATGTAGTTCGTTCGATTCCGATGCACGGTTTAGGAGAAACGACCGTTTCAAGTAACGGCGTTTCGCGAACGAAACTTTTTCCCTCGCCTTACTTTGAAACATAGGTTAAAGACCAAAAAGGGTTAATTAATGTGTGAAACATTTATGGTAAGTGTGTTAGGCAGTTGGTAAGTCATTCGCGAAGGAATCGCTTTAAAACTCGTAAAGGTTAAGTTATTAAAAATGGTGGAGCCGAGGGTACCCGAGTGACTTAAGCGAATCGGTGAGCGCAAAACTAGCATTAGAGTCTAAGTTAGTTAAAGCATAGATTTACAAGTGATTTTGGTTTAATTCCAACTTACTTGTTGTTTATAGGTTATCAGACTCGTCCCGAGCCTTTCTCACCCCCAAGTCGCTCAGGCAAGTATTCTATCCGTTATACTGTTGTTGTGATGAATACACTTGTATATGCATTATCTTGCGATAGATGCATGTTGGTTATTTAGCAAATTCTTGCGATATATTGTAGCATGTGATATGGTATATATGCATGCCTGTTTCATATTCTTGAAATATATATCTGTTGGTTCAGTTGATAATACCTATGCTAGAGGATAGCGGTATCTTGCATATACCCTTAGTATAGGGACCCAAAGGTGAAAATATTTTCTAAAACCGGGAGTCGAGGATCCCGAGTAGAGTTTATATGGATATGGATATATATATATATATATATTTATATATATATATGGTTATAGTTTTTCCAAACTATTAATCGAATAAGGTTTATTCGATAACTTTAAACTTTATTTTATTATCGAGTATTATTTCGAATATTATTCGAAGGCGTATGACTCCTTTATATTAAATGAATATTATTTTGAATATTCATTCGAGGACTTATGACTCTTTTATATTATTTAATGAATATTATTTTGAATATTCATTCGAGGACTTAAGACTCTTTTATATTATTTAATGAATATTATTTGAATATTCATTCGAGGGTTATGACTCAGTTTATTTTATTATTTCAATATGATTTGAATATTCATCGGAGGACTTATGACTCCTTTATTTTATTTAATGAATATTATTTATAATATTCATTCGAGGTATTATGACTCAGCTTATTTTATTTATTGAATATTATTTGAATATTCATTTGAGGATCTATGACTCCGATTATTTGCTGAAATATATTCTTTATTTTATTAAAGAATAAGATGTCAATAATCAAACTTATTTTCGATTATTCAAATAAAGATAATACTTTCATATAAGTATAGCTTTGGTTAATTAATACTCGTTTCTAGTATAAATTTTAATACTTCTACTTCAATTATTTTTATAAAGACTATTCTTTATGGGAATATTATTTAATTAATAATATTCAGATATTTTCTAATATTCTGGGGACTGATTTACTTCATTAAATCAGCCTTACTCCAAACACTCTTTAAAGTGTTTTCGAGTCTTCAAAATGATTTTTAAAAGTCAGAGCGGATCCCAAAACTCATTTTTATATTTAAGATCTTCCTTTTTAAAGGGGATTTAAATACTCGCTCAAAACCTGGGAAATCCGGCTCTGTGGTGTATTTACATTCGCAACAAGGTTGCAGATTTGGTAAATGAATTGATTACTTGCCCAACGTTCGGGAAGTAAGCCCCTCTCATTGAGTCGGCATAAGCGACAGGCCGAGGTACGGTCTATTATTGTGTAAGTGGCTCAGTGGGAGTCCATCAAATGCATAGGTGGCTGAGTGGCAGTCCAGCATAGGTCTTAATTATGACCAGGGTGATGACCAGTGGGGAATTCGTCCATCTACTAGTAGAAAAGGTTACTTATTGGTATCTTTGCCTGATCAGCGAGATATCGGGTTTATGCCAAAATTCTTTTCCTTTCCAAAATTCATTGGATGTTTCGAACTCTGTTCATACTTCACATAACAGAGGTTCCAGGAAATGTTTAAAGGGATATATATATGTGGTTATATATATCGGGAATAAATAAAGTATCTCATAACTTTTTCATTCAATAATCTTTCAAAGATTGAATCTATTCAAGTCTTATCTTGTGGTCTCATCAGTGGGATGAACTTTTGAAATTGATTATAACTTGAACGGTGGTAGTTCAAGTAGTATTGGGAATGATATAAATGTAGTGAAGTATTTGGTAACTTCATCTTTAGAACTTATATCTAATTAATAATTGTCTTATGAATGACAAAGATTTTCAGAAAAACGTTGAGACAAGGTTAGATATATGAGATCACCTTGCAACGATATATTTTTTTTATATACAGTTATACACTGGGACTTTGTGTATATTATGCATGGAAGCGGACTTCCAATATTTTGAAAAGTATATATGTATATATATATATACTGAATATTTTGCGACTTCATCGCATTAAGTGATCAACTTGGTTCATTTCTTTTGACCAAGACTTTCATGAGTATTATGAGTAGACTCATATACTGTAAATAATTATGCATATTATTTTGGTGGGCTTGCTGCTCACCCTTGCTTTCTTCTTTCATCACACAACAACAGTTAGGAAAGATGACCAGACTCCAGCAGACCCAGCGCAAGCGCGTGGAAAGCGTTCCGCGTCTTCCCGTTGATGTCGTAGCTGCTATAGCTGCAGAGGTAGATCTATTGTAGATTAGACCATTTGTTTTTGAGAATCAATTATGTATAATTATAACTTGTGGCAGATAATGGCAATTAACTGTAAATTTATCAAGTAATCGTTTTGGGTTGTAATAACTTTTAAATTGTGGATTCAAAGACTTGTACTTATTTGAATTTCATCTCTGAGACTATAACGGGTTGTGGTGTATGTTAGTGTGGGGTCACAGCATAAGGTTGGTTATTATTAATTAAGTGAAGTGATATTGTGGAAAGAAAGACCGTGACGACCCGGATCCCCGACCCCGGATCTGGGGGTGTTACATGACTGATAATTTTCTACAACATCTAAGAATTACAACTTGAATCCAGAGAATGAAATGTGCTACAATACTAAACTTATTGCTAAGTAAAGCTACTCCTTCAACGGATAGTCAAGATGGTCTTATCCGTTGAGGCTACAAACACTAGATTTCTACTTAAGTGTTTTGTTTAACTTATCATCAAACTAATACATATATTCCTAACAATCTCCCCCTATTTATGTCTACTAGAACTGTAGGCATAAATTTAGGTTTAGCTTGATGATAACAAAACACTTGACAAATATATTAACTGTAATAAAGCAGAAATTCAAAAGTGCTGCAAAAATGTGTATGCTGAGATGGAATTGAAGAATTACATTGTTTCCAAGGGTGCTCCTTTAGCCTGAGCAGATTAATTTCTTTTCCTTTGATCCCTTGTTTTCTTTCCTAGCCTCCTGTCATTCTCCTCTATTTGAAGTTGAAGTTGTCTGTAGAATTCAGCTTCATCTTCTTCATTGATGTCCAACTTAGATTGCATATCCTTGAGAGTTTCATTACTGGCAATCTTGAGCTGATCTTCAAGTTTGAAAAATCTTCTGACTCCTTTGTTGTCTCTGAACTCCATCAACCAATGAGGTGATTTGTGAACTGTAATTCCTCTTTCTTGAATGAGTAATGTTCTAGGCAAGGCATTGGGCTCCCTCCAAGTTTTCCTTATGTTGGCAATCTTGTTGAGAATCTCAGTCTTGGCAGTCCTGGTAAAGCCAGAATCCATTTGTATGACTGAGTAGACTCTAACCAAGGTAGAGTAGCCTTCATTCAGAATCATGTAGAGAGGCCAAGTTCTTTCCCCACTTTCTTTGTATTTGAACACTAGTCTTTTTGGTAGATGTCTGTAGGCAGCTATTCTCCTTACTTCCTTCAGCTCATCCAGATAGAGTTCAATGTCTGAAAATTCTTTTATGTCACAAATGTGAACATAATCATCCTTAGATGCTTGTGGCTTAGGCTTAGGCTTCTGAGTGAATTTGATTGAGGTTTTAGGAGGTGTTGATTTGATTCTTCTTTTCTGCTTCTTTGATGGTGGAGAAGAGGTTAAGAAGGTGGGCAATTTGATGGTGTCCCAATCAATTGGTTCCTCCTTAGGAATGATTGTTTCACCATGAATGTTTATGAAGGGGTCAGGCACAATGGGTTCAGGAATAGAAGGTAGTGGTTTGGATTTTGATTGGGTTTCTTCAGTCTCATCTACCATCTTTCTCTTTGCATTGGCCTTCTTTCTGTTCCCTTTCTGCCATTCCTCTCTTTCCTTACTTCTTTCTTCCATATCATTATCAACCATGTCCCCCATACCTCCATCTTCACTTTTGTCTTCAATTTCTTTCTTTTCTTCAGCTTGACTTGACTTTAGCTGTTTTTTAAGCTTTGCTTGTGCTCTTTTGTCATCCTTTAGCTTTTTGGCTTCTTCCTTCAACCTTCTGGTTTCTTCCCTCTTGGCTATTGAGAATTTGGGATGTCCTTGCATCACACAGATGCTCTTTCCCTCTCTAAAGATAATAGCCATGTTCATCCTTTCAACCACATTCATGGTCTCTTTGTGCTTTATGATACTCCCACCCAAAACCTTGTCTTCATCAAGCTTTGGAAGAGGAAAGTCAACTTCTTTCAACTGAGCAAGGCTTAAAGGGTTCTTTGTAGAGTCCTTGTTGGATCTGTTGTTGGGCTTGAGAACCATAGGTTTCAGATTCTTGGAAGAAGTCTCTCCAACCTTATTCCTCCTTACTGGCTTGAGCTCCATAATAATTGGTTCCACCTTTGTGCTATGCTTCACAGATTGTGATTTAGAAGTTGTAGAACCAAAAATTTGTTGCATCTTTTCATCAATTTTCCTCCTTTGCTCTTTGACTTGCAATTCAGCTGCTGCTATCTGGATTAGATCAATTCCATCAAGCTTTCCTTTGATTTGAATAGTTAGAGAAGTGGTGGTGGCAGGAACTAGCACTTGAGATATTTGAACTGTTGTTGATGGCTCTCCTTCCCCTTCCCCTTTATTCTCCCCCTTTTTGTTATCATCAAGGGTAGGGGTCAAGCCTTGTGCTTTTGCCAGCTGCATTAGTAGATTTATCTGAGTTTTTGATTCTGAAGAATGGTGACCATAGAGTCTTCAATGATCTGAACTCTGTCTTCCAACCTGGCCAGCCTATTGTCAGCATCAGATGCTTTCCTCAGTCTCCCCAACAAATCTTGCATAGTACCATAAGGCATGACTGAATCCATCTTCTCAGCATTGTAGGATTTCAGATCAGCAATGTCCTGCTTGAGTTCATCCATACTTAGATTCTGTTTGAAATGCTTCAACTGCAAGAGATGCAGAGAGTCCAGATGAGCTTGAAGAATTGCCTTGGTACCAGCATCTGTAGTCTCTTGAAGGGCCTTCTGAATAGTCATTACTTGCCTGACCAAAGTTACACCAAACTCTCCTGGTGTAGATGCCTTTGCCCATGCCCAATCAGGTAGATCTAGAACAGAACTTGGGCCTACTTCTCCCCCTAAGTTCATGCTCTCATACAAAGAATTAGAGTCATCATCATTAGAATTTACTCCAAATTCTTCAGATGGCTCACCAGCTTGAGAAGGCAGCCTGTTAATAGCAGCTTTGTCTCTGAGAAGAGATTCTGAAGTGTGTACAATGTTTAAAGTCTGTTCTGCCTCCACATTGCCCTGAGCAGCCAACAATTGATAGGCTGGAACGGGGTGAGTAAAAGTGTCAGCATCCAAGGAAATGTTATCAATTACAGCTTTGTAATGTTGCTGAAATTGTCTTCCCTTGTCTGCATCATCCACAATCACTGACTCACTAGCAATGGCTGGATCCACCCTTATAGCTTCTGTACCTGCCTTTCTCTCATTTTCTCTATTTTCTTGCATCAGGGGCTCCCCCTGGCTCACACACACCCTCACACCCTCACCTTCTAAGGTGGCACTCCCCTCACTCACTTTTGCCATGCTAGAAGAAATAGCATGCATATGGTGACTCTCAACCTCTCCTTTTGCCTGGGAGCAACCCAGCCTCTCACTCAAATTATCACTCCCTTCCCTCAAACCTAAAAGTGATTGTACAGTAACCATGTCCTCTACAGTTGGAATTATTTCTGTTATATGTGTAGAGACCATCAACGGATAGGGAGTATCCGTTGAAGTGGAAACTGATGGTATCAACGGATAACTGCTGTTAAGCTTATCCGTCGAAGAACAACTATTTGTCAACGGATGAGAGATATCCGTTGAAGAAGGAAAAGATGTAGATATTGAAAGTGATATAATTGTTGAATCTGTGTGAATTGATTTTAAGTGAGGTGACACAGATGCTTCAACTATATCTGAAAGAATTGGCTGATGATCCAACAAATCATCTAAAAGATGATGATCATCAGGTTTTGAGTGGGGCTCCTTCCTGAGTTTTAATGAGGGAGAATCAGGAATTGATGTGAATATCATATCCACATCCAGAGAGGGTGATGGAGAGTTTGATGATTGATGTGTTTCTATTATGAGAGAATGGGGTTGTGACTCCACATTTGTTGGAGTCACATCAAGCTGAATTTGAGAAGGCAAAGATACAGGTCGATGTATCTGTGCTGTGTGTACCCCTTGTGTGGAAACTAGGTTTTTGGCCTTCTTCTTCCTTGAAAAGGCTTTGATTGGTGAATGTGTGGCTTCAGTGTCCCTCCCTCTTTTGTTCTGTATCCCTGGTTGGGGACTATTTTCAATAGTTGCACCCTTTTGGGAGGATGCAACTAGGGATGTGTTTGACTCCTTTTGAACCACCACAGTCTTTTGTGAGACTGTGGCTTGGCTGGCTGGGGTACCACTCACCTCTCCCACCTTATCCTGGGGGGTTTCTTGATGTTCACCCCTCCCCTCACCACTCACACCCTGTTCACTCCCTTCAGGGTTTATGGTAGTTGTTACAACTGTTGTCTTTTGAGAGACAGCAGAGGTGGTTTTCTTTGGCTTGTGTTTTGAAATTTTAGTTTTGGTGGCTTTGGTAGGAACCTGTTTGGACAAAGACACAGATTCCATTGCCACACTGGAAGGCAAAGAAACAATGGGGTTGGAAACAGTAGGAGTTATAGAAGTGTTTACCTCACTTACCTGTGGTGCATTCATGATTGGCAAATATACCAATGGCACCTGGCTGTTGAGGTTCATTCTCAAAAGGTCTGCAAGGACCCTTTTCTCTTGTGCCCATCATTTGAGTTTATTGTTCTCATTAGATATAACCAATCCTTCAGCAACATGGTTAGCCAATAACATAAAGAATCTAGCATAGTAGATGTTATGTGGTCTATTAGCTTTGTTACCTAATCTGGAACCTAATTCTAGCATGACATAGTTGCTAAAATTAAAGTACCTATCAGAAACTAGCATATAGAGCATATTAACAAGAGATGAATGAAAGGAATATGTCCTAAGTCCAATCATGAATTAGGATTTAGGAATAACTCTTTATGTAATCTGTTTTGATTTCATTGATATTAATAAAAGACTTGTTTTGTTTTTATTACGGACTTTATCTATTTAAGTGTTTAAATAAGATATACCATAGTTTAGAGTAAAGTTTTTTATGGATTATGATGAGATCATAATAGTGAGACCTAAAAAGATGATAACTCTAAACTTAAATAGTTCCTGGTCATAGGATTACTAACTGGTAATTAATAATCCGCAAAGATCGGTACATACTATGCTTGCTTCATTATGAAGGATGTCTGTTCTCATAGACATTTGTGTGGTGACACTATAGCTAGTATGTAGGTGCTTATTATAGAATAAGTTCACTGGACATGACTCGCACAGCTGAACAACTGATGGAGTTCACTCACGTGTCAGCAGTTGTTCACACAGTGATAGTTGTACAAGTATCCTTAGACTTGAGGTCATCATAGTCATCTTGTGTACACTGAACTATGCTTTGGTTTAGTTCTTAGTCTCCAGGGACAATTATTAGGGCTCTTCTGGGTATAGGAATTTGTACACGAAGATAGTGTATGATCAATAAAGGATCTACCCCTTCCAGTGAAGGAAGCGAATGTTCAAGGCTGATCCACTTATGCTAGTTCAGGAATCTCTGGCCAGAGTGAATGAAATTAGAAAGGAGTTTCTAATTTGCATAGAACTACGCATAGTAAATGGTAAGCAAGTGATTGAATTAGATAGGCTTGACACGATATCCATGCCTTGTATTTAATCGGGACATTGTAGGGTAGAAGGAGTTTATTGTACGGTAACTATTCACTGAATAGGTTCTTGGTATTCTAAGCAGTGAATTCATATTATCCGGATAGTCGCGATATGCTGAGAAGTATCCCTCACGATGTAGAATAAATGTGATTAATTAATTAATCATATTTAATAAATTAGAGAATTTATATAAATAATGATAAAATAGTTTTATTATTATTTATTTCTACTACCGGCTTAATATTGAACCTACAGGGTCACACCATAAAAAGAGAATGATTTAATGGTGGAGGAATTAATTAATAATGGCTAATAATTATTTATTTATGAAATTAATAATTAATTGGCAAATTTAATAATTTATTAAATAAGATTTAATTGATTATAAATTAATTAAGAAAAGTTCTTAATATTATTAATTAAGGATTTAATTTTTGGAAATTAAATCAAGCGAGAGAATTATTTCTAAAGTGTTTAGAAAAAGGATTAATAATTAAAAGGTGTTTTAATTATTAATAAGAATAATAAATGGGATAATAATAATATTATTTATGGGAAAATTTCAGCTGAAAATTTTGCCTATAAATACACTATTATAGACCCTATTTTATTCTAACCCACATCGAACCCGAAAACCCAAAAAGGTTGGAAAACCTAATTCTCTCCACCTTCTTCCTCCTCCTTAACATCGTTTTCTTGGTGGATACCGGTGGAGTGCTTCACACTTGAGGAGCAACTGCTAAGGATCTCTGATCGTTGTCTCCGAATTATTTTAAAAGGTTAGATTCGATCCCTCGAATTTTTATTCACGATTTATATGCTTTTATTTGGATTTTGTATGTGTAAAAGTGTTTTGCCATGACCCCGCTGCGTTTAAAATCCAACAATGAAGTTATGGCATCAAAATTGCTGATCTTCCCAGAGAAAACCTTGATAAAGGCATCTCCAAGAAAACTTCAGTCTTTCCTAAGGCCCTTCCGTCTAATACTACCTAAACTAGCAGAATCAAAAGCATAGCCTATGGAATCTAACATAGCAGATACATCTTTATCAGTGTGTGGTGTCATGGCATTATTCTCAGGCAACTTAAAATAAGACTGTATATCATCACAGTTAATGCAGTAATCCGTACCTTTGAGAGAGAAGACAATAGTCATATATGTGGAGTTGAACTCTGCAGTTGTCCAAATCTCCTCAATCACCTCACAGTAGATGGTTGGGGCTTCTAGCATTGCATAGCTTAGTTTGCAGTTTTTGATGAAGTCCATCATCTTGTGTTAATCAGAATGGGCTTCATTCTTTTCAACCAAGGCTACGAAATTATTCTTTTCATAAACAAATCCAGATTGAGACATAATTTTGACTACTGGTGCCATTGTTGTGAGTAGAGGTTGCAGAGAAAAACTTGAGAATTTTGGGAGAGAAGGAGAATAAAAATTGCAAGAAAGCGTAAAGTGAAAATAAGAATTCAATGGGATTTTATACTTTTTTGAATTAAAACGTAAATAAAATGATTAAATGATACTTTTAAATAAATTACAGCCGTTTAAGAAAAAAGAAAACTGTAGAAATTCTGAAAACTGCCTTTAATACAAATACATACAACAGTGTATATCTGTATCAACGGCTGTGACTCACTTAAAGTAACTGATGTGACACTTCAACAGATAAGGTAAATAGTTATCCGTTGATGATCAACACTATTTTATCCGTTGAGGGATAAAATTACCAGAAATGTATTTGTCTTTCAACGGATAATGAACATCCGTTGATAGAACAATTTTGGCTTTCAACGGATAGGGAATATCTGTTGATAGAATAAGTCTTACTCAAAGCCAACTTTGTTCTTGCAGCAAATTCATTTCAGGCTTCAAGGCAGATTTCAAAGAGGACATAAATTTATGAATAATTAAGCATACCTAGCTCACTTACTAATCTTGTGAATGCTAATTCATCAAGTGGCTTGGTAAATATGTCTGCAATCTGCTTTTCACTTGGAACAAAATGAAGTTCCACTGTACATTTCATCACATGTTCCCTAATGAAGTGGTACTTGATGTCAATGTGCTTGGTTCTTGAGTGCTGCACTGGATTTTCAGTAATGGCAATGACACTTGTGTTGTCACATAATATAGGAATTTTGTCAACCGTTAGTCCATAGTCAAATAGTTGATTCCTCATCCATAGTATCTGTGCACAGCAACTGCCAGCAGCAATGTACTCAGCTTCAGCTGTTGATGTAGAAACAAAATTTTGCTTCTTGCTGAACTATGACACAAACTTGTTCCCTAGAAATTGACAGGTGCCAGTTGTGCTTTTCCTGTCTATTTTACAGCCTGCATAATCTGCATCTGAGTAGCCAATTAGATTAAAACCAGATTCTAGGGTACCAAATTCCTAGATTTGGAGTCCCTTTGAGATATCTGAAGATTCTTTTAATAGCCACTAAGTGAGATTCTTTAGGGTCAGCTTGAAATCTAGCACAGAGACATGTAGAAAACATTATATCAGGTCTACTAGCAGTTAAATATAAAAGTGAACCAATCATGCCTCTATAACTTGAAATGTCCACAGACTTTTCAGCCTTGTTTAATTCAAGCTTGGTGGCAGTGGCCATGAGAGTTTTTGCAGATGAACAGTCCATTAAGTCAAACTTCTTTAAAAGATCATAAATATATTTAGTTTGACTAATGAAAATTCCACCACTAACTTGTTTAACTTGTAAACCAAGAAAATAAGTTAGCTCTCCCATCATGCTCATTTCATATTTACTTTGCATTAACTTAGCAAACTTTTTACAAAGCTTATCATCTGTAGATCCAAATATAATATCATCTACATAAATTTGAACAAGTATTGTAGAGCCATTAACATTTCTAAAGAAAAGAGTTTTGTCAACAGTACCTCTTGTGAAGTGATTATCTAGAAGAAATTTTGACAAAGTCTCATACCAGGCTCTAGGTGTTTGCTTTAGTCCATAAAGTGCTTTCAACGGATAATACACATAGTCTGGAAAGTTTGGATCTTCAAATCCCGGAGGTTGGCTTACATAAACTTCTTCCTCCAATTCCTCATTTAGAAATGCACTCTTGACATCCACTTGATAGACTTTGAAATTGGCATGGGCTGCATAGGCTAGAAAGATTCTGATGGCCTCAAGTCTGGCAACTGGAGCAAATGTTTCATCAAAATCTATTCCCTCTTGTTGAGAATAACCTTTAGCAACCAATCTGGCTTTATTCCTTATGACAATGCCATTTTCATCCATCTTGTTTCTGAATACCCATTTTGTGTCAATAGAACTCTTGTTCTTTGGCTTGGGTTCCAGCTTCCATACTTTGTTCCTCTCAAATTGGTTTAGCTCCTCTTGCATTGCTAAAATCCAATCTGGATCCAATAGAGCTTCTTCTACTCTCTTAGGTTCCTCATGTGATAGAAAGCTACTATACAGACATTCATCTTGAGTAGCCCTTCTAGTTTGCACTTTAGATGTAGCATCACCAATGATCAGTTCAAAAGGGTGATTCTTGGTCCATTTCCTTTGAGGTGGTAGATTAGCTCTAGATGAGGTTGCCTCAGTATTGTCATGATGTGTGATAGAATGTTGATTGGTTGAAACTCCCCCTGAGTTGCTGATCCTTTGAAAGGAATTGGGAGCTCTATCAACTGATGAAGTGAATTGATTATCCGTTGACAGACCGTGATCAACGGATGCTTCATTATGAACTTCAACGGATGATGCACTTTGTCTTTCAACGGATGCTGCATTGCTTCTTTCAACGGAAGCTGAATTATGACTTTCAACGGATGCAACATTCTGTGCATTATCCAAAGGCAGATTTTGAATTCTTCTTGAGATGCCTTCTTCATCATTCTCATCTTCACTATCATCACAATATATCTCAATATTGTCAAATTTGAGTCCTTCATGATGTCCATCATCTGTTAGTCCATCAATCTTTTTATCATCAAACACAACATGCACAGATTCCATGACAATGTTGGTTCTTAGATTGTAGACCCTATATGATTTTCCAGCAGAATAACCAACAAATATTCCTTCATCAGCCTTTGCATCAAACTTCCCTTTGTGATCAGATTGATTCCTTAAGATGTAACATTTGCAACCACAGACATGTAGAAAGTTTAAAGTTGGTTTTCTTCTCTTGAATAATTGATAGGGAGTCATGCCTTTTGCCTGATTGATTAGAGAAATATTCTGAGTGTAACATGCACAGTTAACAGCCTCAGCCCAAAAGTAAGTTGGGAGTTTTGACTCTTCAAGCATTGTCCTTGCAACTTCAATTAGTGACCTGTTCTTCCTTTCCACCACACCATTTTGTTGTGGGATCCTTGGAGCTGAGAACTCATGCATGATCCCATTTTCTTCACAGAACAACTTCATGGTTGAATTCTTGAACTCAGTTCCATTGCCACTCCTAATATTCCTTACTTTGAAATCAGGATGATTGTTGACTTGCTTGATATGATTGATAATGATTTCACTAGCTTCATCCTTTGATCCAAGAAAATAAACCCATGAAAACTTTGAGAAATCATCTACAATCACTAGGCAATATTTTTTCCTTGAAATTGACAATACATTGACTGGTCCAAAAAGATCCATGTGTAGCAGTTGTAATGGTTCATCAATTGCAGATTCAAGCTTCTTACTGAATGATACTTTCTTTTGCTTTCCTTTCTGACAAGCATCACACAGTCCATCCCTTATGAATTCTACTAGAGGTATTCTTCTAACTAAGTCCTTTTTGACTAGATCATTCATTGTCTTGAAATTCAAATGGGACAGCTTCTTGTGCCATAGCCAACTTTCAACTGAGCTTGCTTTGCTGAGAAGACAAGTAATAGATTCTGCATCTGTAGAGTTGAAGTCAGCTAAGTACACATTCCCTTTTCTAACTCCAGTTAGAACCACTTTATTGTCCTTCTTACTTGTGACAATACAAGCTTCAGAATTGAAGGAAACATTATTCCCTCTGTCATATAGTTGACTGATGCTCAATAAGTTGTGTTTGAGACCATCAACCAATGCAACTTCATCAATGATGACATTTTCTTTTGAAATCAAGCCATATCCCATAGTGAATCCTTTGCTGTCATCTCCGAAGGTTATGCTAGGGTCAGCTCTCTCCTTAAACTCTGTGAGTAGGGTGAAATCTCCTGTCATGTGTCTTGAACAACCACTGTCCAAGTACCATAGATTCCTTCTTTTTCCCTGCACACAATAAAATCAATCAAGTTGATTTTGGTACCCAAGTTTCCTTGGGTCCAGCCTTGCTAGTCTTCTTCCTAGACTTCATTCCTCCTGCATCTTTTGACTTAGGTAACTTTGGGTCAACCTTGATCTCAGATGTGGTTGGTTGAAGTGTAGGGTTAGTCACAGAATCATTTAGCACATTTGATTGAATTTGATAAGGCATAGATAGTGCAAACATGTTATTCCACATGGGCATATTGTATGGCATTTGAGGCATACTAAATGCAGTAAAATAAGGATTATTAATATATGACATATTTGCAAAATGTGCATGGGGATTCTGATGAGACATAACAGGCATAACATGCGGAGGTGATACAGACATGTTAGGCATGGAGGGATTTGAAGGCATGGGAGCATTTTTAACAGATTTGCAATTATCAGATAGGTGATTAACACTTTTACAATGCACACGGCTTTTTCTAGGAGCATAACTATCAGGTGTGTAATTGTTATGTTTATTAATCTCTACCTTCCCATTTCTTTTAGATTTTCTTTTAGTTTCCTTCTTATCCTCAACCAACTTAAGCCTATTTTTCAGCTGATCTAAAGTCATGTGTCCTATATTCACCTTACTGGCATCTTTGGATGTGCTAGCTCCTTCTTTGACAAAGTTCTTGAAAGTTGAATCATCCTTCTTATTGAGATTTTTATTTTTAAAATTACTTGCCTGTTTTAATTGATGAGCCTTCAACGGATGCTCTTTTTCTTCCTTCAACGGATAACTTTCATCATCCATTGACAATCCATCAATTAATTCTAACTCCTTTTTATTTTTCTTCCAGGCATCCTCACAGAATGATTCAATTCCCTGAACCTTGGCAATCTGAACACTAACATCCCTAGATGTTTTCCAGGCCTTGATTACCTCTTGCTCACTTTCTAACTGTTTAGAAAGAATTTCTACTTTCTTAACAGCTTCTTCTAGTTCACTCTCAACAGTCAAGCATCTAAGTTTAATCTTTTTAAGCTCAATTACCTGATCTTCTAACACAGCATTCCTATCACTTAAAAATACATTATTCTCTTTGATCCTAGCATTTTCTTTAGCTAGTGATTTAAGGGAAACTCGCAAATGATATAATTCATTGGACATATCATTTATGGCTTCATTGCATTCATTTTTAGAAAGTTGAGAGAGATCGGTAGTAATTACCTGGTTGCTTGATGAACTAGTTTTATTTTCATCAGAATTAGCCATCAGGGCTAGGTTGACATATTCCATATCATCATCTTCATTGACTCCATCTGCTGCCCAATCATCTTGAGTGAGAAAAGCTCTTTCCTTTTATTTGAGCAAATCAAAATACTTCTTTTTGTAATCAACTTGCTGAAATTTCTTCTTATCAAAGGTTGGCTTCCTACACTCACTTACAAAGTGTCCACTAATGCCACAGTTATAACATTTGAACTTGGATTTGTCCACCATGTTTTTGTTTGGCTTAGTGAATTTTGTATTTTTCCTGAACTTCATCTTTGCAAACCTCCTGGACAGAAAAGCCAGATGTTCATCAACATCATCAGAGTCATCATGACTGGAATTGTTTTCATCCTCAACTACTTGCTCTTTACCCTTGCTTGATTCTGATTTGCTTGTGCCAATTTTGAGACTTGGCATTGTCTTCTCCTATTCCTGGCTCCAACCTTCTCACTGTTAGCTACAAGTGCAACTGATCCTCCTTTTCTCTTTTCCTTTTCCAACAGCTCATCTTGCTCCATCTCAAGTTCATATGTCTTCAGAATTCCATATAATCTTTCAAGTGTGAAGTCCTTATAATCTTGAGAATTTCTCAGAGAAACAGTCATAGGCTTCCATTCCTTTGGTAGAGACCTTAGAAATTTTAAATTGGAGTCCTTGACTTGGTACATTCTGCCATACAGCTTCAATCCATTCAACAGTTTCTGAAATCTGTTGAAGGTATCATTCAATGATTCTCCTTCTTCAAAATGAAAATATTCATACTGTTGAATGAGAAGCTGCATTTTGTTTTCTCTAACTTGCTCAGTGCCTTCACAGATAAGCAGCACAGTATCCCAAATTTCCTTAGCAGTTTGGCTGTTAATGACATTGTCAAACATATCTTGATCTAGGCCATTAAACAGAATGTTCATGTCTTTCTTGTTCTTGTGAACCTCTTCAATATCTTCAACAGTCCATTCTGCTTTTGGCTTGGGAATAGACTGTCCAACAGCAACTGTTGCAGTAGCAGCTATGGTCACCTTGTGAGGGATGTGAGGACCATTTTCAATGCAGTTGATGTAGCTTTCATCTTGAGAGAGAAGATGTAAATGCATCTTCACTTTCCAGTGATGATAGTTATCTCTTTCCAAGATTGGAATCTTTACACCAATATCCTTCTTACTCATGATGTTAGCAGAATAGATCTTTAAACTCTTTGTATGTTAAGAGCTTGCTCTGATACCAATTGTTATTCCCAGTGGACTAACAATGAGATTTATAGAAGGGGGGTTGAATGTAAATCTCAAAACTTTTTCAAGTTTTGAGTAGTTTCTAAGGCTAAGTGTTTTAGTGAGCAAATGTGTGTGAATGGCTTGAAGCTAATACAGACAGATATATATATTCAAACACAAATGTAGAGAACACAAAGAACTTAAAAACTTTTCTGGTGGATTTGTTGTTCCACCAGAGATGTGTTATTTCAGAAAATCTGTGATTCAAAGAATTAAATCACAGCTGCTTCCTAGTACAAACTAGATGATTTTCTCTCTGGATTTTTCTAAACAGCTCTGGAAAATTCACATCTAATTACTAGCTGCTACTTGGTTTATATATCACCAAGTTTACAAGTGAAGACAAAACTGTAAAATACAATTAAAAAGGCTCTTCACATGTTTCTTCTTCATTTCTCTATCCAATGCAATTTAGGCTTAGCTGTTAATCTTTGAATACTTCCTTGTTTGCACCAGAATGGAAATGCTATATTTTCTTGATTCCTCCTAGAGGTTTCCATATTTCAGTTTGTCTCTGTCAACCCATGTGCCTCTGTCAGCTTATAAATTGTCACTATCAACTGCTAATGAACTAAGCATCCGTTGAAGCTTTCATCCGTTGATGCCTTATCCGTTGAAGCTTTATCCGTTGAAGTTTTATCCGTTGATGCATTAGCAGTTGAAGTCTTTATCCGTTGAAGCACTTATCCGTTGATGGATATTATCCGTTGAAGCTTTAGAGACATCCGTTGAAGCTTTGTTTCTTATCCGTTGAAGGTCTTCAATATCAGTTGATACTTCTTCACTTATACAAAATTACAAGGCATGAAATATTTACAATTAGCCCTCCTATTTGCATATCCACTAGTAGTCAACATGACTGATAATTTTCTACAACATCTAAGAATTACAACTTGAATCCAGAGAATGAAATGTGCTACAATACTAAACTTATTGCTAAGTAAAGCTACTCCTTCAACGGATAGTCAAGATGGTCTTATCCGTTGAGGCTACAAACACTAGATTTCTACTTAAGTGTTTTGTTTAACTTATCATCAAACTAATACACATATTCCTAACAATAACTTATCAAAATATATAATACCAATACAGATTATTTATATATACGTGATTCTATTTTCAATATTTAAAAAAAATATATATATACATTTTAATTACTTTTTATAATAGAAAATATGTTAAAAATATATAAGATATATTTTCAAACTAAAAAATAATTAATAAATAAGATAATAATTCATTTTTGTACTATGCCTAACTTTATATCTGGAATTAAGTTGTTTAAAATTAACTTTTCAAATATTCAAGTAACTATTATTTTTTTGCGGAATTCAAGTAACTACTTTTAAAGTTAAATAAGATATTAATTCAGCACATTTATATATTATGTGTATGATAAAAACACATGTGACAATATGGTGTAGTGGTATGAGATTGTATAGGTGAATAAAGTATCCTGAGTTCGATTCCCACAAATCACATCTTTTATGTAAATATTAAAAACAAGGGTACTTTACTCTTTTCAATGAGACTTTTTAATCACTAGCATCATAACCCGTGCGAGGCACAAACTGTTTTCTAGCAATATCGAAATTTTGCGTATAAAGTTTTAGAATTTTGTGAGGATGGTGAGTATTCTGAAATTTTATAATATTGAAAAATTTATAATTCTGGGAGAATGAGAAACTGAAGTTTGAATAATTTCGACCTCATTTCAAGCAAAAATAATCGTGTTCCCACGAATTGAATTATTGTAATTCAGATAGATAGTGATTGTCAAGTTTTTTCTGAGACTTTTTCATTGTTTTCCAAAATGGTCAAATTTTGATTTATTTTAAATCGAGTAGATTATGATGTTAAATTCGAAATACACCTAAATATGTTGGTATAAATCAAAAATTAAATAAATTTATAAATTTTGTGTACATCTAACATTATTTCATTTATCCCATAATTGTTGATTGATTTGATCTTTTGTTGTCAATTTGGTCAAATGACTAAAATGTACACCCTCCGTCCCGGCCAATCCTTTACGTTTGGTTTGGGTACGGAGGTTAAGAAATATGTATAAAATAGTGAAAAAGAAGAAGAAAAGTGGGTGAAGTGGTGGAACCCATTGATTTTTAATGTATAAAAAGGAGATAGTGGAGTGAAAGTAGTGTGAAAAAGGAAGAAAAGTGGAAAAGTGGTGGGACCCATTGACTATTTTTGGTAAGTTTTGAAATGTAAAGAATTGGATGAGACATCCAAAAAGGAAACTATAAAGAAATGGTTGGGAGTAGCATTTTATTTTCTTAAAATTATATTATGTATATGTTCTCACAATATAATTTTTATTGAATAAACACGTATTATAAACTTTATTTGTTTATTTTTCGTATTAGTATGAACTTGATTATTTGACAATATTAATTAATTCTTATATATAATATCGTAGATTTTAACAAGACGATTACTTGAAAACATATTACATTATTTACTAAATATATGTTATATCTTAATTTATTTATATTTTTCGTATAATGATTATCTATATATGTTAGATTTTGATCAAAATTATTATCTAAATTGTAACTTTTATTATTTAATAATATATAACTAATTAAATCAATATATATATATATATATATATATATGAATGGAAAAATATGACTAAAAAATGTTATTTCATTAATTGCAATGGAAAGGTGAAATTTTACTCTTTTGTGAGAGACACATATTTAGTGTTTGTTAAAAATATAAAAATTATAGTGTCATAGTGGTATTCTAGTGTTAAAACTAATTGTCAGATTGTGGTTCGATTTCCGCCAACAACAAGTCTCACTAATTTTATAGTCATATTGGGCTATTATATATTGAAAAGATTATATAAACATTAATTTTGCTTATAAAATATATTAACTATGAAATACTATTTTTCAAAGCCAAACTTTAATTTCCGGTGCAGGAAAATACAAAACTTCCCTCATATTAATTTTTTATTTTGCCGTTGATTGTGCATCCAATCCAGAGGTAAGTTTTATCTTTTCACACTTCATTTTCCTGTAAATTAAAATCCGGCTTTAAAAATAGCATAGTAATAATATAAATGAAATAAAATCCAAAAACAATTTTATGGCCGTGAAAGATGTTCTGAAATTGTAACGTATCTTTCATTCAATCGGACGGTCCAGATTAGCCCGCGAACCAAAAGCAAGACTTGCCCGATACACAAAAGGATAGCCATCACAATAGTAAGCCGTTTGAGGTTCAAACCTATTTTATTATTATTTTAATCCCCCAAAACTTAACGTCCTCCGTTTCTCACCGTTAACTCCCTTCCCCACAAACCCCCCCAACTTAACGTCCCCCTAACGGAGCCGTCGGTTGGTGTTTATAATTTATATTCGTTACATACAAAAAATTGTATCTACTATTTCTCTCGTTTCAACGGGCGAGTTTTATTTAGGTCAGATTTTTAATTTTTAATTTTTGTATCTATATGCGTGTGTATAGTTAGTTATATTTAATTCATCATTAATTTGTGTTTAATTACGTTTAATTATGCCTTTTTAATCTGTTTTATTGTTTATGTGTGTTTAATTATGATCTGATTGTGATTTTATTGAAGATCTGAGGTTTTGATTATTGATTTTATGTGATTGAAGTTGCGAGTTGTGATTTGTGGCTTTAATTAAGGTTTTGTGGTTTGTTTTGTGTTGTGTTGTTTGATTTGTTGTAGCTGAAGCGGAACGATATCGATTCGATATCGGTTATCGATATCGTTCCGTGGAATTGTTTGTGTGAGAAGTTTAATTTTGGTTTTTGTGATAGGTTTTTGAATTTGGATGACGGTTGGTTTGAAATGGATGAGGTTAAATTAGAGGAGTGTTGTTTGGAGAATAAGCAGTCTGCCGCGGTGTCTAGCTCTTCGGTTTCGGAGACGAGTGAGAGTGTTAATTTTAAGTCGCCTGGGGTTTGTAGTCCTACGCCTGACTCGTCCGTAGCTCAAAGGTAGTCAACTTAAACTCGGTGCTTTTTTATTATAGATATTGATTAGATGTTTTGTATGGAGGAAAATTTATTGTACGGAATTGCACAGTGCATTCAAAACTTTCCGAATTGGATGTTGCTTTGCTTTATTTTATTATGCTATCCCAATTTAGTATGTTATCTTGATCTAGTTATTGCAGAAAGTCAGAAAGATTTGATTTGTGTGTATCGAGTCATTGACTAAAGAATTTAAAGACAAATTGGAAATAGTGTTGTTTTGCCAACTCTAAATGCATAGAATAGAAGATGATTTTTCCCTGTTTCTGTAATTTTTAGGGTGTTCATTTGATTTATTTTGGTTTTTGGTTCTGCATGTGCCTGATGATTAGTGTATTTCTTTACCTGAATACAAGATTTACAAAAGAAAGCCACTTATGCTGATTCAGATTACGGAAATCAGCATCTTACCACTTAAACCATTTTATGTGAGGCAAATAAAATTTTCAACTATTTGCCTCGTTCTCAGTTCAGCTCTTTATTCTTACGACCAACATGGTTTAGTCTTATGTCACTGTCTTTATACTAGTCAATAAGCTTACCTAAATAGCTATTTGATATTTTGTCAAGAGGAAGAGAAAGATGAAAGTAGATTATGGAAGGAAAGGAATATTGACATTTGATTCACATTTAGAATTTCATTAGACCACTCTTTTTATACCCTTGTTTTTTATACAAGTGACCTTTTCGAGGCCTTTTTTACCAGTTTTTATTTTTATTTTTTGTCAATCAGTATACTTTTATATTTACTATTATGTAACCTTTGAAGCCGCGAAACTGATAATATATTTAGGGTCTATGTAAACCTTTTCTTTTGTTGCTAATTTTAAGGTTGAAACATTAGAATTTAGCACATAGCCCAAGTCAGTCGTTTATACAAACAAATCTCTATTAGCAGTCATGTCTTTCTCTTTCCAGTTCTGATGTCATGCTTGTATCATATAATACCTCTTCTTTTTTCCGTGTTTTTTTTGGTTTTCTATCATCTTGAGCAGTCTAGAGGTCACGGGATACTATTTGTAATAATTTGGTCATATTTCTTATAGGCGGATAAGTGGACCAATTCGTCGAGCAAAGGGCGGATGGACTCCAGAGGAGGTAAGACTTCCTGTTTGTTAGACTATAATACTAAGAATTAGGAATTTACTTAAGTTTAATAGCACCACCAATTGTCATATAAATTGTTGAATTTTGCACAGGATGATACATTGAAGAGAGCTGTTACAATTTACAAAGGAAAGTGTTGGAAGAAAATAGGTTAGTCCCCTTTTCATGCCTATTGTGATTTTCTTGTACATTCAGTTTGAAGGTGAAGTTACTTGTTATAACTATATGTTTCAAACTAAATTAATTAAACGTAAGTTTTGGAACAAAAGAGGATAGTCAGTTCCCTTTTGTACCCATTGTGATTTTCTTGTACATTGAGTTTAAAGGTTAAGTAACTTGTTGTAAGTTCATGTTTCAAACTAAATTTGTTTAGTATGCGCAGAACCTTGTACCTCCATTCTGCTATCCAGCAGTCTTATTTTACTTTTGCTATATGAGTAAAAGCTCACTTCTCACCGGTCTTAAGGAGAATAGGTTCTGTATTCATAATATTATATTAATTTTAAGTTTAAACATCAATTTAAGTTAACACATATGTCATAGACTCATAGTAGGATGAGAAGAAACCTGTTTAAACCTTAATCTAATAATTCTTTATCTTTTCTTTTGATTATGTTGACCCGCCAAACAAGCACCAACAAAAATCTTGTTGGCCACGGTACTGGGTGCCTCTTTACCAGTTTAGTTTAACTGATTAGTTTAGATATCCAAAATTAGAATAGAGGAGAATTAAGCTAGAGCATTGAGTCATTAAAACTAGCTTTAGCTAGCCAGGAATTCAACGTAGTCAAGTAAGTTTCTTCTTTGTATACCGGCATCTTTGTATACCGGCACTGAAACCTTAACTTACAATGTACTGTACATATTGAATATGTCTGAATGGACTAGTGCTACCTAGAAAAATGAGAGCTCAAAGTTCGGATTCAAGAAAGAATGTAGAGATAGATAGGAGTGCTACCTATCTATCTCTACATTCTTTCTTGAATCCGAACTTTGAGCTCTCATTTTTCTAGGTTTCTTCCTCAGCAGTCTACATGTATCTCCTCTCTCTTTCTCCGTTTTGCTTCTTTTCAGTTCTCTGCAATTCTCGCCTCTTTTCGTTCATCTAATTCACTCATTTTATAAATCTCTATATCTTTCTGAATATTTATTGACACCTGTTGATATACCATTACATTTTTCAAATAATGGAGACCTGAATATACAAGTCGAAGCCAAAATTCTTACAATTAACAAAAGCTCCGAGTGATGGTATGGGGATCAAACTGTAACTAGAGACCAGCAATAACTTTAAGCTTTCCCTGTTAACTATCTCTCCCTGTCTCCTGACTGAAGCAGAACAATAAAAAGGTTGAAATATCCAATTGATCTTTTCTGTTATTCTTATTTTAAGTAAGAAGACCTATAGGGTACATCAATAGATTATGGATGGAGAAGTAGATATTCGCAGAATTATTTTTTAAAATTTTTTAATCATTGTATGGATGTGTTTCCTCGTAAAATCTACATGGAGTTCTTGTGCTTTTCCTCCCTTTCAAATCGTAAGTTTCTTCTCCAAAAATTTGAAGTCATATATATGATAGGTTAAAAGTAGATAAAAATGTTGCAGGTTCTCCGAAGACAAGATGAATAGTGATGAGGAGGAAATAGGAATTACATCTCTTTCATTATTTGATATAAAGTTTTCAGTTAACCATTTCCGATAGTTTTATAGTTTGATACTTATACATGTTTATAACACGATTGTTTCAAAATTTTGGTTTTCTATGTTGCATTATAATTTATTATTTTATTTGCTGGATTTGTAACACCTACAAGTCCCTTTCCCACTAAATTTTGTTACTTGATTAAATAATTACTATATAATCTCGTGAATCACTAAATTACTAAATTGTTCCCTAACATTTATTTTTTCAAGTTCTTATTTTTAATATCTGTAAATATATATTCTTTGCAGCGGAATTCTTTCCAGATCGATCAGAAGTACAGTGTCTACATCGGTGGCAAAAGGTTCTTAATCCTGAACTTATTAAAGGACCTTGGACTCAAGAGGTTGGCACCTAATTTTCCTTCTGCGAATTTACATCTATTACTATTACTACAAATGTTAGAATTTTCATGAAAAGTTGCTGAGTTATTTTTTCATAGTTGTGACATCTATAAATTGTTTTTTCTAGGAGGATGTGAAAATTACTGAATTGGTAGCAAAATATGGACCTACAAAGTGGTCACTTATTGCAAAATCTCTGCCTGGTCGTATCGGGAAACAATGTCGTGAGAGGTACATAATATTTTTAATTTGTTGCATCAAGCATATAGAATTTTTTGGGAGTCTAATATTTTGTAAAAAAATCAAGTTCGGCAGCTCTTCGTTTTTAATGGTTGTACGAGTCATTTTATTGTTTCATTTTATAACTAGGTCTAGAGGTAGATAAGATTTAAACTTATATTGCATCAAGTCTAATTATTATAAAATAATCTAGTTTAGCCATTCTTTGTTTTTCTAATAATGGTTGTGCAAGTCAATTATCGCTTGTTTTTATTACTAGGTTGGGTGCTACTATTTCTGAATTTATGTGTCCTCCTCGATTGTAGCCAGTTGATACACAGGCAAAAATTATACATATGTCCACATCTCTGAAATATACTGTAATTTTGTGTGTATGAATCATGTTCAACTATTAGTATTTATTTCACTATAAACTTTTACTGTTCAGTCATATATTTGTATATACATACAGCATACTTTGTTTCAGATTGTCCCTGGTCGATCCTTTTTCTACTCGTTCGTCTAATGTAACAAATATCTGCATGCTGATGTCATGGAAGTCATTGTAGTTTATTCACACAATTTTGGAGAATGACATAATGGCTTTTTACAGGTGGCACAATCATTTGAATCCATATATAAAAAAGGATGCTTGGACATTGGAGGAAGAATTAGCCCTCATGAATGCCCACCGGTTATATGGAAACAAATGGGCTGAAATAGCTAAGGTCCTACCTGGAAGGCAAGTAATAGTTATTAGGAAACTCTCATGTTAGTTTATTGTCTATGGTGTCCGGGCACTGTAATGGTAGCTTGTCCTAGTTTTGATTCCGAATAAATTTTGTGCCATTTAAAAGATACAAGAACAATGTTACTAAACCATACCTTGCATATCACACTTGTAGAGATCAAGGCCTGGGGAGGGTAGGACATATGCAGAACTTATCCCGTTACCTCTAAACGGAAAATAGTTTAAAGGGCAAATCAATAATCAATAAAAGAATGTAATTCATATCTCTCAGATGTCAGTGTGTAATATTTGTATCCTTCAAGTAGCAGACTTTATCGTGGTTCGTTGGTCATTTTCAGTCACAATATAAGACAATCATGCACACATATACTAGTATACTCGTACTCTGAAAGCTTGTTTAATTGTGTTTAATTATGGAGTAGCATCAAATATTAACAGATCATAACTCTGCACATTATCCACTTTCAGTTCAACTAATGTTTTTGGTGGAGGACGGAAATCAGGTTTTGTGTATTATTGTCATTCACTCTTTTTTTGCTTATCGTTTTGTTTTCTCGTGTATTTTCTGTTTCCCTTTTTCTTTCTTGTATTTAGGGCTGTAATTCGAGTCGGGCGGCTCGCGAGCTCGCCCGGCTCGAACTCGTTTAAGTGAGCTCGACTCGGCTCGTTTAACTAAACGAGCCGAGTTCGGGCAGAAGTTCCGGCTCGTTTATTTACTCGAGTCAGCTCGGCTCGACTCGTGAAATTATACGAAACAGGCTGGTACAGAGAATAATCCCACTTCCAGTTCCCATCTGACATGCACGAGCAAACAACTTTTGCGGCAACCTGTATAAGCAATGCGAGATCCGGAGTGAACCCTATAAAAGTCAGCCCTTTAATTTGAATTTATTTAATTGAAGCACCCCTTTGTGCAGATGAATAGTCATATTTAAAATAATGAAACACAAAAAAATACATATGACCATAGCGTAAATAAACAGAGTCGAGACGAGTTCTGATCGAGGTAAATTTTTTAAAACAAGCCGAGCTGAACCGAGTTTAATAACCGAGTCGAAAGTGAAGTTCAAACTCGGCTCGTATCACGAGATTGTTCACGAACAACCGAACTGAGCCGAATTCGAGCCGAGTCGAGTTGTCCAATAATAGTTTACACATATTTTTCAATTGATCAACTTTAAAATACTATTTATAATTTTATAAGTTGTATCAAAATCATATACTAGTCTTATTTTACAACAATTATATACGCACATTCACCCTCTAAGTTTATTTCTTAATCTACTCCCTCAGTCCCTCTAGATTATTTGTGTTATTTTTCGGCACGTTTTTCAATGCTCGTTTAAAGCATAATTTCATATTATACGAGTCAGCTCGTCTCGACTCGTGAAATTATACGAGCCGAGTTCGGGTAGAGGTTTAGGCTCGATTAAGTGTAAAATTAAACGAGCCGGCTCGCCCGACTAGTTAAAACCGGCTCGTTTAACTAACCGAGCCGGCTCGACTCGACTCGTGAAATTAAACGAGTCGAGTTCGGGCAGAGATTTAGGCTCGTTTAACTAAACGAGCTGGCTCGGCTCGACTCGATTAATCTTGGTTCGAATTATGCCCGGCTCGAAACTCGGCTCGCTCGTCCCGAATTACAGCCCTACTTGTATTATCTGGGTTTCGGATTGTTTTTGTTTTTAGTAGTAAATTTAAGACTCTCAAGTTGGTGTAGATCCTTGAAGTTCTATTTTATCAAAGTAGTTTCTTTAAGTGTAATGGATCGAGATTTTCTTAATATACTGGATGCTTTCCTTTTTTATAAAGATCAAGATTAGGTCAAACCTTTTCTTCAATGTATAGGTTTGGGTTCACTGTTGATGAATTTATTCTTTTCTGCCTCGTATATTTCCAGCATCAGCTTGCCAGGAAACCCATCGTAGTTATCGTTGGTGTTTGTTTCATTTTGCAAATTATTAGCCATATTGGAATCTAGAGGCCACTGAATTTGTTGTATACTGTATGCTGTTATGGCTAATTTAGAGTGCATCTCGTATGCAATGAATTTTAGTTTGCTCACAACTGATTATTTTTCATCTGCAGGACTGATAATGCGATCAAGAATCACTGGAATAGTTCTTTGAAAAAGAAGTTAGAGTTTTATTTAGTCACTGGAAATCTTCCACCAGCTGCAAGAAATGGTCTTCAAACTAGTGCCAAGGACTCGTATCTCACAACTTCAACCGGGAAAGTACTTGGTTCTAATAATATAGGGTCAGAGTCAACAGTGCAAACTTCATCAGGAACCACAGAAGTATGTAAAATTGAAGAAGATGGCAATCAGTTAGGATTGTTGACGCCATCTCATGATATGGGGGTTTCTTCAGGTTTCCTCAATAATGAGCCTACTGCATCCGATCTGGCCAAATCCAGGCCACAATCATCCAATTTAGATGATAACCATGTCTATGCAGCATCTGAAATTGAGAGCTTGAGAACCAATGGCGTAGACAAAGCAATTGCAACATCATTGCCATACAGAACTCAAGTATATGGTTCCTTGTACTATCAGTCTCCGCTGTTAGAGCATTACCTCGTAACTGACACAAATAATGAGTTGGAGATGCAACTTGAACCGGAGCCAGTAGCGTTGCCTATTAATAATTTCACTCCACCTTCCATGAAAAGCAGCAGTTTGTATGGGTTGTCACCAGAATCCATTCTGAAAATGGCTGCTAAGAGCTTTCCAAATACACCTTCTATCTTACGAAAAAGAAAAGCAGAAACCCCAAAAAATTCACCACTAAATGAAAGCAGGATGGAAGACAACAAAGCAGTTGAGGAGAGTTCTTTGACTTCTGATAGACTGGGGCAAGGTAACAGCTCTCTGAAAGATTCTGGGTTGCATGACAGGATATTGTGTGGAAGTCCAGCTGCTTCTGTTCCTGTAAACAATGCTAAGGCTTTTAATGCTTCTCCTCCATACCGGTTAAGATCCAAACGCACTTCTATGTTTAAGAGTGTGGAAAAGCAGCTTGAATTTACACTTAGCAAGGAGCAGCAAGACACTGATGCTAAATCTAGGGAAAAACCTGCTGTAAATGAAGATTGTTGTCATGCATCTAACATGGGTGTCACCTAGAAGCTCTCTGTAAGTGCCTTTTTGACCTACAAACTTTCTTAAGATTATCTCTTTCACCTGACGTAGATGTTTTATTCATACTAAACAGTTTATGTGAATTGCATCTCCATTCTCCCATGAATGACTTCTACAGATGTTACTGTGGTTTGAGTGTTTCTGGAGCTGGTCCATTATACCCAATTATTTTTAAATGCTGTTATCGGAAAGAACAAAGCTCAACTTAAATTTCTGTATATTTTTTAAAAGACTTTTGGAGTTAAATTTAATGTTATTTACTTGAGCATGATTTTTTTTTTGTAATTATTGCTATTGTGCTTCTAGTCGATTTGCTAAGTTGTTGGCTTGTTAAATACCATTGCTTTTGCTATTAACATATTGGTAATGGTTGCAATTGGTATTAACTACTTGGTAATTTGTTGATTTAGGAAGATGGTGGGCGCACTCTTCAAGGCAGTTATTTCTCTTCGTGGTAAATCAAGTTAGATATGCTATCGCTGAAGATCCATGATGTGATGGAGGTTGCCAATGTAACCCGAAGCAGTAGTTAAATGGCGTCAGACCCAAAACATCATAAATTTTAGATACACAGAGGGTCCTAATTTTTGTCCATTGTTAGAGTTTATAGTAATAATAGCTATTTAATTTGCAAAAATATTCTTCTGATTATAATGGTGCTGCTGTACATACAAAAACCTGGTTGAGTGTAGGGGGATTTGATAAATCTTACTCTTTGATAGCTAGCTGTTCATCTTGGATGTTTACATTTGCAGACACCGAATACAACATTTTAATAAAGTTGGAGCTGTGATTCTGTTCCATTCTTCCAGAGTTGAAATGAATATGGATATCGAACAATGATAGCATTCGGATTTTGTAACTTGTTAAATAGGGGCAATTCTTCTTCCAGCGGATTGAAATGAATATGAATATATAATCGGTTTTGGTAACTTGTTAAATAGTGAGAATTGTTCTTCTCGCTGGTTGAAAAAAATACATGATTATAATAGTAGCATTTGAATGGTAACTTGTTAAATAGTGAGAATTGTTCTTGTCGCGGGTTGAAAAGAATACATGATTATAGAATAATAGTAGCATTTGAATGGTAACTTGTAATAGTGAGAATTGTTCTTCTCGCGGGTTGAAAAAAAATACATGATTATAGAATAATAGTAGTATTCAAATTATTATAGAATTTGGTAACTTGTAAGATAGGCGGAGTCGCTGGTAGAGATATTCAAAAAATCGGAATCCCAAAATCCGATCCGATCCGGAAAAAAGTCTGAATAATCTGATCCGGAAAAAATCCGGCCCTATTCAACCCGGCCCGCGTGCCTTAAATTGACTTTCTTTTTTCTCCAAAATTCGGCCCGGCCTGAATCCTGAAAAATTCGGATACAAGTCCGGATTTAACAAAGCCCGGATAAAAATCCGGATCTAAAAATACCGGGATAAAAACCCGGTTCGTCCCGAATAAAAGCCCGGACACTATGAAAAGCCCGATTAAAAAATCGATTTTTTTATATAAAATTTGAAAATATACAATTTTTTTTATAGTTTTAAAAATATATTATAATATTAGAAGTAATTAAGGTATATATGATTATTTGCCGATTTTGTTAATTTTTTTTATTTTTTTCACCAAATAAAAAGGTATTAAAGATAATCATAATAATTGTAACATAATTTTATTATTATAAATTACAAATGATGGACTTAATTAAAGGAAAGTAAACCCAAAATAAAAGTTTTTTTATACTCTATATTTTAATTTGTTAACTTTTATCAATTTATGTACACTACTAATTTTGTAGCAGTTATGAATTTGCCTATACTAAAAATTGCATATATACTAAACTTTTCTAAACAATAACAATATATATTACCTTTTTTTACAAAAATTAGAATTTGAAACCCAGTTGATCTTATTTCAATATTTTATTTATTTTTTTCTTGCATTGCGCGCCCACATTTTCTTTGCCTATATATAAGCACACTCAAACAACAAAACTCCCCAAATGTTATATGTTCACTCCTCTTCTTCTTAGTTCACAAACTTTCAATAAATTTCAACACAATTTCAATTCCCCATGGCTTCCAACACCGAACTTCAACATGACGATTCTGCTGCTGATGATGTTAATGCTAATCACAACGCCTTAGTTCCTTTCGAGGTAATTTAATTTAATTTCAATTTCGCAATCAATCAAATTATTTCCCATTTTTCAGCTTCTCGAATATTTAAATAATCTCAATTATCTCAATTACAGCCGATCTTCTCCGACTCCGAAGCTCCCATTTCCGCGACTCCCGTCTCTTTCGTCATGCCTGAGCACGTAATTAAATATCTTCTTTCTCATCTATCTTCGTGTTTTTGTGTTTTGATTCTTTGTATTTACGATCTTTGTATTTACGATAATTAATAGTGTAGCGTTGATTTTGATTTTGTAGGCTTCAGCTAACTCAGCTTCGAGTTCAAGTAACAAGAGGAGGAAGAGAAGAGAAATCTCGGAGCTGATGCAGGTATGTTTTAACTCACTGTCGGAGAGACCTAGGTAGTACATACATCTTAGTTGTATCTATCTATCTATGCTGTTACTTTCGAGTTGCGAAATTAATTTGTTAGATCTGCACAATTTTATTTAGATAACTACTACTTGTAACATATCCGACCCGTAAGCCCCGTAACGCTATATATTTCGTGTCCCAATATTTGTTACACTTATACTCATCTTTAAGGCATATAAATTTTATTATTAAAAAAAATCTTGAATGTTAAAGTTCTAATTATTGCACTAATAATATTATTATACTATTTCTCAAATAAAAATTTAAGGAACAAATTATTGACTTGCAGTATATTAAACTTAAAATTTTAAGAATAAATTTTAAATAATTTTATTTAATCATGCTGATAAAAAATAATGCTGAAAAGTAAAAAAATAATGAAATAGTACAAGCCCAATACAAGCCCATTTGTATTGTAAAGTACTAGTATAGACTCTGAATGTAAGAGAATACAAGGCCCACTTCCACTTGTTACAGACGTTGCTGTTTTGGAGACTTGAAGTTGCCCTTGCTACAAACAAGCCCAGTCAGGCATTTTTTTTTGTTGACAAAATGCAAATTTCATTACTCCAAATCATACTGTATACAATCTCTAACCTTAACTGGAACAGAACTCCAGTCAAAGATACGATCAGGATACATATGAGCGACATGAGCAAGCTCGTGTGCCGGCATATTCGCAGACCGTTTAATGAAATACAACTTAAGGTTGTTTGCCTCTCTTATTATTTCCTTACACTCCTGAATAACCTGACCAAGTCTTGATCTCATGGGGGCTGAACTTCGAATCATCTGCACAACCACCAAACAGTCAGATTCGATGGTAACCACATTCCATTCCATAGTCTTGATCCAACTCAAGGCCTCTTTGATAGCCATAGCTTCTGCCAAAGTAGGATGCAGAACTTCAGAATAGCACTTGGTCTTAGCATGAAGCATATAACCTCCATGAACACGAGCAATGATGCCTATACCAGAACTTCCCTTATCTTCGAAAACTGCTGCATCAACTGTTATCTTTACTTCATTTTGTCGTGGCTTAACCCAGCAGGTGGCACCATCTCCTAAGTTTAGAGGCTGAAGAGGTGCAACAAATGATCTACACTGAACTTCTGTCCACTGTGAAAGATACCCCTAAGCTTTAGCAACAACTCGCAAGGGCGTCCATTGCTTTTTATTCCACCAGTCAATAAGTTCTCCAGCCATTCTACAAAATTCAAGTTGTTATTAGTGACAATGTTCGGATTAAATAGTTTCCTCATGTTCATTGCACATTGTACAAGTATTGTCGATTCGCACATGTTTGCTTTGCAACTGAGTTTTAGTTGGTAGACACTGATTAAGAGCTCTCCAAATTACAGTAAGGACCTTTGGGGGGGCCTTAATGTTCCATATCATCTTCCAAACGATCATATTTGCCTCTGCATTCCAGTCACATTTTTGTCTTTGAAGTAACTTATAAGCACTCCTAACTGAATATTGCCCAGAATGTTCAAGGTCCCAGCATAAAATATCCACACCAAGATCCTGTTTGACAGTAGTGTTAATGATACATTGTTGATCCCTCTCAATGAAAATATCTCGAATAATCTCCATGTCCCAGATTTTGGTACCAATACAAAACAACGAAGCCACTTTCTGATTTGTTGGTGAAGGTGACTCAGTAATAATATAACGATTAGCAGCACTGGCCAACCAAGGTTGGTGTAGAATAGAAATGGCCTCCCCTGTACCAATTCGCCAACTCGATCCCGCACTAATAACCTTCCTAGCTTCGATAACACTTCGCCAAATAAAGCTGGGACTGTTACCTATAGTGGCCTCCAAAAAGTTCTTATCTGCATAATAACGTGCCTTGTAGATACGAGTAACCAAGCTATCTTCATTCGTAATAAAACGTCAGCACACCTTTCCCAACATTGCCAAATTAAAATCATGAAGATTTCTGAATACTAATCCACCTGAATGCTTGTGCTTAGCCATTCTGTCCCAAGACATCCAATTGATTTTTGAGCCATTTTTTGGCGATGTACTCCAGAAAAACTTCGCCATATACTTCTCTATCTCACGAGTAAGCTCCAATGGAAGAAGAAAGACATTCATAGCAAAGGAAGGGAGGGTCTGAGCCACCATCTTTATGAGAACTTCCTTAGATGGTTTAGATACCTTCTTTTCATTCTACCTCTGAATGGTATTCTTCACCTTGTCCCGTAAATAACCAAACACCACAAATTTGTTACACCCCAATATGTTAGGTAGACCCAAGTACTTCGAAGAAATGTAAAAATGGTTGAAAAAAAATTAGATTGGGTATGAGCAGGTGGATGAGTGTTGATGACGAGAGAGAAATGATATGGATATATGTTTATGTCACACGTATAAAAGCTAAATAGGCGTATGTGGCCCAGATTAAAAGATATAAAAATTTAGTGGTGCAGATTCAGTTGCAGTTCGCATTGTAATATGGCTGGTACATATTTAAGGCCAGTACATATGGTCATATGGGAATGAAATTTAAAAATAACGTAGCGTGCGTTTGATGATTTTTTATAGAGGTAAATGCCAATTGATATTTAATTAAAAGATGATTTTAATCCTCAATGTTGTTAGTGTAGCAGAGTACGTGAAGGTGCTACTAGTAGTTCTTAGCAGACAGGCAACAGAAAAAAATTGTCTTCACGAATGGAAATTTAGATATGTGTTTTATGTGTCGCATGATAAGCATGCGGTGAGTGAGGATTTCACTTAAACTTACATGTAATTGACATCTACATATGAAATTATTTATTTGTCCATTTATACTACTAAATGTACTATATATGTAAGTATATGACTGAAGTAAGTTTGCAGAGTCCTAAAGCAGATACAATTAATTTGTGGCCCTTTGCATAGTTTAAATCAAAATGTAATAAGATTCTTTTGGTTTTTAAGTTGTTTTTTTTCAGTTCTCTTTTATGCAAAGTTGTCAAATGTTTTTTGAATTTACTTATATCTGAAGATATGTTGCAGCAACAGATGGCTCTAGAGTTGGAGACGGAACATCAAAAACGACCTAAACTAAGAACCATGTTAGCTGAACTTTTCCGGTTCAACTTTGTGTTACCAGAAGACTATGTTCCGGTGATGGACGATGAGGTAATTACAACGGGTCTTAGTTTCTTACAGGGATATGAATTGAGTGTCTATTCATTGTGTTCGTTGGAGTGATAGGCGAAAATAATTGAATTTGATATTTAGCCAGTTGTTGATAATTAAATCGAGTGCATATATTGAAGAACAAAAAAAAAATAAGTTCACAATAATATTACACGGATACACCTATCCCTGGATCATAAAAATAAATTGCACAAGTGAACAAAATAAGAATGTACAAGCCCTAGCTATGTTCTTACTTCATCAGAAAATATATAATTTTTATGAGAGAATAAATGGTACTTACATTAGGCAGAAAAGAGAAACGGAAGCAATATAAAATACATTGATTTTAGAGCATGCATGTAATATGATGTAGTATTTGAAAATAATTATGATTGGGAACACACATGAGTACATATAATATATATTCGTTTTGAATGAATGTTGTGATAACATATTGATACAATGAAAATACTGTGTTGTCGAAACATTCATGTACAGACCACAAAGCTTGTATCGCTTGGCCATGAGAATTGGCTTCCTTTAGCTGAAAGGCTTGTTGGCTGGACAAAAGAAGTTCGTGTTCGTACCAGCGGGATTCATGATACTGTAATATTTTCTACAACCCTAATGTGAAGTCTTTATTGTAGTTATTTATTGTTATTATCATCATCTTAACTTAATGCAATGCTACATATGCACAGTTCTATTACCATGGAGATAAGAAGTATCGAACTTTTAAAGATGTGAAGCGTTATATCTATCTGGGGTACCCCCCATGCTTGGAGAACGCAGATGAACCATTGGTGAGGATTCTCATTGCTGTATATTATTACAAGGAGCTGATTATGTATGTCTAAGCAGTTTCGTTTGATGACATAAGTACATTCCTGAACATTATTTTTGTAGGAAAGGTTAGCCTTAAATCAGCCAGATCCAAGGCAGGAGAAAAGCCCCTAGGGCTTCAGCTGCTTCAAATTCTAATTCTCAGTTGGCCCCTTCGACTCATTCTCAGGTGGGAGATTACAGTACAGCTACCTCTCTAGCTATTCCAAAGAGTGACTCTGATAATCAAACCTAGCTAGCTAAGAACATATGTATTTGTATAATGATCATATCAGGAACTTGTTTCTGTTTAAGATCTTGGAAACATATTTCTCGTAATTATTGTAGCTGTTGTATTTGACTAATTATTATCTGTCGATGGTTCTTTATTTTTCTGTTCATACTGATAGAATGACTCTTCGTGTTTGGTTCCCGTAATCTGAAATCATCTGGGAAAGGGACATTCAAATCTTCCCTCTAAAAGTGCGTCTCTTCATTTAATTACTACTTGTACAAATAATATATGATAATCTAATACAATAATCAATTTTAATGCTTTCCAAGGAAATACCAGTAATTTTCCAGAAACAAATTGGATTTTGAAGGAATAAGTTGTTGTCTATCCGATTTTGGGCTACATGTTGGACCACTGTTGAATTACGAATTATAAATAATTCTATATTATCTTGGTTTTAAAAATGCATAAATGGATAGTTGATCCTATATTTAAAATTAAAGATAAATATAGCTATTTTTGCCAAATCATTAAATTAAATAACTATAAATAAAATGCATGTTGAATTGCTTTATATGAAATTTAGGGGAAAGAGAAAAGATTTTACTAAATGTGAAAATATTTGCTTATAAAATAGAACTAACATTGGAGTTAAAATCTTATTTTAACACAAAAATACACTTTTTAATTTCAAATTATAGAAATAACTATAAACATTTTTAAATTTAGAACTTGACTTACTCTAAGTATCAACTTTATAAGCAAAACCCGCCTTACCAATATACCAATATGTTTTCGTATCCCGTAAGCTTTAAAATGGGGAGGGGAATACGGGGACCCACCCCGATATAACGGGGAATGAGGCACTAAGTGGGGGAATGAGGCACTGAGTGGATATAAAGTATTCGTCCCACATATATATGGGGCATGTATGATATTTATGTGATTTCTGCGAGAAAATCTGTCCCGCCTCACGATATATATATATATATATATATATACATATAATTTTGTATACCATATACATCCATGTTTAATTTTGTACTATCTATTACTGTCTATATATTCTTAAAACCTACTAGCAAAGGATTCCAAGTTGGATATCCAACTTATTATATTTACACCTACCCGTGGATTCTGGATCACTACCCATGACCCAACTACACTTATTTTTTATACAAATTTAAAAAACCCATAACAATACTTTACCAACAGACGGACTACCCATAGGCTATCGGTTTTTATCCATGTTTATGTACGTTAACATCATAACAACAACTTTTGAAAGGTTCGGCCCGCACTCGCATTCATCTTTGCCAAATGGTAATATCGATTGTTGTATTTCTGTTCTTATTGTTGTTTTATGAGTTACTCCTAAGTTTATTACATTTGTAACCCAAAGGCGTCGCCTGCTGATCCTAACCTGGAGAATTAGCATCCTGATTTAGGCACACGAGGTTTTCACTTTGATCTCTAATGTCCATACTAATAAATAATATAAAATTTTATATTTAAATTTTTTTGTTCAATTGTGTTGTTTGGAGTCTTTACATCTATTAAATTCTATCCAATTCTATCTACAAATGGAAAGATCAGGTTAGTAAAGTTATCCTTTTTTGTATATATCTTCGAGTAATGTGATTTAATCCAAATATTCAACTGTTAATTGAATTTCTATTATGTCAGATTTCTGCTATATAGATGAAACATCTTAGTTATTCATTCTTAACATGATTATAAATCGTGATTAATTCTCTGTGCATATCAGTTGTTTGATGAAATTATTCAATGAGTTTTTATGATCAATTGCATATTATTATCAGTCACTTTAATCTATAGTTGATTATAACTGTTAGGTAATGAATTACACACCGGGGGGGGGGGGGAATGTGTTTTTGTGTTTTTATACTTTTCTTGAAGTGTTTATGGTTGTGAACAAAGTAAATCAATTCTTGTAGTGAAATGTGTTAGTGCTGAAATTAAACATGCAACAATGAATAACACAGATCTTTCAAAACTCACTTAATTTTATATTAAAATTAAGAATGTTTTGCTACAAAATTTCTAGGCTCTTTGTTGAAAAAGAGCTTAGCTTCTTCTTGAGAGAGTACAAGATTTTTCTTATCTAAATTGTTACTTCTAACAAAGGATCAGTATTAACTTTATACAATAGTTAACTACTGGTTTACACAATGTATAATAAGAGATGCTATTCACTTTAGTAAACTGTCACTTATCATTCTATTTTAGGAAAAATATATCTTCCATTTCCGGCTTAGAATATCTTTGCATACTGTGTTAACTTTGATCTTCCTTTGTCAGTTAATCTTCACCCTTTATCTTGCACACTCTTCAAGCTGCTTTTTGTAGACTTGTCAATCCAACTGATTGGATTGTTTGTTGATTGTTAATCTTGGATATTGAACTGGTCTGAACTTTTGCACTTTGAGTTTTACCTCGAGATCTCCAGTTTGTTATATAGAGAACTTGACATCTTGATAAGTATATTGGCTTATCGAGATCTCTCATTACTCTATAGTTGATTTGACTTATAGAGGTCTCTGAGTTCCCTATAAGAGAATTTAGCTTGTCGAGATCTCTCCACTTCATGTCTCCACTTTGGCTTATAGACATCTCTGAGTTCTGTAGTGACTAATTGACTTGTCAATAACTCAGAGTTCTCTAGTGATATTTGACTTGTCGATATATCAGAGTTCTCTAGTGATAATTGACTTATCGATATCTCAGAGTTCACTAATAATATTTGACTTGTCGATAACTCAGAGTTCTCTAGTGATATTTTACTTGTCGATAACTCTGAGTTCTCTAGTGAAGAAATGACTTGTCGATATCTCCAATCTTCATGTCTTCAGTCTGTCTTGTCGATATCTCTGAGTTCTCTAGTAGTTTTCTTGAGTTCTCTATAAGTCATTCTGGACTTCTCGAATGACATCTCTATAACACTAAATCTGTGTCTTGTAGAGATCTTGACTTAGAATATTTTTCTCAAAACATATTTATTCAACTCCAAGCTTCTTCATAATTCTTCCGAGGCATGATCTTCTTGATCTTCTTCCTGATAGAATTCTTAGGCTTGATACTGTTTAAAGAAAAAAACTCAAGTCTGCTCTTTGACATTTTTACAGACTTTAAATGTTACAATGCAAAATACAAACTAAGATTACAATACAACTTACTTAGGGTTGTCAATTTTACTTAGTCTTGTTAAAGTACAGACATGTCTTGCACAACAATCTCCCCCAATTTATGAGAAGATTGTTTAACACAATTTCATGTCTGTTAACAAGACTAACCCCAAGTTATAATGGAAAATAAAATTAATACATAAAAATTGACACAATTACAACTTTTATACATTAGGAGATTTACAGAGTTTAAATAGTTATAAGCATCAGGTAAAGACTGTTTTTGCTTCTGCTTCTTTTGTGTTTTTGTGTTTTTATGCTTTTTTTGAAGTGTTTATGGTTGTGAACAAAGTAAATCAATTCTTGTAGTGAAATGTGTTAGTGCTGAAATTAAACATGCAACAATGAATAACACAGATCTTTCAAAACTCACTTAATTTTATATTAAAATTAAGAATGTTTTGCTACAAAATTTCTAGGCTCTTTGTTGATAAAGAGCTTAGCTTCTTCTTGAGAGAGTACAAGATTTTTCTTATCTAAATTGTTACTTCTAACAAAGGATCAGTGTTAACTTTATACAATAGTTAACTACTGGTTTACACAATGTAAAATAAGAGATGCTATTCACTTTAGTAAACTGTCACTTATCATTCTATTTTAGGAAAAATATATCTTCCATTTCCGGCTTAGCATATCTTTGCATACTGTGTTAACTTTGATCTTCCTTTGTTAGTTAATCTTCACCCTTGATCTTGCACACTCTTCAAGCTGCTTTTTGTAGACTTGTCAATCCAACTGATAGGATTGTTTGTTGATTGTTAATCTTGGATATTGAACTGGTCTGAACTTTTGCACTTTGAGTTTTACCTCGAGATCTCCGGTTTGGTATATAGAGAATTTGACATCTTGATAAGTATATGGGCTTATCGAGATCTCTCATTACTCTATAGTTGATTTGACTTATAGAGGTCTCTGAGTTCTCTATAAGAGAATTTAGCTTGTCGAGATCTCTCCACTTCATGTCTCCACTTTGGCTTATAGACATCTCTAAGTTCAGTAGTGACTAATTGACTTGTCAATAACTCAGAGTTCTCTAGTGATATTTGACTTATCGATATATCAGAGTTCTCTAGTGATAATTGACTTATCGATATCTCAGAGTTCGCTAATAATATTTGACTTGTCGATAACTCAGAGTTCTCTAGTGATATTTTACTTGTCGATAACTCTGAGTTCTCTAGTGAAGAAATGACTTGTCGATATCTCCAATCTTCATGTCTTCAGTTTGTCTTGTCGATATCTCTGAGTTCTCTAGTAGTTTTCCTGAGTTCTCTATAAGTCATTCTGGACTTCTTGAATGACATCTCTATAACACTAAATCTGTGTCTTGTAGAGATCTTGACTTAGAATATTTTTCTCAAAACATATTTATTCAACTCCAAGCTTCTTCATAATTCTTCCGAGGCATGATCTTCTTGATCTTCTTCCAGATAGAATTCTTATGCTTGATACTGTTTAAAGAAAAAAACTCAAGTCTGCTCTTTGACATTTTTACAGACTTTAAATGTTACAATACAAAATACAAACTAATATTACAATACAACTTACTTAGGGTTGTCAATTTTACTTAGTCTTGTTAAAGTACAGACATGTCTTGCACAACAATCTCCCCCAATTTATGAGAAGATTGTTTAACACAATTTCATGCCTGTTAACAAGACTAACCCCAAGTTATAATGGAAAATAAAATTAATACATAAAAATTGACACAATTACAACTTTTATACATTAGGAGATTTACAGAGTTTAAATAGTTATAAGCATCAGGTACAGACTGTTTTTGCTTCTGCCTCTTTTGTGTTTTTGTGTTTTTATGCTTTTCTTGAAGTGTTTATGGTTGTGAACAAAGTAAATCAATTCTTGTAGTGAAATGTGTTAGTGCTGAAATTAAACATGCAACAATGAATAACACAGATCTTTCAGAACTCACTTAATTTTATATTAAAATTAAGAATGTTTTGCTACAAAATTTCTAAGCTCTTTGTTGAAAAAGAGCTTAGCTTCTTCTTGAGAGATTACAAGGTTTTTCTTATCTAAATTGTTACTTCTAACAAAGGATCAGTGTTAACTTTATACAATAGTTAACTACTGGTTTACACAATGTATAATAAGAGATGCTATTTACTTTAGTAAACTGCCACTTATCATTCTATTTTAGGAAAAATATATCTTCCATTTCCGGCTTAGCATATCTTTGCATACTGTGTTAAATTTGATCTTCCTTTGTCAGTTAATCTTCACCCTTGATCTTGCACACTCTTCAAGCTGCTTTTTGTAGACTTGTCAATCCAACTGATTGGATTGTTTGTTGATTGTTAATCTTGGATATTGAACTGGTCTGAACTTTTGCACTTTGAGTTTTACCTCGAGATCTCCAGTTTGGTATATAGAGAACTTGACATCTTGATAAGTATATTGGCTTATCGAGATCTCTCATTACTCTATAGTTGATTTGACTTATAGAGGTCTCTGAGTTCTCTATAAGAGAATTTAGCTTGTCGAGATCTCTCCACTTCATGTCTCCACTTTGGCTTATAGACATCTCTGAGTTCTGTAGTGACTAATTGACTTGTCAATAACTCAGAGTTCTCTAGTGATATTTGACTTGTCGATATATCAGAGTTCTCTAGTGATAATTGACTTATCGATATCTCAGAGTTCGCTAATAATATTTGACTTGTCGATAACTCAGAGTTCTCTAGTGATATTTGACTTGTCGATAACTCTGAGTTCTCTAGTGAAGAAATGACTTGTCGATATCTCCAATCTTCATGTCTTCAGTTTGTCTTGTCGATATCTCTGAGTTCTCTAGTAGTTTTCCTGAGTTCTCTATAAGTCATTCTGAACTTTTCGAATGACATCTCTATAACACTAAATCTGTGTCTTGTAGAGATCTTGACTTAGAATATTTTTCTCAAAACATATTTATTAAACTCCAAGCTTCTTCATAATTCTTCCGAGGTATGATCTTCTTGATCTTCTTCCTGATAGAATTCTTAGGCTTGATACTGTTTAAAGAAAAATACTCCAGTCTGCTCTTTGACATTTTTTACAGACTTTAAATGTTACAATACAAAATACAAACTAATATTACAATACAACTTACTTAGGGTTGTCAATTTTACTTAGTCTTGTTAAAGTACAGACATGTCTTGCACAACAATCTCCCCCAATTTATGAGAAGATTGTTTAACACAATTTCATGCCTGTTAACAAGACTAACCCCAAGTTATAATGGAAAATAAAATTAATACATAAAAATTGACACAATTACAACTTTTATACATTAGGAGATTTACAGAGTTTAAATAGTTATAAGCATCAGGTAAAGACTGTTTTGCTTCTGCTTCTTTTCTAATGAGACCCTTTAAGTAATCAAGAATTTCAAGTTCTTCTATAATAGGTGGTCCACTTAGAGCTTCTACAAGTTTGAGTCTGTCTACCTTTAGATAACCACTGTCTAGTAAATCAATCCTAAATCTTGTGAATTTTCCAGCTTTAATGTTTAGAAACTTTCCATCCTTAGAGATTCTTCTGATTCCTTTGTGCTTGAGTTCTTCTGATCTTCTTATGAACATCTCAATTTCCTCATCATACTTCCTATTTCTTTCTTCATATTCAGCCTCATTTCTTTTTCTTATTTCCTCCCTTATAATCAACCACTCAGCCAAAACTGATCTTCATGCTCTTGTAGCAGTATCTTTATCTTTTAGCAAGCTTATCACTCTCTTGATTTCTGTGGGAGAGAGGGTCCATTAAAGCACAACCAAGGAATGTGAAGGACCCATCTTCATAGTAAATTCTAACTTCTCTTAGAGATACAATCCATACTTTAACTATTTCCTCAGCTAGTTGTTGAAAATAATCTTCATATGAGATGCACCAATTTAAAGGTAGAAAGTCACTTTGCTTGAAACAGTTCCAGATGACCCTTTCAATAACTTGTTCTTTTTCTGCATCCTTAGCCTTCTTAGGTTTCCTCCCAATAGTTTTGTAGTGAATGTTGAGTGAAGGCTTGTCTAAAGGTAAGTTTGTGATTTTCTTGAGAGATGTTTGGTTTGAGATGATTGGTGTTTTTAGGAAGGTGTTTGCAGTTTATTTGTATAGAAACTTCGGCTTAGAGGCTAGAGGTGGTTTAATGATTAAGGTTGTTAGCATTGAAGGTTAAGCTAGATTTATTTGGATTTTTAGGGGTTGTTGTGGTTCTGAGCCATCATGTCTTTGTTTGCTCCTCCTTTCTCCTCTCCTTTTACTTTCACCATCCTTCTTCTCATCCTCCTTCTCTCCTTGACTCTTGTCCTTGCTGCCAGTTGCTTTAGAAGCTTGACTTGGATTTGAGCCAGAAGGCTTTTGTTTGTCATCCTTCTGCTCATCATCATCCTTGTCTTTTCTTAAATTGTATTGAGTGTTTGGCAATATGGTGTCAATATTTACAAGATATCTGTCCAAAATCTTTATCATCTCAACATCCTCATGCTTCTTGTTCTTTTTGTATTTTAAATTAGACTGCAAGGTCATGATCAACCTCATGTTTGATCTGAACAATGTTTAGGAACAAGGAGATGTCTGGATTGTTTGGTTGTTGGACATACATAAACTACTCCTTGATTTGGATATAGATAGGCTTCTGAAAAAGCTGTTATCTGTGCCTTTTTGAGCTCTTGGAGAAGTTGAGTGTCTTCTGGAATAACCGGATTCACTCTGTCAATCATTACATCCAGTTCAGATGCTCTTAAAGTTTGAAGATTTGTGAGAGTCACCTGAAGACACCTGTCCACACCACCATCATTGATGTTCATGACAATCCTTTTCTCCAAAAAGTTATCAATTTTCACCAGCACTGCCCTTATAAAGTTGATGTTCTTAGCCAAAGCTTTCTTGCAGGTCACATAGTTATTTTGAAGAGACACTCTTAGTGCTGTAAGAAGGTCATTGAATTCCTGATCTTGATTGGGTCCATCTACAGCCTTTTGAAGTCTTTCTTTTCCAACATCAATTTGAGCACTTGAGCTTTGACCAACTTGAATAGGCTCTTGAGATTTTGCCTTAGCATCTCTAGATTGTTGAATCCTAGCCTCAATCTTCCCCTTAGTCTTGGTGACAGGCATGAGTAGGGGAGTTGGAATTTCTGGCCTTATTTGTTCAGGTAATGAGGGCAGTGGTATATTGAGTTTCCCCATAATGGCTCCCAAAGCAACATAATTTTGTATTTGAAGATGCTTGTGAGAGTCCACCAGGGGTTTGATGTCTGATTGTTGACTTTTGACTAGAGAAGTCAAAGCCTGAACTTGAGCATTGAGAGATGCATTTGAAGTTTGCAAGTCTGAGACTTGTTGTTGAAGAGATTGGATTTGAAGATTTGTAGAGGTTGAGCTAGGCTGATGAGAGCTTGTAGATGTTAAGGAGCCAAAAGTATGTGCGTAATTTAAAGCGGTTGAGTTGACATATGTTAACACAAATGATCAAGTTGCAGTTATTTTTAATAAGGCTCTGAAGTCTCAACATTTTATAAGACTACATACGTGGATTGAAGTCAGGAAATAAAATCAAGTTTAAAAAGGAGTGTTGGATATTAAAAACTTGATTTTAAATAAAGTCTTTTCACTTGAAAAAAATGATTAGTTATAAGGTTAGATTAAATTCTGGTCCAGAGAAGAGTCGTAATAGAAAAGGATGTTAAGATCAAACGCTTTCCGCGACTCCAAAAGCATCTATTTATGGAGAAAACACAACTATAACATTTAGCTATAACCTTTATGGTGTAGCAGGCTGTGGCGTGTTTCGATATGTGGAGATATTGGACAACCCAATAAAGGAAACAAAAGGCCTTGTTTTTATTATTAATAATGTTCTTGTTATAATATCCAGACTATATATATGTGTGCGCGTGTCTTACTTGATATTTAATATGAAATTAGAAAAGTGAAAGAAATATCGTTATTGTATCAAAAAGTTCAGCATCTTTAATTTATTTTATGCCGACATGCCTTTCTGTCCATCAATGATTTTAAAATGAATGCCCAAACCAAACCAAAAACCCAAAGAACAAAGGGTCCACAGTGAAGGTAACCCATTACATAGCTAAGCCAAGTTGGAAATTAACAGTACGTCAACCTTGAAGCTTATGAAATGGATATGGGACACGTTTCCCTCAATGTTCACATCCGTGAATATCTCGAGTGAATGAAGAAGGATGAAATCAAGTTATACATTGGTTGAGGTTCTACTATTAACACGCTTACAAACTTCACAGCTCTTGTATTTTCAATTACCTACAAAAACCAGATTAACTTATTATTACACCGAAGTTGAATTGGGAATACAGTGGGTCATCATTATTATTGAAACTAAAACCAATCATTTTAATTGATGAGATTTTGTGTGCATACAGTGGGTTATCATTATTAATGAAATTAAAAGCAATCAAAATATGTCAGCTAAATTGTAAACATGTTTCAGTCTATCTCCAACCACGTATTCACATATATCCCCAACCATGTATTCATATCTATACATATACTAATATTAGAATAAAGAAAACTGGATTTCTTTATTTGGTGCTTATTTATTGCTGCCAGTCGGTATCAAATCATTCAATAAAGATGGATCAAAACCTATGTGCAGGAAAAGTAGTGATTTCAAAATTTAAAATCATGAAGGTCATACTTTCATTACTTATCGGCAAAAGGTATTTTTGGACTTATAGTTTATTATAAAACTAGATAAAGTTATTACTTTAGAACTTAAATTGTTGAAATTTGTAAAAATAATAACGAATTAATAAAATTAAATTTTGAAAGCAAGACGAATGTAATTTTTTTCGATTTTCAGTATTTAATTTTTGAATCACATATTTATCATTTATCTTATAACACGAGAGTCTTTTTTTAATAAGAAATATAATTTCCCTTAATAGCAGAAAAGAAATATTACCTAATCACAATATTTTCAGAAGTATGAAATCGACTATAAATAGACATATTTGTCCTTGTTGCGCGTTTAGAAACCATTCGTTTAATTATTTTGTGGCAGCTCAGGATAATTAGAATATTTCAGTGAATGTCAAATAAGCTTAATTATTTTTGAAGAAGAATTTTATATAGAACAACCTATAGATATATTTGTGTGTATATATATGTAGATGATTTAAAATTCGTAGGAAATAATGCACCATTGATTGAAGAATTCAAGGAGGCAATGCCACTAGAGTTTAAGATGACTGATGTTAGTCTTATGACATAATATTTTGGAAATGGAACTGAAGCGAAGTGAAAATCATATTTTTGTTTCTCAAAAAGGTTCTGTAGAGAAAATTCTTAAAAGTCTTAGGTGCAGAATTGCAAGCCCATAAGTACACCAGTTGTATGTGGAACTAAACTGACAAAGTTTTATGCAACTATGAAATTTAATCTGTCATAGAAGCCTTATCGGAAGTGTGAGAAATTTAGGTGTTATGGTATTAGCCTCGTTAGTAGGTATATGGAAGCACCTATTGGGACACATATAAAAGTGCCAAAAAGGATTCTCCCTTACAACAAAGCTACCCTTAACTATGGTCTTGCCTATTTTCCGTCTACAAGATTTAAAATTTATGGTTATAGAGATACTGATTGGGAAGGAGATATTGATGATCGTAAAAGTACCGGTGGGTTCATATTTTTCATGGAAGACACTTCTTTGGAAACATCAAAAAGTAACCCTCTCAACTTGTGAAACTGAGTACAAATTTGCTACATTAATTGCTTGTCAGGCACCGGGGTCGAGGAGACTGTTGAAGACAATTCATTTTCCTTTGAGAGAAGCAACAACCATACATGTTGAAAATAAGTCTGTTTGGAAAAAAATCTAATGTTTCATGATTGTAAACCTATAGATAAAAAGTATTTTTTTTTGAAATAATCGTACTTACATATATTAATATCCTTTCGAAATCAAATTACAACGAATAAACTATGGGGCGGTATGAAATCATTCCATATGACCTGTCATAGAAAATGCAACTCGAGCCGACATATGAGCTACATTATTCGAAGATCGATATTCATGCACAACTAACACATTCTCAAAATATTGAAGTAAACTCACACAATCATCTATAATACTATGAAAGTTCGATCTTCCCTTGTTATTATAGATGACCTTCAACACCAGTTTCACGTCCAATTCAAATATGCAGTTCGTAGTTCTCCATTTTTCCATCCATACTAATGCATCACGAAGTCCCACTACTTCTGCCTCTCTAATCTGTGTGTACCCCCGATAATTAAAACTTCTAGCACCCAAGAATCTTCCAATGTCATCACGAGCTATACAAGCCACTCCTATATTCTCCGTATTACCCTGACCTATATAACCTACATTGATTTTTATCCAACCCTCAAGTGGTCGACCCCATTTCTTCATCGATGGTTCCTTCAGCTTCATACCTCCAACCCCACTTTCATTAACGTTTTTTCATTCCCATATCAGGTTCAAAGCCATAGACCGAACACCAAAAACTGACATGTTCTTTTTATTCCATACCCATTCATTCCGTCTAACCCACAAGCTCCAACTAATGACACCCAACATAATACATTGTTCCCTGTTACTATATTGAAATACATGTCTGAGCACCTACAACCCCTTCATACCCTCCTTGACTCTCACCACCTCCTTCAATCCCACCGTGCTACACAAGTCACGAGCAAAACAACAAGAGAACAATGTATGTACCGTATCTTCAACCTGCAAATGACACCACGAACACATCTGTTGAACCTACACACCTAATCAACTCAATAGTTGTAGGCAACAAATTTCAACATACCCTCCATAGAAAGTTTACTATCTTTCCTGGTCGATTTAAGCTCCACAATTTATTCCAAAATCCTCTATTATGACTCTCCCTCTCACCCCTCAGCTGTCTATAACAACTCTTAACCGAGAATTCCCCCTTATCATCTAGCAACCAGTACCAAAAATCCATAATATTTCTACTAGGGACATGAATCTGATGTATCAAGTTCCTATCACGTTCATTACAAATATCATTCAGCACCTCTATATCCCATTTCTTTTGCCCCTCCATCATCAGTCCATTGATAGTTGCATCCTGAAGACTAACATAAGCATTACTCGTAAGAAAACCATTCTCTATACATGGTAACCACGGACTCATCCACATATTAGTATCTCAACCATCTCCTATTTTTCTCCTACACCCTCATTTTATTATCTCTTGCGATTCAATGATACTTCTCCACATAAAACTAGGATTCGATCCCAATTCTGCATTTAAAAAATCAGTGTTCGCGAAGTACCTTGCCTTTATGATTGCAACCAGTAGTGGATTGGAGTTATTTATTAATCTCCAACCTTTCTTGGCTAACATTACCACATTAAACTCCTTCAATTTCTGAAATCCAAACCCACCCACTTCCTTCACTTAACATAACCGGTCCCAGCTAATCCATCGAATTTCACCATGTTCCCTTCAACCCCCCCCACCAGTACAAATTCATCTTCTCTTTAATTCTATCACATACATCCGAGGAAATTAGTAGCAGATTCATCCAAAATGTTGGTATAGTTTGTGCTGTTGATTTAAGCAGTTTTACCTTACCAACTTTAGAAATATTCCCCATTCACCGTGCTTGTAACTTAGAACTAACAGCTCTACTAGGAACCCGAACACTGCTTTTTTATTTTGACCAACTCTCATAGGTAAACCCAAATAATTTCCTGGGTTCTCATTCTCGCGCACCTGAAGTTGTTCCTGTACCTCCTGACAAAATCTATTCCCTCTTGTTGAGAATAGCCTTTAGCAACCAATCTAGCTTTATTCCTTATGACAATGCCATTTTCATCCATCTTGTTTCTGAATACCCATTTTGTGTCAATAGAACTCTTGTTCTTTGGCTTGAGTACCAGCTTCCATACTTTGTTCCTCTCAAATTGGTTTAGCTCCTCTTGCATTGTTAAAATCCAATCTGGATCCAATAGAGCTTCTTCTACTCTCTTAGGTTCCTCCTGTGATAGAAAGCTACTATACAGACATTCATCTTGAGTAGCCCTTCTAGTTTGCACTTTAGATGTAGCATCACCAATGATCAGTTCAAAAGGGTGATTCTTGGTCCATTTCCTTTGAGGTGGTAGATTAGCTCTAGATGAGGTTGCCTCAGTATTGTCATGATGTGAGATAGAATGTTGATTGGTTGACACTCCCCCTGAGTTGTTGATCCTTTGAAAGGAGTTGGGAGATCTATCAACTGATGAAGTGAATTGATTATCCGTCGACAGACTGTGATCAACGGATGCTTCATTATGAACTTCAACGGATGATGCACTTTGTCTTTCAACGAATGCTGCATTATGACTTTCAACGGATGCAACATTCTGTGCATTATCCAAAGGCAGATTTTAAGTTCTTCTTGAGATGCCTTCTTTATCATTCTCATCTTCACTATCATCACAATATATCTCAATATTGTCAAATTTGAGTCCTTCATGATGTCCCTCATCTGTTAGTCCATCAATCTTTTTATCATCAAACACAACATGCACAGATTCCATGACAATGTTGGTTCTTAGATTGTAGACCCTATATGATTTTCGAGCAGAATATCCAACAAATATTCCTTCATCAGCCTTTGCATCAAACTTCCCTTTGTGATCAGATTGATTCCTTAAGATGTAGCATTTGCAACCAAAGACATGCAGAAAGTTTAAAGTTGGTTTTCTTCTCTTGAATAATTGATAGGGAGTCATGCCTTTTTCCTGATTGATTAGAGAAATATTCTGAGTGTAACATGCACAGTTAACAGCCTCATCCCAAAAGTAAGTTGGGAGTTTTGACTCTTCAAGCATTGTCCTTGCAGCTTCAATTAGTGACCTGTTCTTCCTTTCTACCACACCATTTTGTTGTGGGGTCCTTGGAGCTGAGAACTCATGCATGATCCCATTTTCTTCACAGAACAACTTCATGGTTGAATTCTTGAACTCAGTTCCATTGTCACTCCTAATATTCCTTACTTTGAAATCAAGATGATTGTTGACTTGCTTGATATGATTGATAATGATTTCACTAGCTTCATCCTTTGATCCAAGAAAATAAACCCATGAAAACTTTGACAAATCATCTACAATCACTAGGCAATATCTTTTCCTTGAAATTGACAATACATTGACTGGTCCAAAAAGATCCATTGTAGCAGTTGTAATGGTTCATCAATTGCAGATTCAAGCTTCTTACTGAATGATACTTTATTTTGCTTTCCTTTCTGACAAGCATCACACAGTCCATCCCTTGTGAATTCTACTAGAGGCATTCCTCTAACTAAGTCCTTTTTGACTAGATCATTCATTATCTTGAAATTCAAATGAGACAACTTCTTGTGCCATAGCCAACTTTCAACTGGACTTGCTTTGCTGAGAAGACAAGTAATGGATTCTACATCTGTAGAGTTGAAGTCAGCTAAGTACACATTCCCTTTTCTAACTCCAGTTAGAATTACTTTATTGTCCTTCTTACTTGTGATAATACAGGCTTCAGAATTGAAGGAAACAGTATTCCCTCTGTCACATAGTTGACTGATGCTCAATAAATTATGTTTGAGACCATCAACCAATGCAACTTCATCAATGATGACATTTTCTTTTGAAATCAAGCCATATCCCATAGTGAATCCTTTGCTGTCATCTCCAAAGGTTATGCTAGGGCCAGCTCTCTCCTTAAACTCTGTGAGCAGGGTGAAATCTCCTGTCATGTGTCTTGAACAACCACTGTCCAAGTACCATAAATTCCTTCTTTTTCCCTGCACACAACAAAATCAATCAAGTTGATTTTGGTACCCAAGTTTCCTTGGGTCCAGCCTTGTTAGTCTTTTTCCTAGACTTCATTCCTCCTGCATCTTTTGACTTAGGTAACTTTGGGTCAACCTTGATCTCAGATGTGATTGGTTGAAGTGTAGGGTTAGTCACAGAATCATTTAGCACATTTGATTGAATTTGATAAGGCATAGATTGTGCAAACATGTTATTCCACATAGGCATATTGTATGGCATTTGAGGCATACTAAATGCAGTAAAATAAGGATTATTAATATATGGCATGTTTGCAAAATATGCATGGGGATTCTGATGAGACATAACAGACATAGCATGCAGAGGTGACATGGACATGTTAGGCATGGAGGGATTTGAAGGCATGGGAGCATTTTTAACAGATTTGCAATTATCAGATAGGTGATTAACACTTTTACAATGCACATAGCTTTTTCTAGGAGCATACCTATCAGGTGTGTAATTGTTATGTTTATTAATCCCTACCTTCCCATTTCTTTTAGATTTTCTTTTAGTTTCCTTCTTATCCTCAACCAACTTAAGCCTATTTTTCAGCTGATCTAAAGTCATGTGTCCTATATTCACCTTACTGACATCTTTGGATGTGCTAGCTCCTTCTTTGACAAAGTTCTTGAAAGTTGAATCATCCTTCTTATTGAGATTTTTATTTTTAAAATTACTTGCCTGTTTTAATTGATGAGCCTTCAATGGATGCTCTTTTTCTTCCTTCAACGGATAACTTTCATCATCCGTTGATTCCACATCCGTTGACAATCCATCAATTAATTCTAACTCCTTTTTGTTTTTCTTCCAGGCATCCTCACAGAATGATTCAATTCCCTGAACCTTGACAATCTGAACACTAACATCCCTAGATGTTTTCCAGGCCTTGATTACCTCTTGTTCACTTTCTAACTGTTTAGAAAGAATTTCTACTTTCTTAACAGCTTCTTCTAGTTCACTCTCAACAATCAAGCATTTAAGTTTAATCTTTTCAAGCTCAATTACCTGATCCTCTAACACAACATTTCTATCACTTAAAAACACATTATTCTCTTTGATCCTAGTGTTTTCCTTGGTTAGTGATTTAAGGGAAACTCGCAAATGATATAATTCATTTGACATATTATTTATGGCTTCATTGCATTCATTTTTAGAAAGCTGAGAGAGATCAGTAGTAATTACCTGGTTACTTGATGAACTAGTTTCATTTTCATCAGAATTAGCCATCAGGGCTAGGTTGACATATTCCATATCATCATCTTCATTGACTCCATCTGCTGCCCAATCATCTTGAGTTAGAAAGGCTCTTTCCTTTTGTTTGAGCAAATCAAAGTACTTCTTTTTGTAATCAACTTGCTCAAATTTCTTCTTATCAGAGGTTGGCTTCCTACACTCACTTGCAAAGTGTCCACTAATGCCATAGTTATAACATTTGAACTTGTATTTTTCCACCATGTTTTTGTTTGGCTTAGTGAATTTTGTATTTTTCTTGAACTTCATCTTTGCAAACCTCCTGGACAGAAAAGCCAGATGTTCATCAACATCATCAGAGTCATCCTGACTGGAATTGTTTTCATCCTCAGCTACTTGATCTTTACCCTTGCTTGATTCTGATTTGCTTGTGCCAATTTTGAGACTTGGCATTGTCTTCTCCTCATTCCTGGCTTCAACCTTCTCACTGTCAGCTACAAGTGCAATTGCTCCTCCTTTTCTCTTCCCCTTTTCCAACAGCTCATCTTGCTCCATCTTAAGTTCATATGTCTTCAAAATTTCATATAATATTTCAAGTGTGAAGTCCTTATAATCTTGAGAATTTCTTAGAGAAACAGTCATAGGCTTCCATTCCTTTGGTAGAGACCTTAAAAATTTTAAATTGGAGTCCTTGACTTGGTACACTCTCCCATACAACTTCAATCCATTCAACAGTTTCTGAAATCTGTTGAAGGTATCATTCAATGATTCTCCTTCTTCAAAATGAAAATATTCATACTGTTGAATGAGAAGTTGCATTTTGTTTTCTCTAACTTGCTCAGTGCCTTCACAGATAAGCTGCACAATATCCCAAATTTCCTTAGCAGTTTGGCTGTTAATGACATTGTCAAACATATCTTGATCCAGGCCATTAAACAGAATGTTCATGGCTTTCTTGTCCTTGTGAACCTCTTCAATATCTTCAACAGTCCTGTAACACCCCCAGATCCGGGGTCGGGGATCCGGGTCGTCACGAGTTCCATTTCCCTTAACAACACCCAATCTTAATAAATAATCAACTACTCTGTACTGTGACCCCACAATAAACACACACACCACAAGTTATAGTCTCAGAGATGAATATCCAAAAATAATCACAAGTCATTTTATTCCACAATTATATGCCAATACACCTTAAACAGGTTTCTGAATAAATTTACATTTCTTTGCCATTATTACAATTCATAAATATACATAATCTGATACATCAAAAGTTGAAAGCCTAGCCTATTGGTAGTTCCTACCTCAGCTATGGCGGCATCAGTGCTTCTAGAAAACTGCGGAACGTCTCCTAACCTCTTGCGAATCGGGAGCTTGGTCCGGTTCATCTTGTCTATCTGATGTTGTGTGATGAAAGAAGAAAGCAAGGGTGAGCAGCAAGCCCACCAAAATAATATGTATAATGATTAACAATATATGAGCCTTCTCATAGTACTCATGAAAGTCTTGGTCAAAAGAAATGAACCAAGTTGATATCTTAATGCGATGAAGTCGCAAAATATTCAGTATATATATATATACATATATACTTTTCAAAATATTGGAAGTCCTCTTCCATGCATAATATACACAACGTTCCAGTGTATCACTGTATAAAAAATATCGTTGCAAGGTGATCTCATATATCTAACCTTGTCTCAACGTTTTTCTGAAAATCTTTGTCATCCATAAGATAATTATTAATTAGATATAAGTTTAAAAGATGAGGTTACCAAATACCCCAATATACTTATATCTTTCCCAATACTACTTGAACTACCACCGTTCAAGTTATAATCAGCTTCAAAAGTTCATCACATAGATGAGACTACAAGACAAGATTTGAATAGATTCCATCTTTAAAATATCATTAAAGGAAATGAAGTTATGACATACTTCATTAAGTTCTGATATATATATATATATTCATATATATCTCCCATACATTTCCTGAAACCTCTGTCATGAAAAGTATGAACAGAGTTTGAAACATCCAATGAATTTTGGAAAGGAAAAGAATTTTGGCATAAACCAGATATCTTGCTGATCAGGCAAAGATACCAATAAGTAACCTTTTCTACTGTAGATGGATGAATTCCTCACCGGTCATCACCCTGGCCGCATTAGGACCTCGCGCTAGACCGTTACCCGGCCCCTCACGCGTTGATGGACTGCCACCCAGCCACTTACACAATAATAGACCGTACCCCGGCCTGTCGCTTATGCCGACTCAATTAGATGGGCTTACTTCCCGAACGTTGGGCAAGTAATCAATTCATTTACCAAAACTGCAACCTCGTTGCGAATATAAAATACACCACAGAGCCGGATTCCCCAGGTTTTGAGCGAGTATTTAAATCCCCTTAAAAGGAAGATCTTAAATATAAAAAAAAGAGTTTTGGGATCCACTCTGACTTTTAAAAATCATTTTGAAGACTCGAAAACACTTTAAAGAGTGTTTGGAGTAAAGCTGATTTAATGAAGTAAATCAGTCCCCAGAATATTTAGAAAATGACCGAATATTATTATTTAATTAATATTCCCATAAAGAATAATCTTTATAAAAATAATTGAAGTAGAAGTATTAAAACTTATACTTGAAACGAGTATTAAATAACCAAAGATATACTTATATGAAAGTATTATCTTTATTTGAATAATCGAAAATAAGTTTGATTATTAACACCTTATTCTTTAATAAAATAAAGAATATATTTCAGCAAATAATCGGAGTCATAGATCCTCAAATGAATATTCAAATAATATTCATTAAATAATATAAACTGAGTCATAAGCCTTCGAATGAATATTCAAATAATATTCAGATAATTAAAATAAAAGGAGTCATAAGTCCTCGAATGAATATTCAAAATAATATTCAATAATAAAATAAAGTTAAAGTTATCGAATAAACCTTATTCGATTAACAGTTTGGAAAACTATAACCATATATATATATAAATATATATATATATATATATATATATATATATATATATCCATATCCATATATACAAAATCTACTCGGGATCCTCGACTCCCGGTTTTAGAAAATATTTTCACCTTTGGGTCCCTATACTAAGGGTATATGCAAGTTACCGCTATCCTCTAGCATAGGTATTATCAACTGAACCAACAGATATATATTTCAAGAATATGAAACAGGCATGCATATATACCATATCACATGCTACAATATATCGCAAGAATTTGCTAATAACAATCATGCACTATCACAAGATAATGCATATACATATATTTACATCACAACAACAGTTATAACTGGTAGAAAACTTGCCTGAGCGACTGGGGTTACGAATGGCTCGGGACGAGTCTGGTAACCTATAAACAACAAGTAAGTTGGAATTAAACCAAAGTCACTTGTAAATCTATACTTTAACTAACTTAGACTCTAACGCTTGTTTTGCGCTCACTGATTCGCTTAAGTCACTCGGGTACCCTCGGCTCCACCATTTTTAATAATTTAACCTTTACGAGTTTTAAGGCGATTCCTTCGCGAGTGTCTTACTAACTGCCTAGCACACTTACCATAAATGTTTCATACATTAATTAACCCTTTTTGGTCTTTAACCTATGTTTCAAAGTAAGGCGAGGGGAAAAGTTTCGTTCACGAAACGCCGTTACTTGAAACGGTCGTTTCTCCTAAACCGTGCATCGGAATCGAACGAACTACATATCAAAACGAAGCTCATAACATGAGCTATCTAAACATGGCAGTGGTCATATTCTAGCAGGGGGTCTCGGGTCCTAATGTTATGAACAAAAGCAGTCTAAAGTAAATCGGACATTACGACGGCTATGTTTACGCGATTTCCCAATTTTAAACCAATTCAAAACAACCACAATTCAACCACATATCATTCATACAAACAACATCCATCCATACCATACTACAACAGCCCCAACAATTCAATATTTCCAATTCATACTTATTTCTCAATTATGAACTAAGAGTTTACTTAAGTTCATTAACTAATAACCAAGATTTCCACCTCCAAAAATATCACAAAATCAACCAATCTCTAAACACACAATAATCATGCCTCTCACCAACTAAACTACTCATAACAAGCTCTAAACATGATTACACTAACCCATCATCTAAACATTAGGAAATCTAAACAACAAAACTTAAAACTAAGACCATGAAGAGTTATACCTTCCTTGAAGCTTTTAATCCATGAAAGGTCCTTGGAATGCCCATGGAAGCCTTAATCTAACCTCCTACAAGCTTGTTCTTTCAAAGAAATCAAGAACACAAAAATTAATTTCAAGAAAGTACTATTCACCATCTTCTTGAATGATTTATAGGAAATGCTAGGAAAGGATTTTGAAGCTAAGATTTCTAGGAAGTATGTAACTTAACTAGGAGAAGCTAGGATAATTACCTTGTAAAATAGCAAGTGGAGGAGCTTGGACTTCCCATTTCTTAAGAAAGAAGCCGAGAGCTTCATGAAGAAATGGAAGGTTTGGTGTTTTGTGATTTGTTTTGCTTGGTTGGTTGCTTTTTGTCTTGTTTTTTGGTTAATTCCCTTTGTAGCCTTGACTTTGTGTGGTTAATATTCCACCACATTTCCTTCCCTCTTATGTCATGCTTGCATCATCCTCATGATGTCATCCTTCCCTCCTTGTCCTCTTCTCATTGGTTGGGTGACATCATCCTCTCTAATCCCTTTGATTAACTTCCTAATTGTTTGTCTAATGACCGCTGATCTGTTATACGGTTCGCTTAACTTTCGTTTTCGTTTATCGTTTGAGGGATCATACCCGGGATCTTATTACTTAGGTTCCCTTAACCTTTCTCAATATATTATATTCCTTTTATGATCCTCTCCTATAATCCTTTAATTTAAATCCTTTTTATCCTGTTACCTTTTTCTCAAATCTTTCCGTATCTAGTGTATTTCCGGGAAAAATCAAAGTGTTCGGATTTGGATTCTGACGATCTTTACATACACTTATATCCCATATAAAGTACTAATAAAATCTCAGAATATCCATATCAGAACCCCTACATAGTGTGGCATGAAAAGTTTTCTCATTCAGCAAAAACACTATTCATAAGGGTTTCAAAAATTTCCCAAAAATTGGGGTTATTACAGTCTCCCCTCCTTAAAAGGATTCCGTCCCGGAATCAGATAGAAAGTGAATAGGGATACTCTCTTAGCATTGCACTTTCTAACTCTCGAGTAAATTTTCCCACATTGTGGTTCTACCATCAAACTCTTACTAGTTTGATAACCCTTCTCCTAAGCACTCGTTCCTTTTTACTCTATACCCTTCCTGGTTGCTCCATATAGGTTACGTCTGGTTGCATGTCTATGCGCTCATATGCCCCTATTTGTCTGGCATCCGAATTACACTTCCTTAACATTGATACGTGGAACACGTTATGAACTTGCTACAGGTTCGGGGGTAGGGCTAACTCATATGCTAACTTCCCAAACGTCTTAATATATCCAAGGGTCCAACAAATTGTAGACTTAGCTTTCCTTTCTTTCCGAACCTCATCAATCCTTTTCAAGGGTTTCCAAGGGGATACCTATAACATTACTAGGCCCCCTATTTCATACTCTTTGTCCTTTTTTGAGTCAAATCAGCATACCTCTTATGTCCATCTTGGGTTACTACCAGCCGTCCTCTGATTAGATCTATTATATCCCTGGTCCTTTGGACTACTGCGGGTCCGAGCATCTTGCGCTCTACAACTTCATCCTAACATAAGGGAGATCGACATTGTCTTCCCTCAAGGATCTCATAAGGCGATACCTCAATACTGACATATGATCTATTGTCGTAAGATAACTTAATCCGCGTTAAATGATCATTCCAAATTCTTTCAAGTCTATTGCACAGACTCTCATTATAGCTTTTAGCATTAGAACTTTTGCTTCTCAATACCCATTCTTTTCCAGTTCGTAATCGCTATCACCTTTCGTTCCTAATATTATACTGGTTATACTTTTGCTCGCTAGCGTTCTATAACCTTTTAATAACCACGTCAACCTTAGTATCACGAATGTGTTCCCATTCCGCATACTACCACCACTTTATTACTCCTTTTTCAGTTGTTTCTATTTTCCAAAATTTGATCAATCAAATAGAAGTAAAGGAATTTGTTGAGAGATCACTATGATCATGAACACTTGTTATATCGCATAGTTAGTACAGAAGGTGGCCAGCCTTTAGTACTTGACAAGCAATTAAACAATAGCTGGTATCCTACTCGGCTTCTATCACACAGATAGATAGTCATTCGGCAATACCTCCCCTTCTGGAAGGGTTGTTCTTCTCAGCTTACATGAAATGAAAAGAAGAGAAAAGAACAAATTGAAGAGAATTGTATATTCATAAAAAAATTTTATTGCCATAAAATATCTGGCTTGGAATCTACCTCTGAACTATAGAGGTTTGTCATAGAAGAACAAAACATATATGTATTTATATCAACATCAAGTATTATAGCATCGCATTTCACGTGCCTAAATATTTTCGCTATCCCGTCCATCATTCTATGGACCCATGCTCTTCCTCGAGCTTATACACAATTACCTTTGAAACTCCCTCGACATCGAAAATCGAATCTGGGATCTCATTCTATACATCATCGTTACTAGAATTCTATGCTCGCACCGCAACCTTCCTCGTATAATAATACGACTCTCTTATTGATAAGAAAGAATAATTATTCACTAGGTAGATACTCTACTTAATTAGTCTATCAATGATAACTTATACACTACCACGACCCGATTAGTGGTACTCAATCTCAACACCCATTCTAATACAACTCTCACGGTTGTAATCAGCTCAATACTCGCAGAATCATTGCTGCCTTACTATGGTCCACCACTGACCTACTGTCGTCATTCATTTACCATGAAGTCTTAATAGCTAACCATACGGAGTCCATACATGTCGTACCAAATCCTTCTAAGGAGGTAACATAATCACCATTCATGATTCATGAAGAACACTCCTGATCCTGACATACATACATGACATGAAGCAGATAAAAGTGCAGAAGAGTTTCAATCAAAGCAACGATAGCAGGTTAATACTATTCTTAATCATACGCCCTAAATAGAAGAATTAACTCAAGGGTTCATCTAGTCCTTTTTGAAACATGGTCCTGGATTATCTCAAGATAGGACCTTCTAAGATAGATAGCCCGTTCATGGCGATTACACGAATTAAACCTTTACCAACTACTATTACGGTTGGGTATTGCACAGTCATCAGAAGGAATGTCAATCTTCCAAACCATAATTCAACCTTCACATTTTTAACCATCATCACTGTATTCTTTTGGCACACGCGCCTATAATTATCCTCTTACCCTTAAAGTGTCGGCCACCTCTTTGGCCTTTCCTGATAGTAAAATTTCCTTACAGTCAATGTCATTTTAACCACCTCCAAATAAATTTTCTACCTTATTTCCGATCACTGCTTGAGTGAAGATGTTTTCCTTAAAATCAGATGGGAAAAAAAATATCACCATTTTTCCATAAGTTATTGCCTCAGTCTTTAGAGGCTAATCACTGTCAAGACTGACTCTCAATCATACTTAGAACATTTTTTTTTATCTTAAGTCCTAATTGCCCTGAACAATTTCGACCATTACTGGTTCGATCCATACTTTCTCGTGGTTTAACACGTGCCCCACTTGGCATCATTATAATTACGTCATATTTCCTTTATCCACATTTCTATTCTTGAGAATTTTGAATATTACCTTTTTCCTTATAAAACCTCTAAGGTTATCCTTCAATCGTTCCTCCTGTATTCCCTAGATACAGGGCATATCACAATACCATTTACTAATAGTAGAACCATTGTCTATATACTTCTGCAAAATTTCTCCACTGATTCTTAAAGGTTGTTGTTACCTTAACCCTTTCCCAATCATACTGTCAAAACTCATACTGTCCCTATTAAGGGTGACATGCCAACCTTTATGCAGTCCCCTAGGATTCATTTTAAGTTACCAATGTTCTATCCTTAATTCCACCTTTAAAAGGTACCTGCATCCTTCCACGAATAAATCAAGTCATATTTCCTTGATAGATTATCATATTCATCATTCCCACCTCGATAGTCTATACCTAACTTCATAATAGCATCCTTATTCAAATTGAGGTCAATCCATATGGCCTCCAAAAGATAACAACGGTTATCCGCTTGTCTTGCCTAATTTGGTAACGATAACAAGGATGTTCTGGAAGATATTGGTCGTGTTCAACGTGAACTTCTTCTTAATAATTCCTTATTTACTTCTGTTGTTTATCTCAACAGTCACCTCAATGTTGGGATATCTTTCATACCTGGCGTCTCCCTTTCTGGGTATCAAGCCACCGGTCTTATATTTCCTTCTTGAAGGTCACTTCCTTCATCCAATTTTTCCTAATTTCTTACTTCCTTATCCCCTTAGTCTATCCGCGTCTCATTATTTATCCTTCGAATTATCTCAAGGTTTCCTCGAATCCTCCCAACTTACAGGGGATAAACTATATGTATCTCTTATGCCCTCAACCATCAATTTTAACTTATGGTGAATCACCCTCATCCTGACGAATGCATACTTTTCTATTTCTATTGCTACGAGTCGTTAGGGTTTCCTCATACCCAACTCCCTTATCATACCTCAAACTCTATTGCCGTTATATTCCTTTCCACTTCAATTTCTTTTTATTTTCCTTTCTCTTATCATTATTTCATGAACCAACACAACATAAGCATTGATTTCAAACATCCCGTCATTCTGGATTCGTGTCCTCAGAACGAATCTTGATAACTTTTACAACTTAGATTCATAATTTATCATACTCGTCTGCCTTTGTTCTGGCTCTAAAGCTTTTACACTATCTCCTTATCTTTGGGAATTACTTTCCCGAAAACAATTGACTGAACTTAAATCAGTTTATTATAATCTCTTGCTCCGTGCCTTCCTTGGCCTTTTACCGGCGGGTTGTCTCTCTCTTAGGAGGGTAAGTGATAAAAACAGTCTTTTGTGATTCGTCAATCATTTAGAATCTCAAATGATTCCTATATTTCCTTTAGCCAGGCTCTTGCCTCGACTGGGTCAGCTTGTTCCTTGGAACTCTGAGAGCTTAGCGATTTAAAGGTCCTGAAAGAATTTCTCACCGCACTGTCTCCTCAGGGTGGTGGTTGGGGATAATAGTCTAAGTTATTTTTAGACAGGTCCATGAATTGCCGTATAGGAGCACCGTCTCGGGTCTCCTTTCCTTACTCGACTTTCTGTTTCCTTAGTATAAAATGTTTCATCCTACTCCCCATAATTGGGGTCATCTTTTAATTTAAAATCCTCATTTTCCATCCGGCAACGCCAGCATAAGGGCCATCACCAACCTCTGCTTCAGTTCTTGAAAGCTGTTCTCGCATTTCTCTGTCCATTCGAACTTCTCAGTCTTACGAGTAAGCCGCGTTAAAGGGGCTACTATCTTTACAACTTGAACGAACCTCCGGTAGTGACCGGCCAATCCTACCTCTGGTAGTCGACCAAACCATGGTCATCAATTCATCAATGGTCCTTTATCCAATCCTGTCAGGATCCTCCATGGGATCCTCCTCAACAACTATCCCTTCTAGGACAACATCCTCAACCGCTAAATCCTCAATATCAACATCATCCGGTCCTGCATTAGGACACTCTATCGGATCCACAATCCGATCTCCAATTAGTAATAAAATATCATCGCGATGTTGCTCCTCAACCTCAGGGTTCGGAGTCCCGCTACCATATACGATAACGAACTACGCTCCTATCACGATATTTATAAGGGTTCCCATAAGGGTTTTAACTGTCAGTACTACGTTAGGTAGCCCGACTATGAACTTGGCAAGAGTTCTTATTATCTTAGTGAACTTATTATCTTAACGTCCCATCATCTCTGAGGTTTATAACGCTTAGCTCTGATACCATTTCTGTAACACCCCCAGATCCGGGGTCGGGGATCCGGGTCGTCACGAGTTCCATTTCCCTTAACAACACCCAATCTTAATAAATAATCAACTACTCTGTACTGTGACCCCACAATAAACACACACACCACAAGTTATAGTCTCAGAGATGAATATCCAAAAATAATCACAAGTCATTTTATTCCACAATTATATGCCAATACACCTTAAACAGGTTTCTGAATAAATTTACATTTCTTTGCCATTATTACAATTCATAAATATACATAATCTGATACATCAAAAGTTGAAAGCCTAGCCTATTGGTAGTTCCTACCTCAGCTATGGCGGCATCAGTGCTTCTAGAAAACTGCGGAACGTCTCCTAACCTCTTGCGAATCGGGAGCTTGGTCCGGTTCATCTTGTCTATCTGATGTTGTGTGATGAAAGAAGAAAGCAAGGGTGAGCAGCAAGCCCACCAAAATAATATGTATAATGATTAACAATATATGAGCCTTCTCATAGTACTCATGAAAGTCTTGGTCAAAAGAAATGAACCAAGTTGATATCTTAATGCGATGAAGTCTCAAAATATTCAGTATATATATACATATATACTTTTCAAAATATTGGAAGTCCTCTTCCATGCATAATATACACAACGTTCCAGTGTATCACTGTATAAAAAATATCGTTGCAAGGTGATCTCATATATCTAACCTTGTCTCAACGTTTTTCTGAAAATCTTTGTCATCCATAAGATAATTATTAATTAGATATAAGTTTAAAAGATGAGGTTACCAAATACCCCAATATACTTATATCTTTCCCAATACTACTTGAACTACCACCGTTCAAGTTATAATCAGCTTCAAAAGTTCATCACATAGATGAGACTACAAGACAAGATTTGAATAGATTCCATCTTTAAAATATCATTAAAGGAAATGAAGTTATGACATACTTCATTAAGTTCTGATATATATATATATTCATATATATCTCCCATACATTTCCTGAAACCTCTGTCATGAAAAGTATGAACAGAGTTTGAAACATCCAATGAATTTTGGAAAGGAAAAGAATTTTGGCATAAACCAGATATCTTGCTGATCAGGCAAAGATACCAATAAGTAACCTTTTCTACTGTAGATGGATGAATTCCTCACCGGTCATTACCCTGGCCGCATTAGGACCTCGCGCTAGACCGTTACCCGGCCCCTCACGTTGATGGACTGCCACCCAGCCACTTACACAATAATAGACCGTACCCCGGCCTGTCGCTTATGCCGACTCAATTAGATGGGCTTACTTCCCGAACGTTGGGCAAGTAATCAATTCATTTACCAAAACTGCAACCTCGTTGCGAATATAAAATACACCACAGAGCCGGATTCCCCAGGTTTTGAGCGAGTATTTAAATCCCCTTAAAAGGAAGATCTTAAATATAAAAAAAAGAGTTTTGGGATCCACTCTGACTTTTAAAAATCATTTTGAAGACTCGAAAACACTTTAAAGAGTGTTTGGAGTAAAGCTGATTTAATGAAGTAAATCAGTCCCCAGAATATTTAGAAAATGACCGAATATTATTATTTAATTAATATTCCCATAAAGAATAATCTTTATAAAAATAATTGAAGTAGAAGTATTAAAACTTATACTTGAAACGAGTATTAAATAACCAAAGATATACTTATATGAAAGTATTATCTTTATTTGAATAATCAAAAATAAGTTTGATTATTAACACCTTATTCTTTAATAAAATAAAGAATATATTTCAGCAAATAATCGGAGTCATAGATCCTCAAATGAATATTCAAATAATATTCATTAAATAATATAAACTGAGTCATAAGCCTTCGAATGAATATTCAAATAATATTCAGATAATTAAAATAAAAGGAGTCATAAGTCCTCAAATGAATATTCAAAATAATATTCAATAATAAAATAAAGTTAAAGTTATCGAATAAACCTTATTCGATTAACAGTTTGGAAAACTATAACCATATATATATAAATATATATATATATATATCCATATCCATATATACAAAATCTACTCGAGATCCTCGACTCCCGGTTTTAGAAAATATTTTCACCTTTGGGTCCCTATACTAAGGGTATATGCAAGTTACCGCTATCCTCTAGCATAGGTATTATCAACTGAACCAACAGATATATATTTCAAGAATATGAAACAGGCATGCATATATACCATATCACATGCTACAATATATCGCAAGAATTTGCTAATAACAATCATGCACTATCACAAGATAATGCATATACATATATTTACATCACAACAACAGTTATAACTGGTAGAAAACTTGCCTGAGCGACTGGGGTTACGAATGGCTCGGGACGAGTCTGGTAACCTATAAACAACAAGTAAGTTGGAATTAAACCAAAGTCACTTGTAAATCTATACTTTAACTAACTTAGACTCTAACGCTTGTTTTGCGCTCACTGATTCGCTTAAGTCACTCGGGTACCCTCGGCTCCACCATTTTTAATAATTTAACCTTTACGAGTTTTAAGGCGATTCCTTCGCGAGTGTCTTACTAACTGCCTAGCACACTTACCATAAATGTTTCATACATTAATTAACCCTTTTTGGTCTTTAACCTATGTTTCAAAGTAAGGCGAGGGGAAAAGTTTCGTTCACGAAACGCCGTTACTTGAAACGGTCGTTTCTCCTAAACCGTGCATCGGAATCGAACAAACTACATATCAAAACGAAGCTCGTAACATGAGCTATCTAAACATGGCAGTGGTCATATTCTAGCAGGGGGTTCTCGGGTCCTAATGTTATGAACAAAAGCAGTCTAAAGTAAATCGGACATTACGACGGCTATGTTTACGCGATTTCCCAATTTTAAACCAATTCAAAACAACCACAATTCAACCACATATCATTCATACAACCAACATCCATCCATACCATACTACAACAGCCCCAACAATTCAATATTTCCAATTCATACTTATTTCTCAATTATGAACTAAGAGTTTACTTAAGTTCATTAACTAATAACCAAGATTTCCAACTCCAAAAATATCACAAAATCAACCAATCTCTAAACACACAATAATCATGCCTCTCACCAACTAAACTACTCATAACAAGCTCTAAACATGATTACACTAACCCATCATCTAAACATTAGGAAATCTAAACAACAAAACTTAAAACTAAGACCATGAAGAGTTATACCTTCCTTGAAGCTTTTAATCCATGAAAGGTCCTTGGAATGCCCATGGAAGCCTTAATCTAACCTCCTACAAGCTTGTTCTTTCAAAGAAATCAAGAACACAAAAATTAATTTCAAGAAAGTACTATTCACCATCTTCTTGAATGATTTATAGGAAATGCTAGGAAAGGATTTTGAAGCTAAGATTTCTAGGAAGTATGTAACTTAACTAGGAGAAGCTAGGATAATTACCTTGTAAAATAGCAAGTGGAGGAGCTTGGACTTCCCATTTCTTAAGAAAGAAGCCGAGAGCTTCATGAAGAAATGGAAGGTTTGGTGTTTTGTGATTTGTTTTGCTTGGTTGGTTGCTTTTTGTCTTGTTTTTTTGGTTAATTCCCTTTGTAGCCTTGACTTTGTGTGGTTAATATTCCACCACATTTCCTTCCCTCTTATGTCATGCTTGCATCATCCTCATGATGTCATCCTTCCCTCCTTGTCCTCTTCTCATTGGTTGGGTGACATCATCCTCTCTAATCCCTTTGATTAACTTCCTAATTGTTTGTCTAATGACCGCTGATCTGTTATACGGTTCGCTTAACTTTCGTTTTCGTTTATCGTTTGAGGGATCATACCCGGGATCTTATTACTTAGGTTCCCTTAACCTTTCTCAATATATTATATTCCTTTTATGATCCTCTCCTATAATCCTTTAATTTAAATCCTTTTTATCCTGTTACCTTTTTCTCAAATCTTTCCGTATCTAGTGTATTTCCGGGAAAAATCAAAGTGTTCGGATTTGGATTCTGACGATCTTTACATACACTTATATCCCATATAAAGTACTAATAAAATCTCAGAATATCCATATCAGAACCCCTACATAGTGTGGCATGAAAAGTTTTCTCATTCAGCAAAAACACTATTCATAAGGGTTTCAAAAATTTCCCAAAAATTGGGGTTATTACAAGTCCATTCTGCTTTTGGCTTGGGAATAGACTGTCCAATAGCAACTGTTGCAGTAGCAGCTGTGGCCACCTTGTGAGGGATGTGAGGACCATTTTCAATGCAGTTGATGTAGCTTTCATCTTGAGAGAGAAGATGTAAATGCATCTTCACCTTCCAGTGATGATAGTTATCTCTTTCCAAGATTGGAATCTTTACACCAATATCCTTCTTACTCATGATGTTAGTAGAATAGATCTTTAAACTCTTTGTATGTTAAGAGCTTGCTCTGATACCAATTGTTATTCCCAGTGGACTAACAATGAGATTTACAGAAGGGGGGTTGAATGTAAATCTCAAAACTTTTTCAAGTTTTGAGCAGTTTCTAAGGCTAAGTGTTTTTGAGAGCAAGTGTGTGTGAATTGCTTGAAGCTAATGCAGACAAATATGTATTCAAACATAAATGTAAAGAACACAGAGAACTTAACAACTTTTCTGGTGGATTTGTTGTTCCACCAGAGATGTGTTATTTCAGAAAATCTGTGATTCAAAGAATTAAATCACAGCTGCTTCCTAGTACAAACTAGATGATTTTCTCTCTGGATTTTTCTAAACAGCTCTGGAAAAATTCATATCTAATTACTAGCTGCTACTTGGTTTATATATCACCAAGTTTACAAGTGAAGACAAAACTGTAAAATATAATTAAAAAGGCTCTTCACATGTTTCTTCTTCATTTCTCTATCCAATGCAATTTAGGCTTAACTGTTAATCTTTGAATACTTCCTTGTTTGCACCAGAATGGAAATGCTGCATTTTCTTGATTCCTCCTAGAGGCTTCCACATTCCAGTTTGTCTCTGTCAACCCATGTGCCTCTGTCAGCTTATGAATTTTCACTATCAACTACTAATGAACTAAGCATCCGTTGAAGCTTTCATCCGTTGATGCCTTATCCGTTGAGGCTTCATCCGTTGATGCTTTATCCGTTGATGCATTAGCAGTTGAAGTCTTTATCCGTTGAAGCACTTATCCGTTGATGGATATTATCCGTTGAAGCTTTAGAGACATCCGTGGAAGCTTTGTTTCTTATCCGTTGAAGATCTTCAATATCAGTTGATACTTCTTCACTTATACAAAATTACAAGGCATGAAATATTTACAATTAGCCCTCCTATTTTCATATCCACTAGTAGTCAACATGACTGATAATTTCCTACAACATCTAAGAATTACAACTTTAATCCAGAGAATGAAATGTGCTACAATACTGAACTTATTGCTAAGTAAAGCTACTCCTTCAACGGATAGCCAAGATGGTCTTATCCGTTGAGGCTACAAACACTAGATTTCTACTTAAGTGTTTTGTTTAACTCATCATCAAACTAATACACATATTCCTAACACTAACCTCTTTGAGTTTTCACCGAAAACTCCATTTCAGCCAAATCTACTCGGTTTCTCGTCCAAATTCCGCGAAATATGTATCGGTTCAAATTAAAATATCAATATGGATTAAAGTATGTGAAAATATCCATAATGCATCCCGACTCAGTATTGGAGAAAAAACCGTGTACTAACTAACCCCTTTGAGTTTTCACCGAAAACTCCATTTCAGCCAAATCTACTCGAATTCTCGTCCGAATTCCGCGAAATATGGCTCGGTTCAAATTAAAATATCAATATGGATTAAAGTATGTGAAAATATCCATAATGCATCCCGACTCAGTATCGGAGAAAAAACCGTGTACTAACCCCTGTGAGTTTTCACCGAAAACTCCATTTCAGCAAAATCTACTCGGTTTCTCGTCCGAATTCCGCGAAATATGGCTCGGTTCAAATTAAAATATCAATATGGATTAAAGTATGTGAAAATATCCATAATGCATCCCGACTCAGTATCGGAGAAAAAACCGTGTACTAACTAACCCCTTTGAGTTTTCACCGAAAACTCCATTTCAGCCAAATCTACTCGGTTTCTCGTCCGAATTCCGCGAAATATGGCTCGGTTCAAATTAAAATATCAATATGGATTAAGGTATGTGAAAATATCCATAATTCATCCCGACTCAGTATCGGAGAAAAAACCGTGTACTAACTAACCCCTTTGAGTTTTCACCGAAAACTCCATTTCAGCCAAATCTACTCGGTTTTTCGTCCGAATTTCGCGAAATATGGCTCGGTTCAAATTAAAATATCAATATGGATTAAAGTATGTGAAAATATCCATAATGCATCCCGACTCAGTATCGGAGAAAAAACCGTGTACTAACCTCTTTGAGTTTTCACCGAAAACTCCATTTCAGCCAAATCCACTCGGTTTCTCGTCCGAATTCCGCGAAATATGGCTCGGTTCAAATTAAAATATCAATATGGATTAAAGTATGTGAAAATATCCATAATGCAACCCGACTCAGTATCGGAGAAAAAACCATGTATTAACCCCTTTGAGTTTTCACCGAAAACTCCATTTCTGCCAAATCTACTCGGTTTCTCGTCCGAATTCCGCGAAATATGGCTCGGTTCAAATTAAAATATCAATATGGATTAAAGTATGTGAAAATATCCATAATTCATCCCGACTAAGTATCGGAGAAAAAGCCGTGTACTAACTAACCCCTTTGAGTTTTCACCGAAAACTCCATTTCAGCAAAATCTACTCGGTTTCTCGTCCGAATTCCGCGAAATATGGCTCGGTTCAAATTAAAATATCAATATGGATTAAAGTATGTGAAAATATCCATAATGCATCCCGACTCAGTATCGGAGAAAAAACCGTGTACTAACTAACCCCTTTGAGTTTTCACCGAAAACTCCATTTCAGCCAAATCTACTCGGTTTCTCGTCCGAATTCCGCGAAATATGGCTCGGTTCAAATTAAAATATCAATATGGATTAAGGTATGTGAAAATATCCATAATTCATCCCGACTCAGTATCGGAGAAAAAACCGTGTACTAACTAACCCCTTTGAGTTTTCACCGAAAACTCCATTTCAGCCAAATCTACTCGGTTTTTCGTCCGAATTTCGCGAAATATGGCTCGGTTCAAATTAAAATATCAATATGGATTAAAGTATGTGAAAATATCCATAATGCATCCCGACTCAGTATCGGAGAAAAAACCGTGTACTAACCTCTTTGAGTTTTCACCGAAAACTCCATTTCAGCCAAATCCACTCGGTTTCTCGTCCGAATTCCGCGAAATATGGCTCGGTTCAAATTAAAATATCAATATGGATTAAAGTATGTGAAAATATCCATAATGCAACCCGACTCAGTATCGGAGAAAAAACCATGTATTAACCCCTTTGAGTTTTCACCGAAAACTCCATTTCTGCCAAATCTACTCGGTTTCTCGTCCGAATTCCGCGAAATATGGCTCGGTTCAAATTAAAATATCAATATGGATTAAAGTATGTAAAAATATCCATAATGCATCCCGACTCAGTATCGGAGAAAAAACCGTGTACTAACTAACCCCTTTGAGTTTTCACCGAAAACTCCATTTCAGCCAAATCTACTCGGTTTCTCGTCCGAATTCCGCGAAATATGGCTCGGTTCAAATTAAAATATCAATATGGATTAAAGTATGTGAAAATATCCATAATGCAACCCGACTCAGTATCGGAGAAAAAACCGTGTACTAACCCCTTTGAGTTTTCACCGAAAACTCCATTTCTGCCAAATCTACTCGGTTTCTCGTCCGAATTCCGCGAAATATGGCTCGGTTCAAATTAAAATATCAATATGGACTAAAGTATGTGAAAATATCCATAATTCATCCCGACTAAGTATCGGAGAAAAAGCCGTGTACTAACTAACCCCTTTGAGTTTTCACCGAAACTCCATTTCAGCAAAATCTACTCGTTTCTCGTCCGAATTCCGCGAAATATGGCTCGGTTCAAATTAAAATATCAATATGGATTAAAGTATGTGAAAATATCCATAATGCATCCCGACTCAGTATCGGAGAAAAAACCGTGTACTAACTAACCCCTTTGAGTTTTCACCGAAAACTGCATTTCAGCCAAATCTACTCGGTTTCTCGTCCAATTCCGCAAAATATGGCTCGGTTCAAATTAAAATATCAATATGGATTAAAGTATGTGAAAATATCCATAATGCGTCCCGACTCAGTATCGGAGAAAAAACCGTGTACTAACTAACCCCTTTGAGTTTTCACCGAAAACTCCATTTCAAGCCAAATCTACTCGGTTTCTCGTCCGAATTCCGCGAAATATGGCTCGGTTCAAATTAAAATATCAATATGGATTAAAGTATGTGAAAATATCCATAATGCATCCCGACTCAGTATTGGAGAAAAAACCGTGTACTAACTACCCCTTTGAGTTTTCACCGAAAACTCCATTTCAGCCAAATCTACTCGGTTACTCGTCCGGAATTCCTGGCGAAATATGGCTCGGTTCAAATTAAATAATCAATATGGATTAAGTATGTGAAAATATCCATAATGCATCCCGACCTCAGTATCAGAAAAAAACCGTGTAACGAACCCTGGTGAGTTTTCACCGAAAACTCCGATTTCCAGCAAATCTACTCGGTTTCCTCGTCCGAATTCCGCGAAATATGGCTCGGTTCAAATTAAAATATCAATATGGATTAAAGTATGTGAAAATATCCATAATGCATCCCGACCTCAGTATCAAGAAAAAAACCGTGTACTAACCTCTTTGAGTTTTCACCGAAACCTCCATTTCAGCCAAATCCACTCGGTTTCTCATCCGAATCCGCGAAATATGGCTCGGTTCAATTAAAATATCAATATGGATTCAAGTATGTGAAAATATCCATAATGCAACCCGACTCAGTATCGGAGAAAAAACCGTGTATTAACCCTTTGAGTTTTCACCGAAGACTCCATTTTCTGCAAATCTACTCGGTTTCTCGTCCGAATTCCGCGAAATATGGCTCGGTTCAACATTAAAATATCAATATGGATTAAAGTATGTAAAAATAGCCATAATGCATCCCGACCTCAGTATCGGAGAAAAAAAACCGGGTACTAACTAACCCCCTTTGAGTTGTCACCGAAAACTCCATTTCAGCCAAATCGACTCGGTTTCCTCGTCCGAATTCCGTCGGAAATATGCTCGGTTCAAATTAAAATATCAATATGGATTAAAGTATGTGGAAAGATATCCATAATGCAACCCGACTCAGTATCGGAGAAAAAACCGTGTACTATACCCCTTTGAGGTTTTCACCGAAAACTCCATTTCTGCCGAATCTACTTCGGTTTCTCGTCCGAATTCCGCGAAATATGGCTCGGTTCAAATTAAAATATCAATATGGACTAAAGTATTGAAAAATTCCATAATTCATCCCGACTAAGTATCGGAGAAAAAGCCGTGTACTAACTAACCACCCTTTGAGTTTTCACCGAAAACTGCATTTCAGCAAAATCTACTCGGTTTTTCTCGTCCGAATTCCGCAAAATATGGCTCGGTTCAAATTAAAATATCAATATGGATTAAAAGTATGTGAAAATATCCATAATGCATCCCGACTCAGTATCGGAGAAAAAACCGTGTTACTACTAACCCCTTTGAGTTGTTCACCGAAACTGCATTTCAGCCAAATCTACTTCGGTTTCTCGTCCAAATTCCGCGAAATATGGCTCGGTTCAAATTAAATATCAATATGGATTAAAGTATGTGAAAAATATCCATAATGCAGTCCCGACTCAGTATCGGAGAAAAAACCGTGTACTAACTAACCCCTTTGAGTTTCACCGAAAACTCCATTTCAGCCAAATCTACTCGGTTTCTCGTCCGAATTCCGCGAAATATGGCTCGGTTCAAATTAAAATATCAATATGGATTAAAGTATGTGAAAATATCCATAATGCATCCCGACTCAGTATTGGAGAAAAAACCGTGTACTAACTAACCCCTTTGAGTTTTCACCGAAAACTCCATTTCAGCCAAATCTACTCGGTTACTCGTCCGAATTCCGCGAAATATGGCTCGGTTCAAATAAAATATCAATATGGATTAAAGTATGTGAAAATATCCATAATGCAACCCGACTCAGTATCAGGAGAAAAAACCGTGTACTAACCCCTTTGAGTTTTCACTCGAAAACTCCATTTCTGCCAAATCTACTCGGTTTCTCGTCCGAATTCCGCGAAATATGGCTCGGTTCAAATTAAAATATCAATATTGATTAAAGTATGTGAAAATATCCCATAATGCATCCCGACTCAGTATCGGAGAAAAAAGCCGTGTACTAACTAACCCCTTTGAGTTTTCACCCGAAAACTCCATTTCAGCCAAATCCTACTCGGTTTTCTCGTCCGAAATTCCGCGAAATATGGCTCGGTTCAATTAAATATCAATAGGATTCAAGTATGTGAAAAATATCCATAATGCATCCCGACTCAGTATCGGAGAAAAAACCGTGTACTAACCCCTTTGAGTTTTCACCGAAAACTCCATTTCAGCCAAATCTACTCGGTTTCTCGTCCGAATTCCGCGAAATATGGCTCGGTTCAAATTAAAATATCAATATGGATTAAAGTATGTGAAAATATCCATAATGCATCCCGACTCAGTATCGGAGAAAAAACCGTGTACTAACTAACCCTTTGAGTTTTCACCGAAAACTCCATTTCAGCCAAATCTACTCGGTTTCTCGTCCGAATTCCGCGAAATATGGCTCGGTTCAAATTAAAATATCAATATGGATTAATATGTGAAAATATCCATAATGCATCCCGACTCAGTATCGGAGAAAAACCGTGTACTAACCCCTTTGAGTTTTCACCGAAAACTCCATTTCAGCCAAATCTACTCGGTTTCTCGTCCGAATTCCGCGAAATATGGCTCGGTTCAAATTAAAATATCAATATGGATTAAAGTATGTGAAAATATCCATAACTGCAATCCCGACTCAGTATCGGAGAAAAAACCGTGTACTAACTAACCCCTTTGAGTTTTTCACCGAAAACTCCATTTCAGCCAAATCTACTCGGTTCTCGTCCGAATTCCGCGCAAATATGGCTCGGTTCAAATTAAAATATCAATATGGATTTTAAAGTATGTGAAAACTATCCATCAAATGCATTCCCCGATCAGTAATCTAGAGGAAAAAACGTGGATATAACTAACCCTGTGAGTTTTCACCGAACAACTCCATTTCCGCCAAATCTATCCGGTTTTCTCGTCCGAATTCCGCGGAATATGGCTCCCGCGTTCAAATTAAAATATCAATATGGATATTTTTAACAGTATGTGAAAAATCTCCATAAGTGCATACCCGACGATCAGTATCAGAGGAAAAACCATGTTGTACTATAACCTCCTTTGAGTTTTCCACCGGTAAAACTACCATTTCAGCCAAATCCCAATGGTTTCTCGTCCGAATTCCGCGAAATATGGGCTCGTTCAAATTAAAATATCAATATGGATTAAATGTGA